>NC_041387.1:201212443-201443784 GCF_002162155.2 Triticum dicoccoides | reverse complement strand
TATATATTGCATGGTCTGTTCAAGTTGCTTTCTATTTCCCTCTAACATCACTGAAGAGTGTGCGTACATATATGGTGTTGATGAAAAAAATAATGTTTTGGATTACTTAATTCTGAAGAGCTAAACGAGAATATGTTCATAAAAACACGTAATTTAAGCAGGCTACAGAGTTTAGCAAGCTTGATCTAACTTCGGCTAGAAAAAAAATGACCACATAATTTTGGTTCAAATCATGACTCTACAATAAATCCTGACTCTTCGCTTTGGAGCCCGCCATGCATGATCAATCCATCTAAGCCAAATAGGATAACACAAAGTACCGTCCAATTTCAAAAGAAATAAACCACAAAGATATTACAACTCAATAAGTGAGATAGCAATTTCAACTGAGAAGTCTAGGTATTTCTCAGAAAAAATACAACCGCAAAAATTATCTCGCTCTCCACAACAAAGGCACTGTACTGGCCGCACATGGAAAATGAGAATAAAAAAACAAGACCCGTAGCTGAAAAGTGCACAAGTTGAGCAGTGCGAATCCTACTGGGTGACATGGAAAGTGCAAGCCAATGCAAGTTCGACTCCTACTGGGTACATAATTCCATGGAAAGTGCATGTCCGACTCCTACTGGGTACATGACTCCACATCCTATTTAGATAGATACATGTACAATCACCTTGATCCAATAAATATCAAGTCTTTGGTCGATTTCTTCTTAACAAGTCAGCTTTCCACATCGCTGGGCACAAGTCAGCATTCCACATCGTCGGGCACAAGTCAGCTTTCCACATCGCCAGACAGCCCGTGCTACAACCGAGGTACGCATGATCTCATGCCAAGTAAAATTCAAATGATCCTTCATATGTGTCTGCAAACATAGCTGTCATCATCATTACCTTGCCGTGTATGGACAATCTACACTATTTACATGCCAAGTTAAATGTTAGTCAAATAGTATGATATGGCCAGCGTACTAACTTCAGTCTGACAAAACCCTTCTAATGAACTATACCGTATACAAACTTTGATGTAGGCAAGCCATGGATGCAAAGGAGAAAAGAAGAAAAAGAGATAGAGAGTTATATGAACGGATGACCAATGAAGAAAGGCAGGAGAAACTGAAAAATGCTAAGGAACAAAAAAGAAAGAGAGATCAAGTGCGGTATAAAGAGCAGAATGAACGCATGACCGAAGAAGAAAAGAAGGAAAAACTCAAAAGACGCCGTAAGGCCTATCATCAAAAGAAAGATTCAGTGAAGGCAGTAGAACAGAAGACAACACAATACACACAAGCAAAACAAAAATATGCAAACATGCAGCCAGAACAAAAGAAAGCAAGAGTAGAACAAAGAAAAGCTCGCCGTCAAATGGAATGCAACACACCATCAAAAGATTCACTTCCAATGGAGAACCCTGAATATGTCGCAACCGAACAAGAGGTTAGTACTTCTACGTCTGCTGTAAAACACAGGGATCATGTGGCAGCAGGAAAAAGGCAAACATTGCTACACCATCGTAACGAACAATTCATGAGAAGACAGAGGCAAATTGTTTCCGTATCATCAAAAGTAGATACATCCATGATGAAAAACACCGATGAAAACAAAGAACCTCTGGAGCAACAACGAGTCATGACTTATGGTAATAATCTCAAGTTTATATAATACTCGCACTCAATCTGTCTGTACAACTCACCATCTTTTCTGGACACACATCCCCTCCCTAATGTTTCCAAGCATCAGTGGAACAGATGAAGATCACAGTGAAGTGGCTCTCTTGCCAGACATACCCTCCTCAATGCGTCCAGCAATCAAAGAAGTGGATGCACGAATAATATCATTCTGCAATTATAACCACGGTAAGGTTATAAATTACATATAAATACTTTTATATACAAACATTTTATGTTCATAACAATAAAAAAATATTACACAGGTATTGATGGACTCATATATAAGCAAGAAGCAACCATTAAGGAAATAGATGCTGCAACAAAATCAATCTACAACGAGGATCATGGTAAGGTTATCAATTTCATATATGTTCTTACGCAATAAAAATTATATATATATATATATATATATATATATATATATATATATATATTATGCACAACCCAGGTAATGATGGAGTCATATTTGAAGAAGACACGGATGAAAATGAATACATGTTCACCGGTGAAGGTATGCTAATACAATTTAAATAAATTGCAACATTACAATACTACTTACTAAATTTAATATGTTGTATATCAAACCAGAGTGGGACAGAGAAGTGAAAATTGAAATCATAGAAGGCGAGGAAGACCTCAACCCTGATCCATATGATCTCGTCTACAGCAACATACCAACAAGCACAAACATGCTCGAAAAATAAGAAGATTGCTATTTCTGCCATGCAACCAAATTCAAGTATGAAAGTTCGGGATTATGCTGCAAAAAGGACAGATAAGACTAGCCAATCCAAATACACCACCGGAACTCATGAGACTTTGGAAAAGCAACGACTCTGATGCAAGACATTTTCGTCAAGACATTTTCGTCAAAATATAAGATTCTTCAATGGGCACTTCTCGTTTACTACACTATACTGCGAGCTCGACAGAGATATAACAGACATGCAAACGGTCGGTATTAACACCTTTCGAGCACATGGTCAAATATATCACAACATACACTCATTTGGTAATAGTCACTCAATTCCAAAGTATCTGGAACTATACTTCTACGACGATGATCCAAGTTTAGAGCATCGATACCGCCGCCGTGAGGAAATGTTCGAGCAAGACAAGCATGTGATTGCAATAATAACAGACATCCTACACGGTAACCCGTACTCTCGAGAGTTTAGGAGTTTGGGACAAGCCCAGAACCTTGAGGACTACAGACTGATCTTGAACCTTGACCAGAGATTGGACCAAAGAACATAAAATGAGCCAATCAATTCAGAGGTAGCTGCAGTGTGGACTGAAGGAAATGAAAGAAGACATACTTATGACAGAAATGTAATATTACATGGGAACAACAACGAAAAAGAGCACATTCGATCATATTACGGGTGCTATGATCCGTTATCGTATCCTCTATTCTTTCCAAGAGCTGAACTGGGTTGGCATAGGAAAATCTCGAGGAGGGAAACACGATCGGAAGATATTGCTGCTGAAAATATCAGTAATGACGATGACCCAGGTAAAAAATTGAAATACTATTACATTCAAATTTGATTTCATATACTACCACCTATGCAACTAACTATTTATGTTGCAATATTTGCACAGATTCGGTCAGTGGCCTATGGTTAACAATGAAAGAATACTAGTGCTATAAATTCCATACACGACCAGGCATATTCAACCCAATTTTGCATGGCGGATGCCTATTCCAGCAGTTTGCTGTAGATACATACATCAAGATTGAAAGCTCCAGACTGGATTACATCTGGCATAATCAAAAGAAAATAAGGGCTGACCTATACCAAGGCCTTCTAGACAACATTCAAGCTGGAGAACAGAATGGAGATGCGGTTGGAAAATAGAGATTACTTGCCTCGTCATTTATTGGAGGGCCACGAGATAGACTTCGTCGATATCTCGACGCTATGGCTTTAGTTAGAAAATATGGAAAGCCAGACATATTCCTAACAATGACCTGCAACCCCAACTGGGAGGAGATCACACATGAACTAGAGACTGGACAAACACCACAAGATCGCCCAGACATTGTCGTTCGTGTTTTTAGGGCGAAGCTACAAGAAATGAAGCAACAACTATTCGATAAGGGCATTCTTGGAAAGGTCCAGGCATATACATATGTCGTAGAGTTCCAAAAGAGGGGATTACCCCATGCTCACTTTTTGCTAATCATGATTGGAAGATACAAGTACACATGTCCAAAGCAGTATGACAGAATCATCTCCGCCGAGCTCCCTAACAAGCACAAGTACCCAGAACTATACAAAATGGTAATCAAGCATATGATGCATGGTTCTTGCGGTGCATTGAACAAATTATGTCCATGCACAAAGAATCGTCTGTCATGCAAGAACAATTATCCAAGGCCATTTAACAAAACTACGATTCAAGGCAAGGAGTCCTACCCAATATATAGGAGGCGCGACGACGGCCGTACTAAAATGGTCCGAAATTGCACATTAGATAACAGGTGGGTGGTTCCTTACAATCCGTATCTGTTAAGGATGTTCAACTGCCACACAAATGTTGAGATATGCTCAAGCATTAAAGCCATTAAGTACCTCTTCAAGTACATCTACAAGGGCCATGACCGAGCATCTGTATTTGTAACTGACAAAGTAAAGGAAGTTGAAATCGACGAGATTAAGCAGTAGAGAGACGCCCGGTGGGTGACACCTCCTGAAGCACTGTGGAGAATATATGGCTTCGAACTAAGCAAAATGCACCCACCAATCTTGCAACTGCAGCTGCATCTTCCAAATATGCACATGGTTTCATATCATGCCATGGGGAAATGAAATAATGTTATCGACCGTGAAGGCACGGAAAGATCAATGCTCACTGCGTACTTTGAAGCAAACAACTCACATGAGAAAGCACGAGGCTTACTATACAGAGATTTTCTGGAACATTATACGTGGCAGAGTCAGGGGAAGTTTTGGCAACCAAGGAAGCGAGCCGCTGTGTTCCAGGTTGGAGGATCGTCGCAGCACACCCGGCTGAAGGAGAACGATACTATCTTCGGGTCCTCCTAAACCACGTGATAGGCGCCACCAGCTACGAAGACCTACGAACATTCGATGGACAAGTAATGCCAACCTTTCGTGAAGCTTCAAAAAAAGAGGGCTCATTGAGGCAGATAGCACATTGGACGACTGCATGACAGAAACGGAGTTGTTTAGAATGCCATCATAGCTGCGAAGGCTATTTGCGACAATATTGGTTTTTTGCGAACTCAGCGACATACATAGCCTCTTGAACAAGCACCTTGAGGCAATGTCAGAGGACTACAGCAGAAATTGCAAATGCAAGCACACAATCGAATAGATGGTTCTGAAAAATATCAAAGACATGTTGCACTCAATGGGAAAAGACATAGAATCGTTTCCTCTTCCAGAGATCGACGAACAACATGAGATGACAGACGACATACCAAGGGAGATAATCGAGGAGACCTCCATCAAGGTGGAACCCGAGGACGCATCTTTGCATAAGAACCTAAACAAGGAGCAGAAGGAGGCCTACGATGAAATCCTAGCAACAATTGACCGCCAAAGATGAGGTATATTCTTTGTCGATGGACCTGGAGGCACGAAAAACTTTTCTTTACAGGGCGCTCTTGGCCACAATACGCGGACAAGGCAAGATTGATGTGGCGACAGCCACTTCCAATGTTGTTGCTTCCATAATGCCCAGAGGGAGGACCGCACACTCGAGGTTCAAGATTCCACTAAAAATAGACGAGGCGGCTGTTTGTGGATTCACCAAACAAAGTGGGATAGCCAAGCTACTCAAAGCACCATCACTGATAATCTGGGATGAAGCATCCATGACCAAGAGGCAGACAATGGAGGCGCTAGACAAAAGCATGCGGGACATAATGGACATACCAGAACTTCCATTTCGTGGAAAAACAATAGTATTTGGAGGCGATTTTAGGCAAGTGCTACCTGTTATTCGAAAGGGAACAAGAGCCCAGATAGTAGATGCATCACTACGTGCTACGTCTTGAGCTTGAGTTGGTTTTCCTTGAAGAGTAAAGGGTGATGCAGCAATAGTAGCATAAGTATTTCCCTCAGTTTTTGAGACCCAAGGTATCAATCCAGTAGGAGGCTCCTCAAAAGTCCCACGCACCTACACAAACAAACAAGAACTCGCAACCAATGCAATAAAGGGGTTGTCAATCCCTTCACGTCCACTTGCGAAAGTGAGATCTGATAGAGATAGTATGATAAGATAAATATACTTTTGGTATTTAATAATATAGATTGGATTAGTAAAGATGCAAATAAAAGTAGATTGAAAGCTTATATGATAAAAGATAGACCCGGGGGCCATATGTTTCACTAGTGGCTTCTCTCAAGATAGCATAAGTATTACGGTGGGTGAACAAATTACTGTCGAGCAATTGATAGAAAAGCGAATAATTATGAGATTATCTAGGCATGATCATGTATACAGGCATCACGTCCATGACAAGTAGACCGACTCCTGCCTGCATCTACTACTATTACTCCATACATCGACCGCTATCCAGCACGCATCTAGAGTATTAAATTCATAAATAAAAAAGTAATGCATTAAGAAAGATGACATGATGTAGAGGGATAAACTCATGAATATGATATAATTCCATCTTTTTATCCTCGATGGCAACAATACAATACGTGCCTTGCTGCCCCTGCTGTCACTGGGAAAGGACACTGCAAGATTGAACCCAAAGCTAAGCACTTCTACCATTGCAAGAAAGATCAATCTAGTAGGCCAAACCAAACTGATAATTCGAAGAGACTTGCAAAGATAACTTAATCACACATAAAAGAATTCAGAGGAGATTCAAATATTTCTCATAGATAAACTTGATCATAAACCCACAATTCATCGGATCTCGACAAACACACCGCAAAAAGAGTTACATCGAATATATCTTCAAGAAGATTAAGGAGAACATGGTATTGAGATTTAAAGAGAGAGAAGAAGCCATCTAGATAATAACTATGGACCCAAAGGTCTGTGGTAAACTACTCACAACTCATCGGAGAGGCCTTGGAGATGATGTAGAGGCCCTCCATGGTCGATTCCCCCTCCGGCGGAGCGCCGGCGAAGGTTCCAAGATGGTATCTCACGGATACAGAAGGTTACGGCGGTGGAAATAGTTCTTCGTGGTCGCTTCTGATGTTTTCGGGGTACATGGGTATATATAGGAGGAAGAAGTAGGTCGGTGGACTCCCGAGGGGCCCACGAGACAGGTGGGCGCGCCCAGTAGGGGGGTGGCGCCCTCCACCCTCGTGGCCGCCTCGGTTGTTTCTTGACTTCCACTCCGAGTCCTCTGGATCACGTTCGTTTCAAAAATCACGCTCCCAAAGGTTTCATTCCGTTTGGACTCTGTTTGATATTCCTTTTCTTCGAAACACTGAAATAGGCAAAAAAACAGCAATACGGGCTGGGCCTCCGGTTAGTAGGTTAGTCCCAAAATGATAAAAAAGTGTAAAGTAAAGCCCATAAACATCCAAAACGGGTAATATAATAGCATGAAACAATCAAAAATTATAGATACGTTGGAGACATATCAAGCATCCCCAAGCATAATTCATGCTCGTCCTCGAGTAGGTAAATGATAAATACAGAATTTTTGATGTGGAATGCTACCTAGCATAATTCTCAATGTAATTTTCTTTATTATGGCAAGAATGTTCAGATCCAAATGATTGAAAATAAAAGTTCATATTGACAAAAGAAATAGTAATACTTCAAGCATACTAATCAAAGCAATCATGTCTTCTCAAAATAACATGGCTAAAGAAAGTTCATCCCTACAAAATCATAGAGTTAGGTCATGCTTCATTTTCATCACACAAAAATGCTCCCATCTTGTACACCCCCGATGACAAGCCAAGCAATTGTTTCGTACTTAAATAATCTCAAACTTTTTCAACTTTCACGCAATACATGAGCGTGAGCCATGGATATAACACTATGGGTGGAATAGAATATGATGATGGGGATTGTGTGGAGAAAACAAAAAAAGAGAAAGTCTCACATAGACAAGGATAATCAACGGGCTATGGAGATGTCCATCAATTGATGTCAACATGAGGAGTAGGGATTGCCATGCAACGGATGCACTAGAGCTATAAATGTATGAAAGCTCAACAAAAGAAACTAGTGGGTGAGCATCCAACTTGCTTGCTCACGAAGACCTAGGGCACTTTGAGGAAGCCCATCGTAGGAATATACAAGCCAAGTTCTATAATAAAAAATCCCCACTATTTTATGAAAGTGACAACATATGAAACTCGCTATATGAAGAACATGGTGCTACTTTGAAGCACAAGTATGAAAAAAGAGATAGTAACATTGCCCCTTTTTTATTTCCTTTTTTTGGGGCCTTTCTTCTTTTTGGCCTTTTTTTTGGCCTTTCATTTTTTTGGCCTTTATTTTTTTATTTGGCCTTTTCTTTTTTGTTATTTGGGGACAATGCTCTAATAATGATGATCATCACACTTCTATTTATTTACAACTCATGAATTACAACCCAAAACTAGAACAAGATATGACTCTATATGAATGCCTCTGGCGGTGTACCGGGATGGTGCAATGAATCAAGAGTAACATGTATAAAAAATTATGCATGGTGGCTTTGACACAAATACGATGTCAACTACATGATCATGCAAGGCTATATGACAATGATGATGCATGTCATGATGATGAACGGAACGGTGGAAAGTTGCATGGAAATATATCTAGGAATGACTATGGAAATGCCATAATAGGTAGGCATGGTGGCTGTTTTGAGGAAGATATAAGGAGGTTTATGTGTGATAGAGTGTATCGTATCATGGGGTTTGGATGCACCGGCGAAGTTCGCACCAACTCTCAAGGTGAGAAAGGGCAATGCACGGTACCGAAGAGGCTAGCAATGATGGAAGGATGAGAGTGCGTATAATCCATGGACTCAACATTAGTCAAAAAAAGAACTCATATACTTATTACAAAAATCTACAAGTGATCAAAAAACAAGCACTACGCGCAATGCTCCTAGGGGGATTGATTGGTAGGAAAAGACTATCGCTTGTCCCTGACCACCACTAATCAGGATGCACAATCTAAAAACGCCTCATGTTTCAAAGTTGTTACATAACTTTCACCATACGTGCATGCTACGGGACGTGCTAACTTCAACACAAGCATTCTTTAAATTCATAATCACCCAACTAGCATGACTCTAATATCACTACCTCCATATCTCAAAACAATTATCAAGTATCAAATTGATCATAGGATCAAATTCACTTCCTATGATAATTTTTATTATACCCAACTTGGATGCTCATCATTGTAGGACCAATTTTTTAACCATAGCAAATACCATGATGTTCTAAGAGACTCTCAAAATGATATAAGTGAAGCATGAGAGACTAACAATTTCTTCAAAATTAAGCCACCGTCGTTCTCTAAAAGATATAAGTGAAGCACTAGAGCAAAAACTATCTAGTTCAAAAGATATAAGTGAAGCACATAGAGAATTCTAATAAATTCCAATCAAGTGGGTTTCTCCCAAAAGGTGTGTACAACAAGGATGATTGTGGTAAACTAAAAAGCAAAGACTAATATCATATAAGACGCTCCAAGCAAAACACATATCATGTGGAGAATAAATATATAGCTCAAAGTAGAGTTACCAATGAACGAAGACGAAACAGGGGATGCCTTCCCGGTGCATCCCCAAGATTAGGCTTTTGGCTATTATTGAATATCTTGGGGTGCCTTGGGAATCCCCAACCTTAGGCTCTTCTCACTCCTTATTCCATAGTCCATCAAATCTTTACCCAAACTTGAAAACTTCACAATACAAAACTCAACAGGAAATCTCATAAGCTCCATTATTGAAAGAAAGCAAAACCACCACATAAGGTACTGTAATGAACTAATTTTATTTTGGTGTTAAACCTACTGTATTCCAAGTTTTCTATGGTTCATACAACTTAATACTAGCCATAGATGCATCAAAATAAGCAAACAACACATGAAAAAAAGAATCTGTCAAAAATAGAACAGTCTGTAGAAATCTGTAACTCTCGAATACTTCTCGAACTCTAAAACTCCTACTAAAAGAGGAAGTCCTGGGAAATTTGTCTATTGATCTCCAGCAAAAAGAATCAACGCAAATGCACTTTTCTATGAATAATGAAAAAAGTATTCGTGCGCGCAAAGTTTATGTTTTTCAGCAGAATCAAATTAACTATCACCATAGGTTATCCTATATGTTCTACTTGGCACAAACACTAAATAAAGCATAAAAACTAATCTAAACAGAAGGTAGATGTAAAATTTATTACTAAACAGAAGCAAAAACAAAAATAAAAATAAATTGGGTTGCCTCCCAACTAGTGCTATCGTTTAACGCCCCTAGCTAGGCATAAAAGCGAGGAAAGATCTAAGTAGTGCCATCTTTGGCACTCAATTCATAAGTAGCTCACATGATAGATTCATAAGGTAATTTGACTTTTTTTCTTGGAAATTGCTCCATGCCTTTCCTTAATGGAAATTGGAATCTAATATTCCCTTCCTGCATATCAATATACGCACCAATCGTTCTAAGGAAAGGTCTACCAAGAATAATAGGACATGAAAGATTGCAATCTATATCAAGAACGATAAAATCTACGGGCACCAAATTCCTATTTGCAACAAAGAGAACATCATTGATCCTTCCAATTGGTTTTTTAATGGTGGAATCCTCAAGGTGCAAATTTAAAGAGCAATCATCAAGATCATGGAAACACTAGCACCCAAATCACACAAATCAAAACACTCATGATCTTTAATTTTAATCTTTATAGTAGGTTCCCACTCATTATTAAGTTTTCTAGGTATAGAAACTTCCAAATTAAGTTTTTCATCAAAAGATTGCATTAAGGCATCAACAATATGTTTGGTAAAAGCTTTATTTTGAATATAAGCATGAGGAGAATTCACAACGGATTGCAACAAGGAAATGCAATCTTCTAAAGAACAATTATCATAATTAAATTGCTTGAAATTGAAGATAGTGGGTTCAATGCTCTTTAAAGTCTTGACCTCTCCAATACCACTTTTACCAAATTTAGCATCAAGATCTAAAAACTCTGAATCATTGGGACGCCTTTTAACTAAAGTTGACTTATCTCCTGTCCATCATTATTAAGATTCCTATTGCAAATCAAAGATTTAATAGGGGACACATCAATAACTTTTAGATCTTCATCATTATTTTCATGGAAACTAGAAGAACACGCCTTTACAAAGCAATCTTTCTTAGCACACAATCTAGCGGTTCTTTCTTTGCACTCATCAATGGAAATTCTCATAGCTTTAAAAGACTCATTGATATCATGCTTAGGAGGAGTAGATCTAAGTTTCAAAAAATCAACATCAAGCGAAAGTTTATCAACGTTCCTAGCCAAATCATCAACTTTAAGCAATTTTTCCTCAAGCATGACATTAAAATTCTTTTGAGAGATTATAAATTCTTTCACACTATTCTCAAAATCAGAGGACATCTTATTATAATTACCATAAGAATTACTGTAGGAATTTCCATAAATATTAGAGGAATTACTAGGGAACTGTCTAGGATTAAAGTTTCCTCTATAGGCATTGTTACCAAAATTATTCCTACGAACAAAATTCACATCCATAGATTCATTATTATTCTCAATCAAAGTAGACAAAGGCATATCATTGGGATCAATAGAAGCACTCTTAGTAGCAAACAATTTCATAAGTTCATCCATCTTTCTAGTCAAAACATTAATTTTTTCTATAGCATGCACTTTTTTACTAGTAGATCTTTCCGTGTGCCATAATATTATCAAGGAGTTTTGTAGCTTCTTCTAAGGTGATTTCCATAAACGTGCCTCCCGCAGCCGAATCTAAAAGATTTCTAGAAGCAAAATTCAATCCGGCATAAAAATTTTGTATGATTATCCATAAATGCAAACCATGAATAGGGCAATTGTGAATCATCAATTTCATTATTTCCCAAGATTGGGCAACATGCTCATGATAAAGTTGTTTAAAAGTCATAATATCGTTCCTAAGAGAGATGATCTTAGCGGGAGGAAAATACTTAGAGATAAAAGCATCTTTGCACTTATTCCACGAATCAATACTATTCTTAGGCAAAGGCGAAAACCAAAATTTAGCACGATCTCCAAGTGAAAAAGGAAATAACTTCAACTTAACAATACCATTATCCGTATCTTTCTTCTTTTGCATCTCACACAAATCAACAAAGTTGTTTAGATGGGTAGCGACATCTTCACTAGGAAGGTCGGAGAATTGATCTTTCATAACAAGATTCAGTAAAGCAACATTGATTTCACAAGACTCAACATCATTAAGAGGAGCAATCGAAATACTAAGGAAATCATTATTGTTGGTATTGGAAAAGTCACACAATTTGGTATTATCTAGCGCCATCGCGACAAGTAATCCAACACACAAGCAAAAAAAAAGCCAAGCGAAAGAGAGAGGGGATTGGGAAAGAGAGGGCGAATAAAACGGCAAGGGTGAAGTGGGGGAGAGGAAAACGAGAGGCAAATGACAAATAATGTAAATGCAAGAGATATGAGTTTGTGATGGGTACTTGGTATGTCTTGACTTGAGGGAAGACCTCCCCGGCAACGGCGCCAGAAATCCTTCTTGCTATGTATTGAGTTTGCATTGGTTTTCCTTGAAGAGGAAAGGGTGATGCAGCAATAATAGCATAAGTATTTCCCTTAGTTTTTGAGAACCAAGGTATCAATCCAGTAGAAGGCTTCTCAAAAGTCTCACGCACCTACAGAAACAAACAAAAAACTTGCAACCAACACAATAAAGGGGTTGTCAATCCCTTCACGGCCACTTGCGAAAGTGGAAGTGAAGGGATAGTATGATAAAATAAATATATTTTTGGTATTTTATAATATAGATTGGAAAAGTAAATATGCAAATAAAAGTAGATTGAAAGCTTATATGATAAAAGACCCGGGGGCCATAGGTTTCACTAGTGGCTTCTCTCAAGATAGCATAAATATTACGGTGGGTGAACAAATTACTGTCGAGCAATTGATAAAAAAGCGAATAATTATGAGATTATCTAGACATGATCATGTATATAGGCATCACGTCCGTGACAAGTAGACCGACTCCTGCCTGCATCTACTACTATTAATCCACACATCGACCGCTATCCAGCATGCATCTAGAGTATTAATTTCATAAAGAACAGAGTAACGCATTAAGGTGACATGATGTAGAGGGATAAACTCATGAATATAATATAAACCCCATCTTTTTATCCTCGATGCAACAATACAATACGTGCCTTGCTGCCCTGTTGTCACTGGGAAAGGACACTGCAAGATTGAACCCAAAGCTAAGCACTTCTCCCATTGCAAGAAAGATCAATCTAATAGGCCAAACTAAACTGATAATTCGAAGAGACTTGGAAAGATAACTTAATCACACATAAAATAATTCAGACAAGATTCAAATATTTCTCATAGATAAACTTGATCAAACACCTACAATTCAACAGATCTCGACGAACACACCGCAAAAAGAGTAACATCGAATAGATCTGCAAGAAGATCAAAGAGAACATGGTATTAAGATTCAAATAGAGAGAAGAAGCCATCTAGCTAATAACTGTGGACCCGAAGGTCTGTGGTAAACTACTCACAACTCATCGGAGAGGCCTTGCAGATGATGTAGAGGCCCTCCATGGTCGATTCCCCCTCCGGCGGAGCGCCGGCGAAGGCTCCAAGATGAGATCTCGCGGACAAAGAAGGTTACGATGGTGGAATAGTTTTTTGTGGTCGCTTCTGGTGTTTTTGGGGTACATGGATATATATAGGAGGAAGAAGTAGGTCGGTGGACTCCCGAGGGGCCCACGAGACAGGGGGGCACGCCCAGTAGGGGGGCACGCCCTCCACCCTCGTGGCCGCCTCGGTTGTTTCTTGACTTCCACTCCAAGTCCTCTGGATCACGTTCATTCCAAAAATCACGCTTCCGAAGGATTCATTCCGTTTGGACTCCGTTTGATATTCTTTTTCTTCGAAACACTGAAATAGGCACAAAAAAACAGCAATACGGGCTGGGCCTCTGGTTAGTAGGTTAGTCCCAAAAATGATATAAAAGTGTAAAGTAAAGCCCATAAACATCCATAACGGGTAATATAATAGCATGGAACATTCAAAAATTATAGATACGTCGGAGACGTATCACTACGCAGGTCCGAGCTCTAGAGTTCAATGCGTCAACTGAAGCTCGTGCGCTACATGAGGGCTCAAAACGACAACTGGTTCGCGGAATACCTCCTACGCATTGGAAACGAAACAGAGGAGACAAATGAAGATGGTGAAATACTACTACCAACAAGTATATGTGTGGCAAATAAGACAGATGATAATGGCCTGGATATGCTCATCGACAGTGTCTACCAAATGGACAATGCTTGCTTAAAAGATCCAAAGTACATCACGTCAAGATCCATTCTATCAACAAGGAATGACTCAGTAGACAAGATCAACCTAAAAGTGATTGATCGCTTCCAAGGGGAGGAGATGGTGTACCACAACTTCGATTCCGTAGAAGACGACCCACATAACTACTATCCACCATAATTCCTAAACACTCTCACCCCAAATGGACTGCCTCCACATATGTTGAAGCTCAAATTAATTGCCCAATCATACTACTCAGGAACATCGACCCTGCTAATGGACTATTCAACGGCACGAGGTTGGTCAAACGTGGATTTCAAAAAAATACAATTGACGCACGGATTGTGGTGGGACAACACTCTGGAATGCGGTTTTTCCTGCCCAGGATACCATTATGCCCCTCTGACGATGACATGTTTCCGTTCAGTTTCAAGAGGAAACAGTTTCCAATCAGACTCAGTTTTGCTATGACAATAAATAATCACAAGGCCAGACAATACCAAATGTCGGCATTTACTTGCCTGAACCCGTTTTCTCACATGGTCAAATATATGTCGCATTATCAAGAGCAACCGCGACATCAAATATAAAGGTACTAACAGGTACACATGATGAGAACAAGCAGAAGAAGAAAAAGAACAACATAGGCGACACATACACAAAGGCAGAGAAGAAAAATAAAAAAGAAAGGACCAGCACAAGCGGGACATATACGAAAAATATTGTCTACAAGGAAGTCTTAACCAAATAGGTAATACAACCTTCGAATTTCTTCTTCAAAATTTCAATTACTACTTGAAAGGATCATCGTTTAAAAAAAAACTAAAGTGTTTATATTTCAAATTACATTCTTCAATTTCTAACCTTAAACATACTACTTGGATTCTACAGAAACATTGCAGTATACAGACATTAAAGCATTGAGGAGAAGAAATTTCATTGTTTTCAATATAGTCATGGGGCTGCTCAAGAATAGTGAAAAGAGAATGGTGGTGTTCTAATACCTGGACTGTTGCTACTACCACAGTATCAAACAAAGCACTGGAGGAGCGCGTCTTCACCCAGGGTAGAGGAGATGGATGTAGTGGCCGGGGATGGGGGTGTTACGGAATCGTCTGCCGTGGGCTTTTTTTTTAAGCAAACGACTCTGAGCTAGCTGCTACCAAAATAATACAAACACTCTCAATGGTTTCATTCTTAAAACTTATTATTTAATGCAAACAAATATATAATATTCATATTGTTATATTTCATATGTACAATGCAATCAGACCTCTTCTCATATTTATATATTAATTATTATCAAACAAAGTATTAAAACTAAATCTAATCACACGTGCTTAAGTTGGATCAATATTAATAGGGGTAGGAGGGGGCTAACACTGCCAATGCGGGTCCCAAGCCCGAAAAAAAGTGGAGGGGCCAAAAACAAATTAACAATGCACCTTAAGATCCCACACAAAGCACGGGCTAGAATTTTATATTATACTGTCGCTCTAGACTGTTGTATCAATCAGACAGATATGAACCTACTCTGTGAAGACGAAGTTGATGCTTTTGTTAGCTATACTAACATTAGTTTAATTTTTTTTTCAAACACTACACGGTGTTATTCAGAGCTAGAGCATGAAAAGAAGTTAATGTGCTTGACAGATGCAGACGGCCTGAAGAAACTGGTGGAAGAGAAATGTGTACCAGCTTGAGATGTATCCTCTTAGAAATTACTATTGGATAGTAAACACAAACTGGAACTGCACCAAGCGATTTATTTTGGCACATTGAAGAAGATGCTCAAAACAAATTTGGAGCAGAGAGCCTGCAGATATGGACCAGAGACAGTTGAACAATCAAAGACTAGGTGAGATTACAAAATGTAATTAATTAATCTCCATTGCAATCAGAGTGGGGAACACAAGAGAGAAGAGGGGAAATGACACGCATTACCTTTGCAATATTGGAGGAGACGTCACGGAAGCAAGGGAAGGCGGACGACAGCCAGGCACGGCGAAGAAAGGAGAGGCAAGCGACGGCCGTCGGGACGCTCGACGGGACGACGGCAAGGTGGCGGCGCTTGTGTGTGAAGCGGCGGGCGGCGCTATTATCTATCGAGAAACGAAGCCGGCAGCACCACACCCTAGCGAAGGCGAGCCCCGGCATCGGCCGGCGGCGGCCGACGGCGGCCGGCGGCGTCGGCGGCGCTAGAGCCCTAGACGGGTCTGCTGCATCTGTTTTTTTAAGACAAAATGCTGCGTGTGGTGCTGCTCGTGGGCTAGAACAGCCAGATGGATTCTAACAGACCGGGAAGACCAAAGTGGGCCTAGCAAATGTAAATAACGCATCGAGCCACATTTTTTACATTTTTTCCTTCTTCTTTTCAGAAAAGAGTAATTCCCCGGACGCGGATTTTCCCCTCTGGGGCATATTCTCCCTAATGAAAAGTAAAATCAACATAATATTAAAAAATTAAAAATTCTAAAATTTATAAATATTCTGCTTTATCGGTGAATTTTTTTAAGAGAAACATTTGGCGCCCGAAGGGATTCATTTGGAATCCATTTGGTTGGAGAATGATGATTCATTTGGAATCTGAGGAGGAAGAGGTACGAGATGATGGATTTTTGAACACTAATTGTTGGCTACATTCGCAACAACGACTCTGAGCTAGCTGCTACCAATAAAACACCTAAATTCTCACTGCACCAAAAAAATGGCAAAATAAATAAGAAATGAAATATAATATTCTAAAAAATGTCCGTCACCATAAAAAGGAATTCATTTTAAAAAATATTCTACAAAATCTAAAAAAACACATTCTCAGAGTAAAAAGTAATCGTGTTTTTTTGAACAACAAAAAAATTGATTGAAAGAATTTCATACACAACTACTATTTCATAGAATGTAATCAAAATGACGAGCTGAAATAGATCATGGT
Organism: Triticum dicoccoides; assembly: GCF_002162155.2. Classification (NCBI taxonomy): domain Eukaryota; kingdom Viridiplantae; phylum Streptophyta; class Magnoliopsida; order Poales; family Poaceae; genus Triticum; species Triticum dicoccoides. Next base: position 201,426,691 of record NC_041387.1, on the reverse strand, counting down.
CAGGGTACATCCAAATGTCAAAGTCTAAAATTAAATACTAAGTGTAACCTTATTTCTAACGTTTACAATACTTAAATTAAAAAAGTCTTGCATGATGGCATATGGAGGAGGTTGTATCTAAATTTTCGCCCGATGCAACGCAGGGGCATTTGTACTAGTTATCTCTAATATGCTTAGTTACCTAATTTGCTCAATAATGACATACACTTAGCTTACTTACGTAAAAAATGGCATAATTAGCTTACTTAGGTTTGCAATGGCATAACAATTTTGGTAACCTCATATATGTCATGTAGTTAGCTTATTTTCCTCGAAAATGACATAATAAGCCTAATTAGCTTCAAAATGATCAATTTTACCTAAGTTACCTCCAAAATGACTTAAGTTAGCTCTAAAATGCTAAATTAGCTCTAATATGCTTAGTAACGTCGGTTAGCTCAAGAAAGACCTATATTTAGCTTACTTATGTCAATAATGGCATAATATGATTAGTTAACTCAAAAATGTCATAATTAGCTAGGTTAGCTCCAAAATGACCAATTTTACCTAGGTTAGCTCCAACATGATCCATTTTACCTAGGTTTGCTCCAAAATGACCAAGTTTACCTAGGTTAGCTCCAATATGATCCATTTTACCTAGGTTAGCTCCAAAATGACCTATTTACCTAGCTTAGCTCTAAAATGACCTAGACATTTAGCGATTTTACCTAGCTTAGCTAAAAAATGGCATTTTTACCTACCTTAGTTAGAAGAAGAAGAAGAAGATAAAGAAGAGGAGAGGAGAAAAAGAAAGAGGAGCTAAATTCTTCTTCTTATTTTTCTTCTTCCTTTTCTTCTTCCTTTTCTTCTTTTCTTCTAGCTAGTCTTCTTCTTCTTCTTCTAACTTTTATCTTTCCCAATTTGCATATTTGCTTTAGATGAGGAAGCTTGCATTGATGGATTGTACTCTTCTCCTTGTGCTTCCTTTTGGTTCATGGAAACTTGTTGGAAACTTCTTTTGGATATGTATTTATATATGGATATGTTGTTGGAAACTTCTTGTTGGAAACTTGTTTTGGATATGTATGTATATATGGATATGTTGTTGGAAACTTCTTGTTGGAAATCCTTTTTGTTGGATATGTTGTTGGAAACTTGTATGTTTCTTATGTTATTGGAAACTTATTGTTGGTATGCTTGTTGAAATTATTTTCAAATGTGTGTGTGTGTCTGTATATATATATATATACATATATATATATATATATATATATATATATATATATATATATATATCTGTGTGTGTGTGTGTGTGTGAAATTCTATCAAATTGAACGAATTTAAGATAAAAGGGGGCTACATAGGCACTTTTCCATGGCAAAGAGCTTTGCCATCAGCCAGCAGACGGCAAAGCTGCCACGTGGTAGGTACCTGTATAACCTGGGGGGCAGTGGCTGGCCTATATGGTTTCTTTCCCGTCTGCTGGCAGACGGCAAATAACTTTGCATCTTTGCCGTCTGCCAGCAGATGGCAAAGCACACTGTTAACCCCTTAATGGCCCTAAGGTGGCATGTGTGCCATCCGCACGCTAACAGCAAAGACCATTTCATCTTTGCCATTAGCCAGCAGATGGCAAAGATGCCTTTGTCGTAGCCTATTACAGCTGGACCTATTGCCGTCTACTGGCTGACGACAAAGATCTTTGCTGCCAGCCTGGCATGCCTTTTTAATAGTATTGGCTTTCCTATGGACTCAATGTGATCTTGGATCACTAAAATGAAAATGTAGAGTCTTGAGCTTTTGCCAATGTTTTGTCGTTAGCATCTTGAAAGGGTTCCACATCCTCTTGTCTTGCCACTCCCGTGTTGAACACATCTTAAATATACTAGGTAGAAGTATTAGTCCAACAAGAGATATGTTGAGATTAATTACCAAAATCACCCAGGGAGCACTTGTGCTTTCAGCCGAGCATATATTTCTGAGATTGCGAGGGATGGAGGCGGGAGTAAACTGTCGAGGCTACTGAAAATTTGGATCTACTGATTGAATCAGAGCGGGAGTAACAGACATCGCACACGTCCAGACATGATAATCATGTGCTATCAAACAAAAAAAACCATTTAAGCGGGTAGGTATTTTCGAGATTGCGAGGAAGTACATATTTTTGAGGGGGAGGGAAGCCTCGTGGAGCCCAATCTACTGTGATCATGTGGGTGACAGGGGCAGGGGCGTGGCACACGGGCGATCCTAGGGAACCGTGTCTGTTTCATACCCGATCGCAGATGGTTGCTGCGTCCAACTCATCTTCTATTTATAAATTTGGCCAAAAATGCAGGAAAGGGTCAGAACATGAACACACTTGCATGTGGACCAAATATATGTATGAAAAGGGTGGTTTGATGTTCAAATACACAATGCACAACTTTGATGAGGCACCTGTCGCACAAAGCGCGTGTTATTATTACTAGCCCCCCCAAACACACACACACACACACACACAAACACACTTCGTGTTGCCGGGAGGGGAATCCTAGCTATGAGCGCATGCCCCCAAATAGCTAGGTCTGACATCTCACATACTGTAACACAAAACCGAAAGGAGTAAATCAACCCCCTCCCCCTTTGCTTCCGATCAAATGTGGACCTTGTGCGGGCCCACAGATGTGTTCTTCTAGCATTAGATGGGTGAGACCACTTATCGACCACACCTGCAGGTGGACCGATTTGTGTGTGTGTGTGTGTGTGTGTATGTGTGTGTGTGTGTGTGTGTGAAAATGATGTGCTATGATATTTAAATAACCAAATCACAAATTTTACATGGCACATGTGCATCGCAAATTAACCGGGATCCCCGACCCCACGAAGGTTCATCTAGTATGAAGTAGTACTGCCCCCCACCACCACACACACACTTTGAGTCGGTGGGAGGGGCCATCTCACCAAGGCATATTGTAAGACTGACCAAGAAGAATCACCACCTTGGTCGTATAACCTCTCTTGTTTGTTGGGTCAAAGTCATGCATTGACCTTCCACAAGTGGCCCCACAAAAATAGGCTAGCTTGTCGCCGATAACCATGCGAGTGAGTGTCTGAAGACAACCAGTGCGTGCATGTGGCCCAAACATATGTATGAAGTGTCATGTGGTGTTTGAATATAGCCAATACACAACTTTGATGTGGTCGCATGCTTTTGGAACCGGAAAGTCCCCACACGGAGCGAGGGTCACGACGTGTAGTATACTATATATATATATATATATATATATATATATATATATATATATATATATATATATATATATATATATATATATATATATATATATATAGGGATTCATGTGTATGCGAGCCCTTGAACTTAGGTCTTGAATCTCATCATGATCGACGTACGACTATACGGTAACATGAACCAAGAGAAGAAGAATCCACCCAGGTAACCTCTCTCGCATTGTTGGTCGAAGTGATGGACGTCCAGGCAGGCCCACGAATATATAGGCCGTCGATGATAACCAAGCGAGGGAGAGTGTCCAAAGACAAGCATTGCATGTATGTGCCCCAAACATATGTATGGACATGCGTGATGCATGCTTATATGTTTGAATACCAAAAACACACCATTTTGATGTGGCGCATGCATGTGTCGGAAAACCCACAGTCCCACACAAATCTAGTTCATGATGTGTCGTGTGCTCGTACCCCCCTCCCCACTTCGACCCGGTGGGAGGGATTCATGCGTACACATGTGCGTGAAGTATAGTTGCATGTACCAAACCATATAAGACGAACCAAAATTTAATCCCCTCTTAATTATAGGTCAAATTAACCTCTATCGCTGTCGATCGAAGTGATTGACTAAGCGGGCACACAGAGATGGACGAAGCATCTCGCCGATAACCCCGTGAGTGAGTGCTAGAGGACAACCACCATCGCTTGCTTGTGGGCAAACACATGTATGGAGATGTGTGGTTGTGATGTTTGAATACCTAATATATATGCAGAACTTTGATGTGGCACCTACCTCAGAAACCTTTAAGTCCCCCACATGAACCGAGGTTCATGACACGTAGTATATATATGTTGCCCCCCTGCCCTCTTCGACGCGTAATATATATATACTCCTACATACCGTAACACAACCTGAAAATAATCCTCCTTGTTCGTCAAATTACCTTTCTTGTTGTGTCATATATTAGATGGATGATGACCTCGCGGGCCCATGGAGGGAATCGCCGCAGGCGAATGAGTGAAAACCACCATCTGCATGTCGCCCAATGTGTTGGTAATGTTTTTAATACCAAATATGCACAACTTCTTTGTGGAACCTGCCTCGGAAACCGGAAAGTCCCCACACAGGGCGAGATCGATTCATGATGTGTGTGCAGTATATATGTGCTGCCCGGCCCCCTCCTCCCCTCTTCGACGCATACTATATACTGCTACCACAACACAACCCAAAATGAAACCTCCTTGCTGGGTCAAAGCGATGGAGGACAACCTCGCAGGCCCACGGATGGAAGCATCACACGCGCGTGAGTGTCCTATATGACGTGTAGTATTGCCCCGGGCCACCCTCTTCAATGCGTACTATATATATACTCCTACCATACGTATAACAAAAACCAAAAAATGACCATCCTTGTTGGTCAAATTAACCTCACTCATCGCATGTCATACTGCTGGACGGCGACCTCGCGAGCCCACGCGAGTGAGTGTCCTAGGACCACGCATGCATGTGGCACAAAGATGCATGTCAAACTTTTTCTGCTGACATGCGACCAAAGGAGTTTAGTGTTGAAAATTGAAAAAAATAGATAACATCTATCCGTTTTTTATACATTGATTGATTTCCCAGGGATTTAAATGTGCAAAAATCAAATTTGATCTACATGAGACCCGTGATAGTGCATGAAAATGGATTACAAAATCATATGTGTACGTGTCCCTGGGTGCATGTTTAGTCCCCGTGCAAGAAATTTCTAACATCTAGAATCTTGATTTTAAAATCGGATAAATCCAAAACTAAGTTGAAATTTATGAAACTTATTGTGGTGTCATATGGACACCAATAGACTGTGATATTTTTTTTCAAATTTGAGACAAGTTTTGATATAATCTTATTACATATAGGAAATTATAAATAATTATCAACCAATATCGCAAACGAACTCTTTATTCGAACCGTGTGCATTAGACCAACAATGTAAGTGTCGTGCTTTGGTTAAGCAATAAAGCGGCAGAATTAATCATCAAAAGGAAAAATCAATATAATACGTGCCGTGCACGCGTCCCGTGTGCCGTACGAGCATCTGTGAGTTGATGAGACGCATGCTAGCAAGCAGACGGGAGGCCGAGGCATGCATGTGTTTGCTACCCACTCACCATGGGGCGTGCTAGTAGTTGTGTGAAATGATGGTAGGTGTGCCAGCAGTCCTCTGCGCACGCTCATCGGGAGGCGAGCCAACACTTTGACCGCTGCCCACTTTGCTCCCACCGCTCCATATTAATGGCATGCCCGATCTGTGGGTCGTAATAGGTGGCCGCACACCCCGTCCACAGTTGTCACCGCCGCAAGGAGTGTATTAAGATTTTGCCGAAGCGCACCATCGGTGGGAGTGGCGACGCTGGAGCTGGTGAAGCACTCGTGCAACGCATGAAGTTGGGCGCAGAGGTTGTTGTCGCCCCCGTCGAGGTCTCGCGCGGGAAGCAGCGGAACCTTGACTTCTTCGCCATCGTCGTGCCTCCCCAGTCTGAGCCGGAGGTCCACATCTACTCTGGCAACGACTTTGACTCCGACGGAAAATCGGTTAGTCCCCCCCTTGTTGGGAATAGAAACCCTTGGTTATGTTCACCCAGTCCATGAAATCAGAGTAAGATTCGTTAGATCTGTGTAGTGTATTGATTGTTTGAATGATATCTATCGTTAGTGATTAATTGTTTGTTATGTACAAACGATTTTTTTGATAATAATCCTACTAGGGTTAGCGTGCATGCTAATAATTCGTTTTCAGATCTTGAGAGTTGATTTTGGATGTCCTACATATATGTTTGTGCCCTTCTTTCTTCCAAATCTTGAGAACTGATTTTGAATGTCCTACATGTTTGTTTCTGCCTTTTTTCCTTCCAGATTGCTATGTACAAAAATGAGGCTCCGGCCAGCGGCGCCGCTGGCTGTAGATCCTACACCCGGCAGCGCGGTGAGAAGCGGCCACGCCCCTGGATCTGAGGAACCCGTAGAATATCGGGCGGAACGCATCAGAGATCTCCCGAAAGCCATCCTTGGGGAGATCATCTTCGTTCTCCCGACCAAGGATGGCTGCAGCACACAGGTCCTCGCATCTCTCTCGAGCACTCTGTGGCGCGCCGCACCTCTTAATATCGATTGTCGTCGGCTATCTATCGCTCATGATTTTGAACTCCATGGAGCCATCATCTCCTCCCACCAGGGCTGCGTTCAACGCCTATGCATCTCGGCACGCTGCCTGTACACATACCCTGCATGGTGAACGCATGGTTGACATCCCGTCAATTCGAAAAACTCCAACATCTTGAGTTCTACCATTACTATGCAAATAGTTGTCCACCAAGCGTTGTAGTTGTGCCGTCACCACCAGTGTCCATCTCATGGTTTTCCTCATCTCTCCACACCACCACCCTGTCCTGGTGTCATCTACCAGACAATCTAGTACAAATGCTTCGACTCCCACTGCTAAAAAAACTCACGCTTGTGGTGGTCGATTTGTCGGAGGCCTCACTTAACATCATCATCCACTCCTGCTGCCCTGCCCTAGAGTGCTTGCTACTTGTTTTTGGAAAAGGAATCCGTATTTTTTGTCTCCCAATAAAGTCACCTCACCTTGTAAGCATTGGAATTTGCTTTAAAGGAGATGACCACATCATCAAAGACGCCCCTTCACTCCAAAGGCTGCTCCTTGATTATTGTTATGCACCTTCGCAAATATATGTGGTCCCTGCGACTAAACTTGAGACCTTGGGTGTAATTCCTAATATGTTTGAAGGTTACAAGATGGTGGTTGGCTCCACACTTTTTCAAGTATTGTATATTATCATCAACACTTTTGTAAGCTGCATTTTTCATTTGTATCCATAACTTGTATATCATCAACACTTTTGTAATCATAAGCTGCATTTTTCCTTTGTGCGCATAATCTTTATATAATCTTGGAGTATGCTTTTGGTACTAATATTATGTTCTATACTCAATGAAGAGTTTTTCCATGGGTACCCTATCAATGGTGCTGGATTCTATCAAGACCTTACATATCAATACATGGTGTTTTGATCTGAACAAGGTTATCAGCTTGCTGCGATGCTTTCCATTTTTGGAGAATTTGTATATAGAAGTGATGATATCAAGCACACTGATATACTTTACTAGAACTAACCATCCAGTTGTACTATTTTTTTAGGCATTAACTGTTTTCGGTCTTCATGTCTATTTAGGCTAAAGGACATGGAAAAAAAGGTATAACCAATCGGTGGCATAAGAAGCACATAGATTTTCTCAGTTCTCATGACATTCGTTTGAGGACAATAATGCTGGAAGGATAGGCATCTCATAACCCACAAGTGTAGGGAATAATTGTAGCCTCTTTCGATAAGTAAGAGTGTCGAACCCAACGGGGAGCTAAAGGTAGAACAAATACTCTCTCAACTCCTATCTGCCACTGATACGACTCTACGCACGCTTAGTGTTTGCTTTACCTAGAACAAGTATGAAACTAGAAGTACTTTGTAGGTGTTGTTGGATAGGTTTGCAAGATAATAAAAAGCATGTAAATATAAACTAGGGGCTGTTTAGATAAAGACGCAATAAAGTTAGTTTTAGTACAGAGCTTTTTGTCACGAGAAAGTTATTTGTCGAAGGCAATCGATAACTAGACCGGTAATCACTATTGCAATTTTATTTGAGGGAGAGGCATAAGCTAACATACTTTCTCTTCTGGGATCATATGCACTTATGATTGGAACTCTAGGAAGAATCCGCAACTACTAAAGATCATTAAGGTAAAACCCATCCATAGCATTAAAGCATCAAGTCCCCTTTATCCCATACGCAAACAACCTACTTACTCGGGTCTATGCTTCTGTCACTCACGCCACCCACCATAAGCAAATCATGAACATATTGCAAACCCCACAGCGGGAATCCCTCATGCTTGTGCGACACAGAGAGCACCATAGGACAACACCAATAATAAAACATGCAACTCAAACCAATCACGATCATCAATTAACAAATAGGACAAAACGGATCTACTCAAACATCATAGGATAGCCATACATCATTGGGAAATAATACATAGCATTGAGCACCATGTTTAAGTAGAGATTACAGCGGGTAAAAGAGAGGTTACACCGCTGCATAGAGGGGGAAAGAGTTGGCGATGAGGGCGGTGAAGTTGTTGGTGTAGACCGTGGTGATGATGATGGCCCCGGCAGCGTTCCGACGCCACCGGAAGCAAGGGGGAGAGAGACCCCCTTCTTATTCTTCTTCCTTGACCTTCTCCCTAGATGGGAGAAGGGTTTCCCCTCTGGTCCTTGGCTCCCATGGCGTGGGAGGGGCGAGAGCCCCTCCGAGATTGGATCTGTCTCTCTGTCTCTCTGTCTCTCTCTGTTTTTGCACTCTCAGGTTCTGCCCTTTCACCGTTTCTTTTATATCCAGAGATCCGTAACTCCGATTGGATTGAAACTTTCGCCCAGATTTTTCTCTAAAAATTAGCTTTCTTGTGGCAAAAGAATAGCAGCAACCGCCTTACGAGGGGCCCACGAGGGTAAGGGGCGTGCCCAGGTGGAGCAGGCACGCCCCTTGCCTCGTGGCCACCTCGGGCACCGTCTCGCGTTGATTCTTCCTCCCATATTTCCCAAATATTCCAAAAAATTCTCTGTCCATTTTTATCCCGTTTGGACTCCGTTTGATATGGGGTTTCTGTGAAACATAAAACATGCAACAAACAGGAACTGGCACTGGGCACTGGATCAATATGTTAGTCCCAAAAATAGTATGAAAAGTTGCCAAAAGTATATGAAAGTTGAATAATATTGGCATGGAACAATAAAAAATTATAGATACGATGGAGACATATCAGCATCCCCAAGCTTAATTCCTGCTCGTCCTCGAGTAGGTAAATGATAAAAAAGATAATTTTTGATGTGGAATGCTACCTAGCATAATCTTGATCATATGTCTAATCATGGCATGAATAGTAAGACACGAGTGATTCAAATCAATAGTCTATCATTTGAGATAAAAACAATAATACTTCGAGCATACAAATAAAGCAATCATGTCTTTTCAAAACAACATGGCCAAAGCAAGCTTATCCCTACAAAATCATATACTTTGGCCATGCTTCATTTTCGTCACACAAAATGCTCCCATCATGCACAACCCCGATGACAAGCTGAGCAATTGGTTCAAACCTTTTAACGCGCTTTAGTTTTTTCAACCCTCACGCAATACATGAGAACAAGCCATGGATATAGCACTATCGGTGGAGTGGAATATGATGGTGGAGGTTGTGTGGAGAAGACAAAAAGGGAGAAAGTCTCACATCAATGGGCGGAGAGTTCTATGCAAGGTTTACCTCATGAGGCTCAGCTGACGTGAGCCATGACGACCAAGGCCAGGCAGGCACCAGGCGGGCACAGAGCGCAGGTTCCCTCTTCGGTGCAAAGGAGGCAAGCCACAGGCGCAGAGTCCTGAGGAATCAGCCAAAGGTTTCCATTCTGGTGCAACGAGACGAAGACCGCCAGGACGGCAGGACAGAGGTCATCGACGAGCCCACCGCATTGTCATGACCAGAGGCTTTTCGCAGGGAAAGACTACTTTTGTCAGGATAAGCTGTACTACTTGTCCCCTTTTAAATCCGGCCGTTGTGGGATCCTTTCCCGCCAACATTTGGGAAGAGGACCAAGGCCACTATAAATAGGACTAGCCACCACCATAGAGTGGGATGGGATCCATTCTCACTCGACCACTTCACCAGCTCTCTTGAGCTCAAGAACACCTCACCTCCTGAGGCCAGTTCATCCACTATACTAGTTCATCCTCAGCCCTCCGAGGCAATCCACCAAAACGCTGGAGTAGGGTATTACACCGCAAGGTGGCCCGAACCAGGATAAATTGTTGTGTCTCTTTGTCTCTTTGAGCTTGTCGCGCTAAGATTAGGAGGATCGCCAGTAGGCAGGCTGGGTAGGTTGAGATCTCCACACGCACCCCAGAGTTCAAACCTCTCAAGGGTTTGCGGACCCCTTAATCCGACATTTGGCGTTCCAGGTAGGGGTGCGTCAGATCTTCTCTTCTGTCGATCGATCCACCGTCACTCCGACACCTCCATGGCCGACGCACGCCGAGCTTGCATTGAGCGTCGGGCCGCAGTTGCCGCCCGTGTCGCACAGACGGCTCTGGCGGGTGATGGTTGTGCCCGTCGCGCTCCATCTCCGGTGGCCAGCGCCGCCATGGGACCTGCCGGCGACGAGCAGCAAGCTTCATCGCTGCACCCGTCGATGCACTATGACGGGCGCATCGCTACTCCGTCACTGACCCCAGCAGCTTTGTCCTCCCATGCATGTCGCGGCCAAGCGGACGCGCAGGCCGCTGTGCTCATGGCTCGGGAGCTCCTTCGCTACCGCCCGGTTGGCGACCTCTACGAGGAGTGGCTCAAGCGGATCGCTGAGCTCGTCAGCGTTGCGCACGGGGGCTCCACCGAGCCAGCTCGCTCGCTGCCTCAGCAACCACCTGCAGCGGGTGACGTGGCGCACGGGGCTCCTCCACCACCTTCGGCCCTGGGCGTCATCATCGAGCCAAGGCGTGTGGCATCATGGCGCGACCCGCCTTGCCTGCACCGGCTCGGGAGGAAATGAGATGCCAGGTGGTGCAGCGACCACAAGGAGAAGTGCGCATACTTCCAGCACCCCAGCACCAAGGCCCACATACCGCCGCAGGAGGTGGCAGTTCGCGTGCACCAGGACCAATTTCCACCCCCTCGACGACCTCCGGTGGACACGGCAGGATGTTGCGCGTTCACTCCGGAGCTCCGCAATGTCATCTGGCTAAGCAAGTTCAAGCCTGACCTGCCTCCATGCTACGACGGCACCGCCGACCCCGGCAAGTTCCTGCAGCTCTACGAGCTGAGCATCGAGGCGGCCAGCGGCGATGAGACGATCATGGCAAACTGGTTCCTGATGGCCCTCAAGGATGGCGCATGTTCTTGGCTCCTGAACCTACCCGAGGGGTCGGTTTCTTCTTGGGAGGCTGCTTCATCGCCAACTTCCAGGGCACTTGCGGCCGTCCGCCGGCCGCGGGTGACCTGCATCGCATCAAGCAGCAACCTGGAGAGACCCTGCAGAAGTATATCTACCGCTTCAACAACGTTCGCCTCAAGATCCCCAAGGTGTTGGACAAGGCCATTATCTCAGCATTCACTGACGGCGTCCGCTTTGTCAAGATGAAGGAGCAGCTCGCCATCCACTAGGATCTCTGCACCGCTCTGGAGATGTTCAACATGGCGAACAAGTGCGTGAAGGCTGAGGAGGGATGCCTCTCCCTCCTCGAGCTCCCCGATGCTGATCTAGAAGACAAGAAGGTCAAGACCAAGGACGTGAAGCGCAAGGGGCCGGCCGTGCTTGCGGCCGAACCAGAAACGAAGCGTGGCTGTGACCACCCCTAGTCATCCAAGAGCAACCGGCCATTCTGCATCTTCCACAATGTTCACAACCACAACACAACCGACTGTCAGGAGCTCAGGGCCTTCCGCGATGGGCGCATCGGTCGACGCCCCGAGCGCAACGATCGAGGCTATGGTCGTGGAGGCGGCCGAGGTGGAGGACGCTGGGATGGACGCAACCACCGTTAGGAGTGGCACGACCAGCCTCGTGAGGACCGCTGGCAAGGCCAGCCTCGCGAGGGCACCTGGAGGGAGCAGCCTCGTGAGGAGCGCCCTCAGGGCAACACGGCCCTGCCTCCTCTTCCTCCACCACCAAGAAGGAACGAGTATCACCACCAGGACGAGGGGGCTTGGGGCTTCCAGGAGCCTCGAGCCATTGCCTGCATCTTGGGTGGCTCACAAGGCCCAGCTTCCCACCGCATCTTCAAGCAGTTCGCGCGCGAGGTGAGCGCGATGCTCCCCAAGCCCGAAGCAACTAGCCCTCTCGGGTGGTCCATGTGGGCCATCACCTTCAGCTCCTCAGACCAGCTCAAGTGCGGGACCACTGCTGGCGCGCTCCCTATGCTCTGCTCCCCCATCATCAGCAACATGGTCGTCACCAAGACTCTAATTGATGGCGGAGCAGGGCCCAATGTTCTGTCTATTAAGACGTTCGGCAGGCTCCAAGTGCCATACAACTAGCTTCACCCGACCAAGCCATTTTCAGGAGTGACCGATGGTTCTACACACCCGATAGGGTAGGCTCGCCTCCCTGTCACCTTCGGCGAGCGCAACAACTACCACACTGAGCTCATCAACTTCGACGTCGTCGACATCCGCCTGCCCTACAACGCCATCCTAGGGTACCCAGCAATTACCAAGTTCATGGCAGCTACGCACCACGGCTAGAACATCCTCAAGATGCTACGAAGCAACGACGGCATCACGATCGCGTGCCAAGATAAGGATGCGGTGTGCTCCCTCGAGCGCGCCTTTCAGGCTGTAGCGGTCGAGAACCCCGAAGTCGAGGGCGGCACCCTCCCTCCTGAGGTCGCCCCCAAGACGAAGAAGCTTGGGACAGGGGTCTCGTGAAGGAGCATCACTCGAGGACGTTGCGCTGAGCCTCGCGTCTCCGGACGCGGCACCTTCACCCATCGCATAGGAAGGCACGCCCGACGCCCCCCTCAGGATGGGCTCGGGGGCTCTCCTCGGGAGGGCCTCAGACCTAGCCAGGGTCATGAGGGAGGCGTTCGGGCACCATGTGGCGGCACTCTTCACAGCATGCTTCCCAGGAGTTCATCAGCAAGGCAATCGAGGAGATTCAAGAAGCAAGGGTTCCGCAAGACGAACGTCACCTGCCGCAAGGCGCAACTCAATGCCCCGGCGAGGGTAAGGAGTTCTGCATCTGCATCGACATCACCGGGCTCAATAGGGCCGCATCTCGGCAGCTCATGTGGCTGTCTCGTGTCGGCCGATGCGAGGGTCCACCTCATAGCTACGTTCGCATGCCATTCGACCTGCCGAGCGCAGCTATGGTATTCCAGTGCTGCACGAGGGACGCCCTGACGGCTTGCGAGGCTAGGCATCAGGTGATCCTGGCAGAGATGGTGGAGCACCTCCAGGAGCCTCCCGGGCCCTCTGAGCCTCACGAGGCTCAGCACCACAACGGCTCGTGAGGAACGGCTGCAGCGGCGTGTGTTTTTTGGCTACTTCAACACCTCTTCAGTGACGGTACCAGGTGACATCTCTCTAGTTCATTCAGTCCGGGGGCGCCCCTCGGGCTGCATTATCCCCAAGTCATGTGGGTCCGTCCCTACGGCATGTATCCCTTGTACATCTATCAGAGCTAGTTTACAATCCTTCGCAAGCTACTTTTGAATTATTAATTGCTTGACCGATGCTTCGTCGGTAAGAATGTCTCGCGCCCTTGCGAGCCCTCCCGCGACCGCCTCATGATTAAGGACTAGCATGGCATCTGTGCTTAGGTTCGTCCCTGCAGCATCGCTAAATCCAAGAGGTTGAGCTCTGGCTCATGGGCCAGTCCCCATGTACGTCACCTCCCATGGCCCTTGGTGCCTTGTTCTTGCATGAGCTCATTGCAGGCGGATGAGTGAGGGTGCACGACCTGGTCCCCCGTGGCCACGGGAACCGCGCGCCAGTTGTTTTTCTTCAGGATCTTTGCATGAGAAGACTGGGCACGGCGTCCGTGCTCGGGTCCATCCCTGCAGCATTGATAAACCCAATGACTGAGCTCTATCTGGCGGGCCAGTCCCGTTCACATCACCTATAAGTGCATGTAGTGCCCCTTAGTGATTTTGGTGTATTGAAGAATTATAGGTTAAGGGACTGATGCGTTTGTGAGTGTACACATGTCTATATGTCTATGAGGAGTTTGATATTTACAGAGAAAGTCGACCCCTAAAAATGAAGTTCTTCGACTGAAGACTTCGGATTTCTGAAGACATTGAAAGTGAAGAAATTGGTGTGACCTTGAAGACTTGGCAATCGTTCGAGGAACACGGAGCGTGAAGACTTTTGTTTGTGTAGTTTCATTTTCTCTTTCTTGAGTCATAGGAAACACCATACTGTTAAAGGGGGTCGAGGAAATACTATGGAAAATTTTCCATCTGATGCTCAACTCAAAATCCTACAACTACCAATCCCTTCAAGTGAAGCCATTGGAAATCTCATACAGTTCAGTCATATTCTTAAGTGACAAAGACGAAGTTCTTCTAGTCTCTGAGGAATTTGTTCTGACTGAGGAGTGAGGTATTCGCTAGTGCGGATTGCCTACACAGTGAGGAACATGATAGCCCTGAGGAATTTGAAAGTCAAAATTTCGACCGTTGTTGTGCTATGTGCCAGCTGCCCCAAAATATCTACCCACCTAACGGTCATATCATTGAAGGGCATTTATGTCTTATCATGTTGGGCTGCTCCCTAGGCTATAAATAGCCGCCCCCTACAACCACTAGCTGGTTGGCTGCTCCGAGAGAAACTGACACTTGTCATTTGAGAGCATCCCATCCTCCGAGGACTTTGAGCGAAAATCATCAAGTGAGGAAAACCCAAACCCAACACACCTACAACCCAAAGTGATTGAGCATCACTGAAGAGATTGATTCTGCGTGGATCTGACGCTTGTTACCTTTGAAGACTGTGCTTCTTCTAGATGGTTAGGCGTCATGGTCTAGAGCATCCAAGAGGAATTGTGGACCATCGATTGACCTAGTCTGTGAAGGTTTGGAAGTCACCTGAAGACTTACCACGAGTGATTGGGCGAGGTCTGTGTGACCTTAGCTCAAGGAGAATACGGTGAGGACTGTCTGTCCGGGACTGTGTGTCCTCGAGTTTAAATACTCAGCCGCTCCAACCAGACGTACAACTGAGACAGCAGTTGGAGCTGGTCTACCAAATCATTGTCTTCACCAAGCTTACTGGTTCTATTTCCTCAACTCTTTCATTTCCTCATTTATGTGTTGTGTGCTTGTTCATATCTGTTTGAAGACTTTGACTGAAGACTTTCTCAATTTCCTCAGTTCAATTTCTTTAGTTTGTCCGTCTTCATCCTGTGTTATCCTGTGCTTACACTTTCTGTACTCTGTATTTGTCTTCATTTCATCATGATGACTATGCTTGTGTTCTGCTGTGTTTACTTTTGAGTACATATTCCGCTGCAAGTAGTTCTTCATATAGGAATTTCCTCACCCGCAAATTCCTCAGTGAATAATTCATAAAAATCGCCTATTCAACCCCCTCTAGTCGATATAATGCACTTTCAATTGGTATCAGAGCGAGGTAATCCCTTGTTCTGTGTGATTTTGGTTTAACCGCCTGGAGTTTTAGTTATGTCGACTGCAGGAATAAGGAATGTATCCTGCCCCATCTTTGACAGTCATGAGTATCCTCGATGGAAGGCCATGATGAAGAAGTGACTCATGGCTATGGACAACGAACTGTGGACCATCAATGAGATAGGTCTTACCAGTCTATGCAAGGCGGCGGAGGCTGATGACATTCGCAAGTACACTCTACTCAACCTCACATCAAAGGATGTCATCTGCTCCTATTTGTCCCAAAATCAGTTCGGGAACGTCATGCATCTCAATCACGCAAAGCTAATCTGGGATCAACTCTCTGAGCTCTATGAAGGTCATCGAACACATCATGATCCTTGGTTTGAGGATTACAAGGAATCTCTCAATGCGATGACATTCAAACCAGAATCATCATCTTCTTCACCATGCCTTATGGCAAAAAGTGCTAAGGTAACCGAATGCTACCTTTCTGAGTCCAGTGATGATGAATCTGGAGATGAATTTGGACCCAGGTATGTCAAACTTGCTTCCCTTGCCACTGAACAACAAAGAGCTTTGGAAAAAGTTTAATACATGCTAAATAAGAGCGATGATATGTTGGGTGAAGAAATGGATCAGTCAAAAGCTTTGGCTGAGAGTCTTCAGAGACTTCAGTCCAAGTTTGACAACCTTCAAGGTCATCATAACACTCTCTTATCTGATCACGAGAAGCTTTCTTATGAATTTCTTCAAAGAAAGCAAGATCTTGAGAAGCTAAGAGTGTATTATGAAGTTCTTCAGAAGGAGCGTGATTCATTACTTGCTCAATAAATCAGCGTTACTCAGGAAGAATTTGTTCCTCCATGTCTGAAGTGCATTGAACGTGAATCTGCTAATTCTTCACCTGAATGTTGAAATGCTTCTAATGCTACAAATTCTTCATCTGTCTTTGCTATCACTAATTCCTCATCTGAGGACATTGCTAGTATCACTAATGATGCAGGGCTGAAGGAATTGTACATGTCAGGCATGTACAAAAGCCTCAAAGGGCATCAGACTCTTTGTGATGTGCTCAAAAAGCATATCCTGAACAAGAACCCTAGGAAAGAGGGTATTGCCTTTGAGAGGAAACTCAATGTTGATGGAACATATTGGAAGCCTGAGTAGTACCCCAAAACCTCATGGGTTGCTGCAAAGGGACCTCCAGTTGATCCATCCGATTTATCTGGCTTTACATGTGAATCTCCTCATTATTCTAATGAGTCATTTGACTCCAACTATAAACTGTTCAAAAATCAGAATGGTGAAATATTTGCTAGATATATTGGCACTAACTGCAGGAACGGTTCCCCTATGAAGAGAATCTGGGTGCCCAAAAGTTGCCTAGAAAGTCTTCAGGTGAATGTTGATACGTCTCCAATGTATCTATAGTTTTTGATTGCTCCATTCTACTTTATCTACTGTTTTAGGCAATATTGGGGTTTATTATCCGCTTTTATATTATTTTTGGGACTAACCTATTAACCGGAGGCCCAACCCAGATTTGCTGTTTTATGCCTATTTTAGTGTTTCGAGGAAAAGGTATATTAGACGGAGTCAAAACGGAACGAAATCAACTGGAGAAGTTATTTTTGGAAGGAAACCCACCTGATGGACTTGGACCCCACGTCAGAAGATACGGGAGGTGCTCACGAGGGTGGGGGGCACGCCCTACCCCCTGGGCACGCCCCCCTACCTCGTGGGGCCCCCGTAGCTCCACCAACGTTCTCCCTGCACCCATATATACCTACGTACCCTAAAACTTCCAGAACAGAAGATATATCGGGAGTTCCGCCGCCGCAAGCCTCTGTAGCCACCAAAACCCAATCGGGACCCCGTTCCGGCACCCTGCCGGAGGGGGATCCCATCACCGGAGGCCATCTTCATCATCCCAGCGCTATCCATGACGAGGAGGGAGTAGTTCACCCTCGGGGCTGAGGGTATGTACCAGTAGCTATGTGTTTGATCTCTCTCTCTCGTGTTCTCTCTCGTGTTCCTCTATGGCACGATCTTGATGTATCCCGAGCTTTGCTTTTTTAGTTGGATCTTATGACGTTTCTCCCCTCTACTCTCTTGTGATGAATTGAGTTTCCCCTTTGAAGTTATCTTATCGGATTGAGTCTTTTATGAACACTTGATGTATGTCTTGCGTGGGATAACCGTGGTGACAATGGGTTATTCTATTGATCCACTTGATGTATGTTTTGGTGATCAACTTGCGTGTTTCGTGACACTTGGGAACCTATGCATAGGGGTTGGCACACATTCTTGACTCCCCGGTAGTAGCTTTGGGGCACTCTTTGAAGTACTTTTATGTTGGTTGGATGAATCTGAGATTGTGTGATGCATATCGTATAATCATGGCCACGGATACTTGAGGTGACAATGGAGTATCTAGGTGACATTAGGGTTTTGGTTGATTTGTATCTTAAGGTGTTATTCTAGTACAAACTCTTTTATATATCGATCCGAAAGAATAGCTTTGTGGTGGTTTCGTACCCGACATAATCTCTACGTTTGTTCTTCGCTATTAGTGTCTTTGGAGTGACTCTTTGTTGCATGTTGAGGGCTTGTCTTATGTTCTATCTATGTTATTACTGTTGAGAGAACTTACACTAGTGAAAGTATGAACCCTAGGCCTTGTTTCCTATCATCGCAATACCGTTCACGCTCACTTTTATCGCTTGCTACCTTGCTGTTTTTATTATTTCAGATAAACCTATATCTACTATCTATTTTGCACTTGTATTATCATCTCTTCGCCGAACTAGTGCACCTATACAATTTACCATTGTATTGGGTGTGTTGGGGACACAAGAGACTTCTTGTTATTTGGTTGCAGGGTTGTTTGAGAGAGACCATCATCATCCTATGCCTCCTACGGATTGATAAACCTTAGGTCATACACTTGAGGGAAATTTGCTACTATCCTACAAACCTGTGCACTTGCAGGCCCAACAACGTCTACAAGAAGAAGGTTGTGTAGTAGACATCAAGCTCTTTTCTGGCGCTGTTTCCGGGGAGGTTAGCGCTTGAAGGTATATATTTAGATCTTGCAATCGAATCTTTTTGTTTCTTGTTTTAGCACTAGTTTATTTTATAAAAGAAAACTACAAAAAAATGGAGTTGAGTTTGTCTCATACGCTTCACCTTTTTAATATCTTTCGTGAGTATGATGGAAAGGATAATTGTGCTCAAGTGCTAGAAGAAGAAATCTCTAAAATGTTTGGCACTAAATATTTGAATGATGAGCATGATTGCAATGTTGTTAGTATGAATTCCTTGAATATCCATGATGGTAATGATATGCAAAGCCACAAGCTTGGGGAGGCTATGTTTGATGAAGATGATATTTTTTGTCCCCCAAGCTTTGATGAGCAAATTTACTATGATGAAAGCATGCCTCCTATCTGTGATGTTTATTGTGATGACACGTATGCTTTAGATAATAATGATAACCATGAAACATGTCATCTTGATCTTAATTTTCAATCACATGATAGTTATTTTGTTGAGTTTACTCCTACTATTCCGAATGAGAAGAATTTTGCTTATGTTGAGAGTAGTAAATTTTCTATGCTTGTAGATCATGAAAAGAATGCTTTAGGTGCTGGTTATATTGTTGAATTCATTCATGATGCTACTGAAAATTATTATGAGGGAGGAACATATGCTTGTAGGAATTGCAATAATGTCAAGTTTCCTCTCTATGTGCTTAAATTCTTGAAGCTATGCTTGTTTTACCTTCCTATGCTAGTTGATTATTATTCCCATAAGTTGTTTGCTCACAAAATCCCTATGCATAGGAAGTGAGTTAGACTTAAATGTGCTAGTCATATGCTTCATGATGCTCCCGTTATGTTTCAATTCCTATCTTTTATGTGAGCATCATTATCATCATCATGCCTAGCTAAAAGGCATTAAAGAAAAGCGCTTGTTGGGAGACAACCCAATATTTATACTTACTGTTTTTGTGTGTCAACATGATTATTCTACTGTAGTAATCATGTTTTATATCTTTTGTTTCAATAAAGTGCCAAGTAGAACCTTTGGGAAGACTTGACTGAAGTTTATGTGATCTTGCTGTGAAAAACAGAAACTTTTGTGCTCACGAGATTAGATGCCATTTTTTACTGGAGAGTGATTTTAGGTTGATTCTTTTTGCGTATGATTAATAGACAAATTCCTCAGGTCCAGATATTTATTTCATAATTTTTGGTGTTTCAGAAGTATACGTTTTATACAGATTACTACAGACTGTTCTGTTCTTGACAGATTCTGTTTCGTATGTGTTGTTTGCTTATTTTGATGCATCTATGGCTAGTATTAAGTGGTATGAACCATATAGAAGTTAGAATACAGTAGATATTACACCAATATGAATTTATAATGAGTTCGTTACAGTACCTAAGTGGTGGTTTTATTTTCTTATACTAACGGAGCTTACGAGTTTTGTGTGGTTGAAGTTTTCAAGTTTTGGATAAAGATTCGATGGACTATGGAATAAGGAGTGACAAGAGCCTAAGCTTGGGGATGCCAAATGCACCCCAAGGTAATATTCAAGGACAAACAAGAAACTAAGCTTGGGGATGCCCCGGAAGGCATCCCCTCTTTCGTCTTCGTTCATCGGTAACTTTATTTGGAGCTATATTTTTATTCACCACATGATATGCGTTTTGCTTGGAGCGTCATTTTCTTGTGTTAGTTTTTGCTTGCTGTTAGTTAGAATAATGTTTTGCTTCTTTAGGTTCAATAAAAGAGTCAAGGATATCCTTTGCCATGCTTATTTTGCTAGTTTGCATGTTGCTGTTTGAAAACAGAAAGTTTACCGCTGTTGCAAAAATTCCCTAGAAAAGTCAGAGAATGGTATAACGTTGAATCTTTTTGCATATTGAGCTCTGATAAATTTATTACTGTGGGAATTTTAGTTCATAATTTTTGGGGTCAGGGAAGTATTGATACTCTTGCATTCTTTACAGACTGTATTGTTTTGACAGATTGCTGTTATGGTTGCATTGTTTGCATATGCTTGCTTGTTTAATGATTCTATTTGATGATAGGAGTATAAAATATGAAGAGGCATTTAGTATGAAATGTTGAATAATAATTTAAGTGATTTGTTACAGTAGAATATGATAAGGTTTTGCATTGGTTTATACTAACCTATCTCACGAGTTCTTGTTGAGTTTGTTGTGAATGAAGCTTTTGATAAAAAGAGAAACCATGATATGAGAGGAATTAAGGAGACACAAAAGTTCAAGCTTGGGGATGCCCAAGGCACCCCAAGATAATATTTCAAGAAGTCTCAAGAATCTAAGCTTGGGGATGCCCCGGTAGGCATCCCACCTTTCTTCTTCAACAACTATCGGTTAGTATCGGTTGAGCCTAAGTTTTTGCTTCTTCACTTGAGTTGTGCTATCCTTGCAATGTAGTTTTCTTTAGCTTTGCTTGCTGTTTGAATAAAGTATCAAGATCTGAAATTCTTGACTGAGAGATAGCCATACATGAATTGGAATTTGCTAGAATACTCTATGTGCTTCGCTTATATCTTTTGAGCTTTATAGTTTTTGCTCTAGTACTTCACTTATATCTTTTAGAGCACGATGGTGGATTTGTTTTGAAGAAATAGATGAACTCTCATGCTTCACTTATATTATTTTGAGAGTCGTTAATAGCATGGTAATTCGCTTAATGTTAATATACTTGGTGTTCAAGATATGTGAAACTTTCTTTTGAGTGCGTTGAATACTAAGATAAGTTTGATGCTTGATAATTCTTTTGAGATATGGAGGTGATATTATCAAAGTAATGCTATTTGGGTGATTATGAATTTAAAAAAAATGCTTGTGTTGAAGTTTGTGATTCCCGTAGCATGCATGTATGGTGAACCGCTTTGTGATGAAGTTGGAGCACAATTTTATTTATTGATTGTCTTCCTTATGAGTGGCGGTCGGGGACGAGCGATGGTCTTTTCCTACCAATCTATCCCCCTAGGAGCATGCGCGTAGTGCTTTGGTTTTTGATGACTTCTAAATTTTTGCAACAAGTGCATGAGTTCTTATGATTAATGTTGAGTCCATGGATTATACGCATTCCCATCTTTCCACCTTTGCTAGCCTCTCCAATACCGCACACTTTTCGCCAGTATCATACACCCACCATATACCTTCCTTAAAACAGCCACCATACCTACCTATCATGGCATTTCCATAGCCATTCCGAGATATATTGCCATGCAACTTTCCACCGTTCCGTTTATTATGACACGCTCCATCATTGTCATATTGCTTTTTGCATGAACATGTAGTTGACATTGTATTTGTGGCAAGGCCACCTTCATAATTTTCATACATGTCACTCTTGATTCATTGCATATCCCGATACACTGCCGGGGGCATTCATATAGAGTCATACTTTGTTCTAAGTATCGAGTTGTAATTGTTGAGTTGTAAGAAAAATAAAAGTGTGATGATCATCATTATTAGAGCATTGTCCCAAGTGAGGAAAGGATGATGGAGACTATGATTCCCCCCATAAGTCGTGATGAGACTCCAGACGAAATAAAATAAAAGAGGCCGAAGAAGCCCAAATAAAAAAAGGCCATAAAAAGAGAAAAGGCCCAAATAAAAAAAATGAGAGAAAAAGAGAGAAGGGACATTGCTACTATCCTTTTACCACACTTGTGCTTCAAAGTAGCACCATGATCTTCATGATAGAGAGTCTCATATGTTGTCACTTTCATATACTAGTGGGAATTTTTCATTATCGAACTTGGCTTGTATATTCCAATGATGGGCTTCCTCAAAAGTGCCCTAGGTCTTCGTGAGCAAGCGAGTTGGATGCACACCCACTTAGTTTCTTTCATTGAGCTTTCATATACTTATAGCTCTAGTGCATCTGTTGCATGGCAATCCCTACTCACTCACATTGATATCTATTGATGGGCATCTCCATAGCCCGTTGATATGCCTAGTTTTGTCTTCTCCACAACCACCATTCTATTCCACCTATAGTGCTATGTCCATGGCTCACGCTCATGTATTGCGTGAAAGTTGAAAGAGTTTGAGATTATTAAAGTATGAAACAATTGCTTGGCTTGTCATCGGGGTTGTGCATGATTGAATACTTTGTGTGATGAAGATAGAGCAACAGCCAGACTATATGATTTTGTAGGGATGAACTTTCTTTTGCCATGTTATTTTGAGAAGACATGATTGCTTTGATTAGTATGCTTGAAGTATTATTATTCTTTATGTCAATATGAACTTTTGTCTTGAATCTTTCGGATCTGAATATTCATATCACAATTAAGAAGATTTACATTGAAATTATGCCAAAGTATCACTCCGCATAAAAAATTCTTTTTTACCAATTACCTACTCGAGGACGAGCAGGAATTAAGCTTGGGGATGCTTGATACGTCTCCAACGTATCTATAATTTTTGATTGCTCCATGCTACTTTATCTACTGTTTTAGGCAATATTGGGCTTTATTATCCACTTTTATATTATTTTTGGGACTAACCTATTAACCGGAGGCCCAGCCCAGATTTGCTGTTTTATGCCTATTTCAGTGTTTCGAGGAAAAGGAATATTAGACGGAGTCAAAACGGAACGAAATCAACTAGAGAAGTTATTTTTGGAAGGAAACCCACCTGATGGACTTGGACCCCACGTCAGAAGATACGGGAGGTGCTCACGAGGGTGGGGGGCGCACCCTCCCCCCTGGGCGTGCCTCCTGCCTCGTGTGTCCCCCGTAGCTCAACCAACGTTCTCCCTGCACCCAAATATACCTATGTACCCTAAAACTTCCAGAACAGAACATAGATCGGGAGTTCCGCCACCGCAAGCCTCTGTAGCCACCAAAAACCAATCGGGACCCCGTTTCGGCACCCTGCCGGAGGGGGATCCCATCATCCGAGGCCATATTCATCATCCCGGTGCTATCCATGACGAGGAGGGAGTAGTTCACCCTCGGGGCTGAGGGTATGCACCAGTAGCTATATGTTTGATCTCTCTCTCTCTCGTGTTCTCTCTCGTGTTCCTCTATGGCACGATCTTGATGTATCCCGATCTTTGCTATTGTAGTTGGATCTTATGATGTTTCTCCCGCTCTACTCTCTTGTGATGAATTGAGTTTCCCCTTTGAAGTTATCTTATCGGATTGAGTCTTTTATGAACACTTGATGTATGTCTTGCGTGGGATAACCGTGGTGACAATGGGTTATTCTATTGATCCACTTGATGTATGTTTTGGTGATCAACTTGCTTGTTTCATGACACTTGGGAACCTATGCATAGGGGTTGGCACACGTTCTTGACTCTCCGGTAGTAGCTTTGGGGCACTCTTTGAAGTACTTTTATGTTGGTTGGATGAATCTGAGATTGTGTGATGCATATCGTATAATCATGGCCACGGATACTTGAGGTGACAATGGAGTATCTAGGTGACATTAGGGTTTTGGTTGATTTGTATCTTAAGGTGTTATTCTAGTACAAACTCTTTTATAGATCGATCCGAAGGAATAGCTTCGTGGTGGTTTCGTACTCGACCATAATCTCTACGTGTGTTCTCCGCTATTAGTGTCTTTGGAGTGACTCTTTGTTGCATGTTGAGGGCTTGTCATATGTTCTATCTATGTTATTATTGTTGAGAGAACTTACACTAGTGAAAGTATGAACCCTAGGCCTTGTTTCCTATCATTGCAATACCGTTTACGCTCACTTTTATCGCTCGCTACCTTGTTGTTTTTATTATTTCAGATTACAAAAACATATATCTACTATCTATTTTGCACTTGTATTATCATCTCTTCGCCGAACTAGTGCACCTATACAATTTACCATTGTATTGGGTGTGTTGGGGACACAAGAGACTTTTTGTTATTTGGTCGCAGGGTTGTTTGAGAGAGACCATCTTCATCCTACGCCTCCTACGGATTGATAAACCTTAGGTCATCCACTTGAGGGAAATTTGCTACTGTCCTACAAACCTATGCACTTGCAGGCCCAACAACGTCTACAAGAAGAAGGTTGTGTAGTAGACATCAAATGTCCTCATGAATCCACCTGTGAAGAATAGGAACTCCATATCAAATTCTTCATATGGACCAAATTCTTCATATGGATCCAAGTCCTCATACGGACTAAATTCCTCACATGGATCAATTTCCTCAAAAGGATCAAAATCCTCATATGATCATCATCGTGTTGACCCTTCTGTTTCGCAGGGTAGAGCTAAGGGCTATAAATATGAGCACTATTCTTCTAATCATTATTTTCATAAGTCCTCAAAGAATTTCTCTGCTTATTCATATGCTTATCCTAACCCCTCTTATGTGAAACAAAGTGGACTGGCTTCCATGCCTCCTTTCTCATATGGTGCTCGCAAAGTGATGAATTATTTGCCACCCCTTCAGATGCGGGTGGTGAAGAAAAATAACTAATCTCTTATGTAGGGTCAGGTCTCCAGACGTGCTCAAAACGTCTGAAGAATTTGCTGGAGACCTGAGCATTGCCTAAAAGGACGTAGGCTAATCATGAAGAAATGAACCTTCATTACTCACGTCCTCATATTTTTTATCTGTTCTATTGCTTGATGAAATTGATCTGATGATATTGATGTCATATTCTTCACTGATGAAGTATATGAGTTCGTAAGTTGCACTAATTCATCTGCAGGATGATCAACCCAAAGCAAATGAGTGGGTCCTCGATAGTGGATGTATGAATCACATGACTGGTGACAAGAATCTATTGATGGATGCTCCTTTATCACCATCGCATCTGAAGCATATCATCTTCGCTGACAAAGGCAAAAGTCAGGTATTGGGTCTAGGTAAGGTTGCGATCTCTAAGGATCGACACATGGACAAAGTCATGCTTGTCGAGTCCTTAGGATACAACCTCGTGTCTATCTCAATGCTTTGTGATCTCAATATGGTTGTTGTCTTTGGCAAATATCGTTGTGTTGTGATCATGGAATCTTACAATTCCAAAGTGTTCGAAGGCTTTAGGAGAGGAGACTTGTACATTGTTGATTTCTCTACAGGCCCACAACCAGCCGTAGGCCTACTTGCAAAAGCTTCAGAAGGCTGGCTATGGCATCGACGACTTGGTCATGCTCGCTTGAGGAATTTTCACACGCTTGCGAAGAAGAAGCATGTCATTGGCATTGAGAATGTCAAATTCCTCAAGGATCATTTATGCGAAGCCTGTGAAGCTGGAAAGATGATAAAGGCCAAGAATCCAGCATAGACTATCATGACTACCACTCGACCATTTGAATTGCTTCATATGGATCTCTTTGGTCCTAATCATTATTCTGCCGTTACTAATGATGCATCTCTATATTGTTTTGTTATTGTTGATGATTATTCTCGTTACACATGGGTGCACATTGTCACTTAAAACATGAGGTGCAGGAAGTCTTCAAACGATTTTCCTCGAGGGCTTCAACCAACTTTGGTGTGAAGATCAAGCACATCATAAGTGACAATGGGACTGAGTTCAAGAATTCTGGTCGTGATGACTATCTTGATGAACTTCGTATTACACATGAGTTATCTGCTCCTTATACTCCTTAGCAGAATGGCATCATGGAGCGCAAGAACAGAACTCTTGTTGAGATGGCTTGCACTATGCTTGATGAATACAAGACTCCTCGTCGTTTCTGGATTGAGGCAATTGATACTGCATGCCACATCATCAATAGAGTATATCTTCACAAATTCTTCAAGAAGACTGCTTATGAACTCCTCACTGACAAGAAACCCAATGTGAGTTACTTCAAAGTCTTCGGTGCTAAATGTTGGATTAGAGATCCTCATCACAATTCTAAATTTGCACCTAAAGCACATGAGGGTTTAATGCTTGGTTACGGAAAGGACTCGCACACTTACAAAGTCTTCAACAACGTTCTCCACAAGGTTGTTGAAACTGTAGATGTGCGGTTCGATGAAACTAATGGCTCGCAAAGAGAGCACCTACCTTCCGTGTTAGATGAACCAGCACCTGAGGAATCTATCAAGTCCAAGGCTACTGAGGATGTCATTCCTACCGAAGAATCTGCTGAAAAATTCATTCCAGAACGTGAAGAACGTCGGGCTGGCGCACTTGAAGAAAATGGTGCTGATGAAAAAGCTCTTGAAGAAAATGCAGATCAAATTCCTCGAAGACAACCCGCTCATCCTCGCATCGCAAATGAGTGCAAGTCGAGAAGATCATCGATGGCATTGAAGCACCAGGTCCTCTCACACGCTCAAAAGCTTCACATTTGTCTAACTTTTGTGGGCACTTTGCTTTTGTCTCTATCACAGAGCCCACTAAGGTAGATGAATCATTTATGGAGCCTGAGTGGATTCAAGCCATGCAAGAAGAATTACATCAGTTCGAGCTCAACAACGTCTGGGAACTGGTCAAACGTCCAGATCCTCGCAAGGACAACATTATTGGCACAAAGTGGATCTACCGCAACAAGCAAGATGAAAATGGCCTTGTGGTGAGGAATAAGGCATGACTTGTAGCTCAAGGATACACACAGGTTCAAGGAATTAACTTTGATGAAACTTCTGCACCTGTTGCTAGACTTGAGGCTATTCGCATATTACTTGCTTATGCTAACCATCATGATATTATCTTACAACAAATGGATGTGAAAAGTGCATTCCTCAATGGTAAGCTTGAGGAAGAACTATATGTTGCTCAACCCCCAGGTTTTGAAGATCCAAAGCATCCTGACAAAGTCTTCAGACTCAATAAGGCCATGTATGGCCTCAAGCAGGCCCCTCAGGCGTGGTATGATACTTTGAAGGAATTCCTCATGAAGAAAGGCTTCAACCTCGGATCACTCGACCCAACTCTTTTCACTAAATCCTATGATGGTGAATTGTTTGTGTGCCAAATTTATGTTGATGATATCATTTTTGGCTGTACTGACCAATGTTACAGTGATGAATTTGCCTATATGATGAGTGAAGAATATCAAATGTCTATGATGGGTGAATTGAAATTCTTTTTAGGTCTTCAAATTCGTCAATAGCGCAATGGCATATTCCTATCTCAAGAGAAATACCTCAAAGATGTATTAAGGAAATTCGGCATGCAAGATTGCAAAGGGGTCAAAATTGCAATGCCCACAAATGGACATCTATGCACTGATGAAAATGGTAAAGCCTTTGATCAAAAGGTATACCGCTCCATGATTGGATCTTTATTGTACCTATGTGCATCTAGGCCGGATATTATGCTTAGTGTTTCCATGTGTGCCCGATTTCAAGCTACACCGAAGGAATCACACCATAAGGCTGTGAAGCATATTCTTCGATATCTAGCTCACACACCAACACTTGGATTATGGTATCCCAAGGGTTCTTTGTTTGATCTTATTGGATATTCATACTCTGACTACGCTATTGATCGTGTGGACCGCAAGTCAACGTCAGGCACATGCCATTTCCTTGGACGTTCTTTCCTCTGTTGGTCCTTGAAGAAACATAACTGCGTATCACTCTCCACTGCCGAAGCTGAGTACATTGCTGCTGGATCGTGCTGTGCTCAATTACTATGGATGAAGCAAACACTTAAGGACTATGGTGTCAATGTGAAGAATGTGCCTCTCTACTGCGACAAAGAGAGCGCTATCAAGATTGCTCATAACCCGGTTCAACACTCGAAGACAAAGCACATCCAAATTCGTCATCATTTTCTTCGTGATCATGTGTTGAAGGGCGACATCTCCATCGACCACGCAAGCACTGAAGACCAGCTGGCCGATATCTTCACTAAGACCTTGGATGAGAAGAGATTTAGCAAGTTGCGGTGTGAGCTAAATATCCTAGAATCTTCGAATGTTCTCTAAAAAGGACCCACATCCTAACACTAATGCTGACTTGATGACTTAGATGTGCAACACACGAAGTAACATTTTTCTTCAATAAATGAAGACTAACCCTCTAAGTGTGAAGAAATTAATGAAGAAATTGATTCCCAGAGCCCTATGACAATTGTACGCGGTGTCTGAAATTAGCTTTCTTATACGGTGGGTTACGCCACCAACCAAAGTCGAAAATCTTCAATTTGGGGTTTTCTTCATTTTTGAAATTCCTCAGTTGTTCAAATTCTTCAACTTTGTATTATCTTCACTCTTTCTATCGTTATTCTTCATTGGCTATATATATATATGAGTTTATGTCCGTTACATCATTCACTTATTGCTAATTCTTCAAGTTGATTTTTCTGCTAAGTGAATGTGATCGGACCCTTCCCCCTCTATGCTAAACTCAACCCAGTCTGTTCACAAATTCTTCATGTGCGTTCTATTTGAAACTCGTTCAAAATCTTCACTGTGTCCTTGACAGCTGAAGAAATTGCGAACGGAACTTTTAACTTATCTTATATAAATTTCCGGCTTTGCCGCTCAAACTGTTCCGCATCCGACGACAATACTTATCTATTTGCCCACAATCTTACATGATCGCCACCTCTCAGTACGTGGGTGACACATGTCAAGAGAATGAGAAGGTCCAGGGGCACGTTCGTCCAATTTCCTCGGGCATACAGTTTTTCACTCCCACTATAAATACCCCCACCTCTTCCTCACTTTGTTTTTATTCCGCTCATTCTCACTCCCGCTCGAGATTCTCAAACCCTAGCACCGCAGCTACTTCATCGCCGCCGGTGAGGAAGAGCTTCACTTCCTCGACCTCGTCGCCGTCGTACTCGCGCCGGTTGTGGATTTCCTCACTCCACCGCTGCCCTAGCTGTCTTCGTCTGCCGAGTTAGGGCATGGAAGATCTTAACTGACGAACTTGACATCTACACTTCTCAGTTTGTCGTGTTCTTCATCAAGGGTAATTAAAAGTTACTTTTACTGCCCTCTTTGATTCAATTGTTTTCTTGAAAATCTTCAAAGGTGTTTATTCTTCAAATCTTCACACACTGAACACCTCACATGTCATCTGCTCTTGATTCGTTTCTCTAAGCAATGATTTTCTTCAAGATTCCTCAATTGTGTGGATTTTCAATCTGTACAACTCTGGAAGCTAAGATAAAGAACGCTTAGTGAAATTCTTCAAGACTCATCTGGTCGAATTCCTCAAACCTATTATTTTTGAAAAAACTTCTGAGAAGGCATATGACCTCTCCAAATTCCTCACAACTATACTTTGTTCACAGGTACACATGTCCACTGTTGAATCACTAGGTTCTCATTAACTTAACTCATGTGCAGCGTTCCTCGAAGAAAGTAGCACACCTCTTCAGAAACTTCAGTTGTTCATATTCCTCAGCTGAAGAAAATGGCTGACGGTAAGAAGCCACAAAAGGGTGGAAAGAGGCCTGAGGTCAACACAACATTTGAGATCTATGATGACATTTATGCTGGATATTGCACACCCCCTGAGGAAGATAAAAATCAGCGCAAGGTGCGCATTCAAAAGATTGAGAGAAGATGGGCACGGGAATGGAGGGACTACAGATATGTCACTCCCAAGTATATGAAGAAATTCGCACTCAACCCACCTTGCCCAAGACCTCCATTAGCACCTGGCCAATTGGCACATCCCACCAGCCTCAAGCGCAGTGAGGATTATCCTGATGAATGGGCAAAGCGCCAGGCCAAACTGGCCAAACAAGCAAAGGAAGCAGTGAGGAAATTTAATGAAGACTCTACTGTTGCTGCTACCGCTGCTGAGGCCTCTTCTAGCAAGCCGAAGAAGGCCATGGCTAAGAAGCCTTCTCACAAGCCAAGTGCTTCACCCTCAATGCCCTCACGGCCAGATTCTTCAAAGCCCTCATGGCCAATTCCTCAGTCTGCTCCTCCTTCAAAGTCCTCAGCTCCTCCGACAAAGTCTTCAGCTGCTCCGACTAAATCCTATGCACCTATGCATCTCTCCACGTGCTAAAGGACTACAGGAATCTCAATTGCCTCAGGAGCTTCTGCGAGTTCCTCAGCTGCACCAAATTCCTCAACTGGCCCCTCTTTGCTGAAGAAAAAGGCCACTGATGGACGAGGCCCTCGACCAAGTCCTCACAAGAAGAAGGTCGCCTTTCAAGTGCCCTCTGATGACGATGAGGATGATGATGAAGAACTTGCCAAAATCATCAGAGACAGGCAGGCCAGGGCTGCTAGAGCCAAAGGCAGCAATGTGCCATTGTTGTTGGATCCAAAGTTGATCCTAAACTTCATTGATCTATGGCACAAGGACCCAAACACACCTTTGCCGGAGATGAACCTCACTACTTGTCACAGTCATGTTTTGACTCCCTTCATTGAAGAAGCAAAGTGGAAATTTGAAGAAGGAAGAAGACTGAAGAAAGCGCAGTACAAGAAGCAGCGCTACCTAAAGGACAATGTCCTCACTCTTACCCCTGATCAACTCATTGCCTTGCAAGCTGAGATCAAGAAACAGAGTGATGAATTCAATCGCTACTATGCTGATTGGAAGGGCGCCAAGGTCCGGTTCGTCAAGCTGACGAAGTCATTCACTTCAAGTGATGCTGCTCCTGTGCACATTGAAGTCACTCTGGCTGAAGCATCTGCTCAGCCTACTGAAGAACATGCCAGCACCGCTGATGACAATTAGACTGCTGAAGAAAATGAAAGTACCAGTGTCGATGACTGCATTCCAGCCGCTGAAGAAATTGCCAGGGCATCCACTAGTGGTGCGCCTAAAGAAATTGAAGAAGTCATGGCAACTGCATCAGTTGCGCCTAAAGAAACTGTACCAAATTCCTCTGCTCCTCCTGCGCCTACACCAAATCCGATCCTTCCATCTGCATCAGATGCAAAGAAGACCAAGGCTGCAGAGCGTGTAGCTGTGAAGAAAAGGAAGGCATCAACTTCATCAGATTCTTCAGCTCCGAAGAAGATGAAGCCTTTGACAAGATCAATTAACAACCCAATTGATGTCGTCCCTATCTCATTCATGCCATCAAAGGACCTTGTTCCTTTTGGTGAAGATTATGTGATTCCAAGTGAATTTGATGAAGAGAATCCTTCTGCTGCTTCTTTAGAGCAGTTGGATGAAGAAATTGAAGTGGATGCAATCCCTTCAACACCAGTTGTCTCCTCGCTTATGCCTCAGTTCACTGCTGAAGAGGCCGTCGTTGAAGAAATGGAAGATGAGGATGTGGACATTGGCTGTACCACACCTGTGCTGAATGATGACTTTTGGGAAAGTCAGCACCCCAACTCTCCAATGTTCACTCCACTTCAAGCAATTCCTCAGTCCCCTGCTGCTACTAAAGTACAAATGGGTTCTAAAGAACCACATGCAACCCCATCTGTCCATGAAGAAATTCCAGCCACTAGTGCTGAAGAAAATGTAAATGAAGAATTGAAGACCCATGCTGCAGCTGAAGAAGAGTCTCAAATTCCTTAGTCTGTGGATCCTGAGATTGTGATTTCTGAGGTGGTGACGCAATTGACTGACACTCCTCAGCCCAAGCCAAAGGATCCCTTCTCAAAGAAGCAGAAATTCAAGGCTGATGACTTCTTCGGCGAGCATGTTTTTTTCATTGAATTCAATCCTTATGACAATGCTCGTCTTAGAAGGAAGCATTTCTGGACTGCCAGCCAGGAAAATTTCTATTCCTCACTACTTTTCAACAAGGATAAAGTCTTCGACCACGAGCATATTCCTCACGTGGACATGGAATC
Organism: Triticum dicoccoides; assembly: GCF_002162155.2. NCBI lineage: Eukaryota > Viridiplantae > Streptophyta > Magnoliopsida > Poales > Poaceae > Triticum > Triticum dicoccoides. The sequence continues at coordinate 201,394,550 of NC_041387.1, read as the reverse complement.
AATGCCTTGCTTCTCTCAAGTCCTCAGTATGCTTCATGATGCAGGCTTGCTCAACTTTTGCTGAGACATAGTTGATTGGAATGAAGAGCTTATTCTTCAGTTCTATGCAACGCTCCACATCACAGGTGATGCTGATGATATCAACACTTGGGTGTTGGACTGCATGACTGAAAACACTCATTACAAGGCACCGGCCTCTGAATTACTTCATGCCCTGCCAATTAGTCCTCCACCTGAAGGTGCTCGTTGTCTGTACCAAGAGCCTGAACTCACTACTCATTATATGCAAGTGCTCATGAAGCCTCTAAAGCCCGGTCAAGCCCCAAGGACCAAATTCCTCAAGAAGGAACTGCTGTATGTGCCAAGAACCGTCTATCGCATTCTGACGAAGACTATGAGTCCTATCAAAGGCTACGACTCATCTGATGAGGAAAATGTTGGCATCATGAAGAATATGCTATTCAACATCATGCATGGCATCCCTATCAATTATCATGATTTCTTCATGAGGACTCTGGCAAATGTTGCACTTTCACCGTTTGATCTGAAGCCTTATGCTCCTTGGATTATGAGATTCCTCAGAACAAGGTCTTCACTCAACTACAAAGCTGACTTTCAGAATCACCTCAGCTACTTGCCACCGATTGAAGTCCTCAAGTGTACATATTCCTCAGTTGATGAGAATGGCAAGGCACCAGCTATTATCGATGAAGGTATTCGTCCATTGGATGGTCAGTTCCTCAAAGTTGCATCTTATTCCACCAATGATGACTTTGCCACTCATGATTCTGCTACCAATGCATTCAAGCCAAATCCTCAAGCCACTGCTCCTCGTGTGATGACTGACCGTGAGCTGCTTCTTAGTCTTCACCAGAAGGTGGATCGAAACCAAAAATGGGTTAAACGTCAGGTTGGCTTTATTCTTCACAACATGACCTCTATACATAATGCAGTGAAGAAAAACCATTACTACCTACATGAAGTCTTCGATCGCACCTAGGCTATTCTGTCACATCTCTATGGTGAAGAAGATCTGAAGCAAATGGGTTTCAAGGAAGATTGTGACTGGTCTGCTCCTCCACCGAAGAGATTCAAGAAGGTCAAGGTTCCTTCCTTGGTCGCCAGTTCATATTCTTCATCACGCGACACGGACGAGTATGAAGACTTGGATGACACTGTGGCAGGCCGTACAACGACTCAAGACCCCAACAACGCTGGCACTCCTCCATCATCATGATATTCTTCAGGGGCGTTAGTCCTCACTTTCAACCCTTTTGGTCATTCGATGACAAAGGGGGAGAAATTTGAGTTAGTCTTCAAGCGGGTCTATCTTTATGGGCGTTTTTTTTCTAAGTTACAACTCTCATTCTTTTGATGACTTTGCTGGATCGAGTTGTAATCTTAAACTCTATGGTGGCCTGATACTTTTGCTGAGTTCTTCTGCATGCTTATTCCTCATTGATGTTAATGCACGCATGCTGAAGTACATCAGTCACCATATTTCATCATGCATTTCAAATTCTTCATACTATATATCAAATGCGTGTATGAATTACAAGATATAGGGGGAGATCTCCATGATTATACTCTTCAAGTGTGCATTGCTTCAAAAGCAAATTCCTCACTATGCACTTCTTCAGGGGGAGTTCTTCTATATCTTGCAATCAAATTCCTCAACATCAGTATTTACACTTCATATGTTTATCCCCGTTGAAAACTTAACCTATATTCTCATCAATCACCAAAAAGGGGGAGATTGTAAGTGCATCTAGTGCCCCTTAGTGATTTTGGTGTATTGAAGACTTATAGGTTAAGGGACTGATGCATTTGTGAGTGTACACAGGTCTATAAGTCTATGAGGAGTTTGATATTTACAAAGAAAGTCAACCCCTAAAAATTAAGTTCTTCGACTGAAGACTTTGGATTTCTGAAGACTTTCTGAAGACTTTGAAAGTGAAGAAATTGGTGTGACCTTGAAGACTTGGGAATCATTCGAGAAACATGAAGCGTGAAGACTTTTGTTTTCCTAGTTTCATTTTCTCTTTCTTGAGTCATAGGAAACACCATACTGTTAAAGGGGGTCGAGGAAATACTAAGGAAAAATTTCCATGTGATGCTCAACTCAAAATCCTACACCTACCAATCCCTTCGAGTGAAGCCATTGGAAATCTCATACAGTTCAGTCATATTCTTCAGTGACAGAGATGAAGTTCTTCTGGTCTCTGAGGAATTTGTTCTGACTGAGGAGTTAGGAATTCGCTAGTGCGGATTGCCTACACAGTGAGGAACATGATAGCCCTGAGGAATTTGAAAGTCAAAATTCTAACTGTTGCTGTGCTATGCGCCAGCTCTCCCAAAATATCTACCCACCTAACGGTCATGTCATTCAAGGGCATTTATGTCTTATCATGTTGGGCTGCTCCCTAGGCTATAAATAGCCGCCCCCTACAACCACTAGCTGGTTGGCTGCTCCGAGAGAAACTGACACTTGTCATTTGAGAGCATCCCATCCTCCGAGGACTTTGAGCTAAAGTCATCAAGTGAGGAAAACCCAAACCCAACACACCTACAACCCAAAGTGATTGAGCATCACTGAAGAGATTGATCCTGCGTGGATCCTACGCTTGTTACCTTTGAAGACTGTGCTTCTTCCAGACGGTTAGGCGTCATGGTCTAAAGGATCCAAGAGGAATTGTGGATCGCCGAGTGACCTAGTCTGTGAAGGTTTGGAAGTCACCTAAAGACTTACCATGAGTGATTGGGCGAGGTTTGTGTGACCTTAGCTCAAGGAGAATATGGTGAGGACTGTGTATCCGGGACTGTGTGTCCTCGAGTTTAAATACTCAGCCGCTCCAACCAGACGTACAACTGAGACAACAGTTGGAACTGGTCTACGAAATCATTGTCTTCACCAAGCTTACTGGTTCTATTTCCTCAACTCTTTCATTTCCTCATTTCTGTTGTTGTGTGCTTGTTCATATCTGTTTGAAGACTTTGACTGAAGACTTTCTCAATTTCCTCAGTTCAATTTCTTCAGTCTGTCCGTCTTCATCCTGTGTTATCCCGTGCTTACGCTTTATGTACTATGTGTTTTTTATTTCATCATCATGACTATGCTTGTGTTCTACTGTGTTTACTTTTGAGTACTTATTCCGCTGCAAGTAGTTCTTCATATAGGAATTTCCTCCCAACAAATTCCTCAGTGAAGAATTTATAAAAATCGCCTATTCAGCCCCCTCTAGTCGATATAACGCACTTTCATCACCTCCTGGGGTCGTTGGTGTCTGGCCTTCTCATGCAATAACCTTAATAGATTCATTTGGCGCAATCAAGACCAGGTGCAACCCGCATTGAGGTAGGGCCTCGTGAGTCCCGCGCTGCTCACGGGTGCCCATACACACCTCCTCCAGCCCTACCGTGCAAGCCACATGTTAGGGCGGGGTTGTACACGCCCCGGGGGTTCCTCTAAGGAGAGCCCCCTCCCACGCACCAGTGGAAGCACCATGCTCCGCGCTGGACGTTGCCACCGCCGAGGAGCGGCTATGACCGTGCAAGAGCGGAAGCGCTATGCTCTGCACTGGTGATAAACAACTGGGGGTGGCCTCGCGGCCGCATTAACCTCAGGGAGCCTCCGGGCTCAGTGACCAGCCTCACCGCGCTGCTCTCCCTCGGGAGGGTAGCACGAGGGGGTTGGGCATGGGGGCTAGGCTCAGGTCACGCCTGGCGTACCCCACCTTGCCAGGCCTCACGGGCCTGGTTTTCGTGCACCCCTCCCAAGCGAGAGCTCGGCGAGGGAAAGGTATGATGGTCGGTCCGTACGTCAAGGGGGACTCTTGAGCATCGCATCTCAGGAGCCTAACTGGCCACTAGACCCTCACCCCTTGGGCTCATCCTGGCGATCCGGCCGACCCAACGGTGGCTGAGGCATGCGCAGGGCCCGGCCCTGCAGACGCAGAATAGCGAAGACCTAACTTTCATTCCTTTTCAAGTCGTTCGTACGTCAAGGGGGACTCCTGAGCATCGCGTCTCAGGAGCCTAACTGGTCACGTAGCCCCTCACCCCTTGGGCTCGTCCTGGCGATCTGGACGACCCAATGATGGCTGAGGCATGCGCGGGGCCGGGCCCTACTAACGCAGAACACCAAGGCTTGCCCCTGCACCTTTTCCAAAGTTGTTCGCATGTCAAGGAGGACTCCTGAGCATCGCGTCTCAGGAGCCTAACTGGTCACGTAGCCTCTCACCCCTTGGTCTCGTCCTGGTGATCTGGACGACCAAACGGCGGCTGAAATATGCGTGGGGCCGGGCTCTGCCGACGCAGGACAATAAAGCAAACGGAAAAGTCAAGGGACCATAATCTAATTATTACAAAACATATTGTTCCAAGAAAATAGTTTTAAACGCCTCCCTGAGGCATGCTACATGATACAGGACATACAAGGAAAAGCAGAGTCACCAAGCCACCTCTTTAGACCTGGGCGCCACCGTCTCCCGCCAGCGGAGCCTTGTCGCCAGGCGCATCGCCCGTTGCATCGACCTCGGTCGGAGGACCAACGACCAGGTACTTACTCAGCATGGCGTCCACGGAGCTCTTCATGGCGGTGGCAGCAGCGTCCTGGGAGTCGGAGTCCGCCAGAGTGAGGAAGGAGGAGAGGTCAAAGTCGGCGTCCTGGAGATAGAGATGGCTGAAGACGCAAGTGAGAACCGAGGAAGAAAGTGAGTGCGCCTCACTTTCCACCAAAGAAGCAAACCCATCGACAGCATCCTCGAGCACTGCCAAGACTTTAGGAAGTAGGGTAGCAGGGCTCTCCCTCGGGGTCATCGCTGCCTTCTTCTTCAAGGAATCGTCCCCAAAGAGCAACTTCTGAGCCTTGTGGAAACGTGCCTCGAGGGAGGCAAGGGTGCTGCGCTCCATGGCGGCCACCTTCTTGGCCTCGGCAAGGGACGTCTTGATGAATCCGCCTCCTCCTTCAGCTTTGTCAGTCGGTCGCGCTCTGCAGCCTGCTCCAAGGCCGCCTTCTTCGCCTCAGCGTCTCGATCGGCGACGGCAGCCTCCTGGGCCTTCAGCTTCTCCTCACGCTCCTGGAGTTGGCTGGCTTGCTGATCGTGAAGAGCCTTCAGTTCAGCCTCCCCCACGCGGCACCGATCCTCAGCTTTTGCGGCCTCCTTCCATGCTAGGTCGCCCTCGGTGGCGACCACCCCGAGCACCTTCTGGGCTTCCTCTGCAGAGCCCTAGGACGCACGAACAGACACATTGGCCTGGAGCCAACCAGAAATCAGCCCCAGGCGCCCCTGCGTCGAGCGACAATCCGCGCCCCAAAGTTCACCTTGGAGGAGGTCTAGCGCCGCCCTTGCCTCCTCTAGGGCCCCGAAGGTGGCAGGAGCGCCGTGGCTCGGCCGCACGCTGGGCCGGAGAGAAGACGCCCTCGGTGCCAAGACAGAAGTAAGCTCAACCTCAGGAAGGACCGAGGGCTTCGGAGGCTGGTCAACCTCAGCAGCCGCATCAAGGAAGGGCGCCGGTGGGGTTAGCCTCGCCAAAGGCGCCGTCACCTCCTGAGGATGGGCTTCCACACCCTGGGGAGACAGCACCACCTCCAGAGCTGTAGGGGTCACGACACTCTCCTTCACTTGGGCCGCAGCAGCCACCCCGGCGCCTTCAGCCACGACGACCTCTGTGCCCTCCTTCTGCTTCTTCGACGAATACTACCTAATGACGGACGAAGACGCTAAGCATCGCTTCAAGAATCAACAAACGAGGCTAAGGGAAAGACTTACTGGCCGGCGAAGACATAGCTCCTCTTTAGGCTCAGCAGCGGGCGCTGAGGCAGGGCAGCTGGTGGTGAGCTCTTGGGAGATGGAGAGCTCGCGGTTGGTGCCACTCGAGGCACCGTCGACGAGGGAGGATCACTGCCCGAAGGAATCAGCGCGGTCCTGCCCTTCTTCATGGCCGTCCGCTTGGGCTACTTCGAAGAGCACACTCCAGACCTCGTGGTGACTCCAGAAGGGCGAGGCACCTCCACCACCGGAGGTGCGTCGTCATCATCATCATCATCATCATCAGGGAAGTCGCGGAGGAGCTCCCTCTACTGCGGGGCAGGGGATTCCTCCACCATCTCATCCACGGTGGCCTTGAAGGAATGATTTGTGAAGGACAGATCTACCAAGGATGGAGGCGACGGGGGAGGCCCCGCCCGCACAAGCCGAAACTCATCAAAGACTGGCATGGCGGCGGTGACCTCCTCCCCGTCAGTCCGGCAGTACAATGAGAGCCAATCCTCCGGAGGATCGCTCGGGTTCTTCTCCATTAAGTAAAGCAACACCTTGCTCAGCTTATCATCGGGAAGGGCATCCTGGCACAGGCGGATCTTGTCGTCGATGCCCCCAAGCTTCCACAGGGGGCAGGAGCGATCTTGGAGCGGTGCTATGCGCTGCCTCAAGAACTCCTTGATGCACATGGCCCCAGTCAGCTTTTCGCTCCTCGGGTCCTTCTCCATCTTCTTCACCAATGGCGTCAGGGAAGGGTCAGTGATCTTCTCAGAATACCACCCCTTCTCGGAGATGGGGAGTTTGGTCAGCAGATCCAACGAGCTCTGGGAGCACTTAGCATCCATCAGAACCCACCTCTTCGTGGCATCCTCTACCTTCTTCCTGGTGCGGGAGATCGCGTTACTGCCCCACGCCGCAACGAAGCGAATGCACCCAACCAGATGGTCACCAGTCATGCGAAGGAAGAAGAAGTGGCGGAGCATGGCGATGGAGGGCATCATTCCCACGAACGCCTACAGTAGAAGGCAAAAATGGACAGGAGGAGGATGGAGTTGGCATGAATGTGGAGCGCATGGAGGCCATATTGGTGAAGAACGGCGTAGAAGAAGCGAGAGAATGGGGGCACCAGCCCTGAGTAGACGCTGTGCAGGAAGAAAAGGAAGAAAGTGGTGTCAGCGGGCTCCGGTGCAGCAGTGGCGACCCGGAGCGCCGTCCCCTTCCACCCGTTGTCCTCGCTCGCCGTCAGGAGGAGCACGGTCTGGAGCTTCTCCCCATCCACGTAGGGTGCAAGCAATGCCGACTCGTACTAGGCAGAGTCGGCATCCGAGGTCGAGGCCGTGGTCTTCTCGGTGGCCATTGAGCAAAGGATTGGAGGGGAAAATCGGCAGATCTGGTGAGTTCTGTCGCTGCTGGGAGAAGGGGATCTGAAGCAAGACGAAGAAGGGGCAATGAAAGCCTGGCGGCGGATGGCGGCCCTTTTGTCTGATGGAGACAGTTGTTGTGGTAGCATGGGGAAGCGGAGTCACCCACATCCCATCAATCGCCATGCGTCATCAAGGCCGCATGCGGTTAGGGCCCGCGGTGCTCCGCACATGCCCTCTGGCTTTGCCTGGAAGCCAAGTCCGAGTGCGCCTTCGGCTGGGGGCTACTGTTGGCGTCCTAGATATGGGGGTATCCAGCCCTGCCTTCTTGCGGCCCACCATGTGGCTCCATCGACGGCCTGGTACGGCCCAGCTTCAGCATCAACAGCTCAAGACCCTCACGAGGGGCCAAGCCTCGCGAGGCGGACGACACCAAGACCCCCGAGGGGATCGGCCTCCTCTGGCTGGATCCCGAGGGGCGGAGAGTTCTATGCAAGGTTTACCTCATGAGGCTTAGCTGACGTGAGCCATGATGACCAAGGCCAGGCGGGCGCCAGGCGGGCGCAGAGCGAAGGTTTCCTCTTCGGTGCAAAGGAGGCAAGCCATAGGCGTGGAGACTCGAGGAATCAGCCAAAGGTTTCCATTCTGGTGCAATGCGACCAAGACCGCCAGGACGATAGGACGGAGGTCATCGACAAGCCCACCACAGTGTCATGACCAGAGGCTTTTCGTAGGCGAAGACTACTTTTATCAGGATAAGCTGTACTACTTGTCCCCTTTCAAATCTGGCCGTTGTGGGATCCCTTCCCGCCATCATTTGGGAAGAGGACCAAGGCCACTATAAATAGGACTAGCCACCACCATAGAGGGGGATGGGATCCATTCTCACCCGACCACTTCACTAGCTCTCTTGAGATCAAGAACACCTCACCTCCTCAGGACAGTTCGTCCACTATACTAGTTCATCCTCAGCCCTCCAAGGCAATCCACCAAAATGCTGGAGTAGGGTATTACACTGCAAGGTGGCCCGAACCAGGATAAACTGATGTGTCTCTTTGTCTCTTTGAGTTAGTCTTGCTAAGCTTAGGAGGATCGCGAGTAGGCAGGCTATGTGTGTTGAGATCTCCGCACACACCCCAGAGTTTGAACCTCTCAAGGGTTTGCGGATCCCTTAATCCGAGATTCCTGCCCTTTTCAACTCGGCTTTGACCAATATTTTCTTTCATACAAACCGGAGCTTCTATCAAGAAGCCTCATGGTTCCGAGAGGGAAATTGGTCACATGATCTGGTCCCGAAATGACATACGTTGTATCTTCCCGCCTTGATTTATTTTATAGAGGCGACATGCAACTGTGCTAAACATATGAAATTATTCAGGGTTCGTTTTGCCTTTTTATACATTGATTTTCCTAGGCATTTTTAACAAATAGCCAGTATTAGTCAAACTGTGGGCGTTCAACTAACCATTTACTACCGCGGGCAGTTGTTTGATTAGACGGGATGACTATGAGCAGTCAGCCGCGCATGCCGTGAGCATTGCAATTTGCTGCTGGTTTTGGACTTTTGTTTCGGCCGCCTCGGGAAGGTACATAGAATAGTCCTCCATTCTCATCTACAAGCACCGCCGCTGAGTATCGCCACCTGCTGCAGGATGGAGGACGAGCCAGCCAACAAGCAGGGGCGGGTCGAGCCAGAACCGCAAGAGCCTCCGACGAACATGTACTTCATCAGCAGCCTCCCCGACGAGATGTTGGTAACCATCATATCCCACCTTCCCTTCAAATATGGCATGCAGACCACTATCCTCTTGCGGCGGTGGCGCCCCCTTTGGCACTACACCCCCTGGACCTCATTGTCAACCACGAGTTCTGCAGCAGGGAGCAGCAATGCCTGGACGCATTGTCCCACTTCCTCGCCATGCACCCTGGGCCGGTCAGATGCCTTGCTATCGACAGGCTCAGTCCCCACAACAAGACCGAACCCAGGTTGCACTACTGGTTCCTATCCCCAGCCCTGAATCGTCTCAAGGAGCTCACCCTTCATGCTAGACGTCCTTGCTCGCTGCTGCCGTCCATGTTCCGCCTCGCGCCCACGCTACGCCGCGCTACATTTAGGCAATGCATTTTTTCCCGGATCAATGCCGCACATGCTCTTCATCTCCCTAAACTTAAGCACCTCGACCTCATTGCCATCCGCATCTCGAAGGAGGATTTGGAGCGCCTTCTCGTCGGCTGTACAACACTCGAGTACCTTTATCTTCATGCGATGGATCGGTCCAGTAGCCTCTGTCGGTGTTCTGGGAACGGGGGTCCCCAGACTTTCCTGCCTGCGGTCTGCGGCGTGGCTCAAGTGGGGGCCCGGTACGGCCCATCCTCATCAGCACAAGATTCAAGACCCTCGTGAGGGCCAAGCCTCGCGGGGCGGACGATGCAAGGCTTCCTCAGGAACGGCCTCGCCAAGCAGGCTCGCGAGGAGGCGGAGAAATCAAGGCAGGGTACCTCGCGAGGTGCTCGTGACGCAAGCCATGACGATCAAGACTAGGTGGGCGCCAGGCGGGCGCCGGCCTGCATAGTGTCCTTGTTTCCTCTTTGGTGCAAAGGGGGCAAGCACAGGCGCGGAGTACCACGGCATCAGGCAAAGGTTGCCATTTCAGTGCAACAAGACCAAGACTAGCGGAGCGGCAGGATGGAGGTCACCGTGGAGCCAAAGACGGCGTTATCGCCAGTGCTTTTGGCAGTCGAAGACCAATTTAGTCAGGATAACTTGTACTAGATGTTCCCCTTCGAAATGGCCGTTGTTGGCACCCTTCCCGCTCAATATTTGGGAAGAGGCCCAGGGCCTCTATAAATAGAGCTAGCCACCACAGAGTAGGAGGGATCAGATCTAGATTTTGGGAGACAAAGAGAGAGAGAGAGAGAGAGAGGCGATCGAACTCACACAAGCAGTTCATCCTACCAGCTCAAGAACACCTCTTGCAAGGCTGTTCTATCCTTGTACTGTTCATCATCAGCCCCCAAGGCAATCCACCACACCACACACTGGAGTAGGCTATTACACCATAACGGTGGCCCGAACCAGTATAAATCTTGTGTCCCTCGTGTTGGTCATCATTTTTAGCAAAGATCTCACAAGGCGATCGGACGTAGATCGTTAGGGGAGAGATCTTCGTGCGCACCCTAGACTTCGAACCTTAAGGGTCTGTCGGAACCCAACATCCAACATTTGGCGCGCCAGGTAGGGGTGCGTCGGAATCCTTCTTCTGCCGTTCCGTGTTCGATCTTCCGTCGTGTCCATAGCTGACGCTCGCCGGGCTCACGCTGAGCGCCGGGCTGCTCCCGCCGCCCGCGTCACCCAGATGGCTCCCGTCGGCGGGTGTCCCCGTCGTTTCGCGTCGCCAGCCGCCAACGCCGCCACCGGCCTAGCGGGGAACGAGCAACATGCCTCGTCTCTGCATCCTTCGGTGTGGTGGGAAGGCCGCACCGCCACCCCGTCGCTGACTCCAGCCGGTTCGTCGTCCCACGCCCGACGCGCCCTCACGGACGCGCACGCCGCATTGCTCCTGGTACGTGAGCTCCTGCACTACCGTCACGTCAACGACCTCTATGAGGACTGGCTCGCCCGCATCACCGAGCTCGTCAGCGTTGTAGGGGGCTCTCCTATGTCGTCCCTCTCGCTTCCTCGCCCTCCATCCTACGCAGGAGGCGCATACCAGGAGGTGCCTCCGCCGCCTCCTCCCCAAGAAGGCGCCCTAGCTCCAAGGCGCGCGGTCCCAGGACGAGATCAACCGCGTCTGGCGCCCGCGCGACCAGAGAGGAGCTGCCAAGAAATCCCCCGTCCCCATGACGGTGCTTGCGTGCTCCCGGCACCGGTGCGCCATGACCGCATTCCTGCACCACCACGTCAAGACCCCGCGCTGCTCCAGGAAGCGGTGTGCGGGAATCCCCAGGAGCAAGCCCAGCATCAGCAGAAGGCTCCAATGGCCACTGCAGGCTGCCGCGCCTTCACCCTCAAGCTACGCAGTGTCGCCTGGCCAGGCAAGTTCAAGCCTGACCTGCCTCCTCGCTATGATGGCACTGTAGACCCCGTGGAGTTCATGCAGCTTTATGAGTTGGGGATCGAAGCCTCCAACGGGGAAGAAAAGGTCATGGCGAACTGGTTTCCCATGGCACTCAAGGACGGCGCTCGCACCTGGCTCCTGAACCTGGCTCCTGGCACGATCTCTTCCTGGGATGAGGTGCGCACCCGCTTCATCACCAACTTCCAGGGCACGCGCGACCGTCCGCCGGCTGTGGGTGACCTGGGCCGCATCAAGCAGCAGCCCGGAGAGACCTTGCAGAAGTACATCCAGCGCTTCAACAACGATCGCCTCAAGATTCCCAGGGTGACTGAGGAGGCCATCATTTTGGCGTTGTCTGATGGCATCCGCAACGTCAAGATGAAGGAGGAGCTGGTGATCCATGAAGATCTGTGTACATCACTGGAGCTGTTCAACCTGGCGACAAAGTGCGCAAGGGCTGAGGAAGGACGCCTCTCCCTTCTCGAGCTCCCGACAACAGACCCAGAAGAGAAGAAAGCCAAGGCCAAGGATGTGAAGCGCAAGGGAGCGACTATGCTCGCAATGGAGCTGGACACAAAGCGCGGCAGGGACCAGCCAGAGTCGTCCAAGGGCAGCCGGTACTGTGTGTACCACTACCTCCATACTCACAACACCAATGAATGCCAAGAGCTCAGGGCCGTGTGAGAAGGCCACATCGGTCGACGCCCCAAGCGCAATGACCGGGGTTACGGCAGAGGCAGAGCAAGAGGTGGAGGTCGATGGGACGACCGTGTCCCTCGCCAAGGGTGGCGTGACTGACCTCGTAAGGACGCTGGCAGGACCAGCCTCGCGACGAAGCTTGGAGAGATCAGCCTCGTGAGGATCGCCCGCAAGGCAACGCAGGCCTTCCTCCTCTGCCACCACCACCAAGAAGGAATGAAGACCATCATCAGGACGAGGGGTCTGGGGGCTTCCAGGAGCCACGTGTAATCTCTTGCATCCTGGGCGGCGCTCAGGCCCCAGCCTCACAACGCATCTTCAAGCAGTTTGCTTGCGAGGTGAATGCAGTCCTTCCCAAGCTTGAGGCCACACGCCCTCTCAGGTGGTGTGCGTGCGCCATCACGTTCAGCTCAGCGGATCAGCTCAAGTTCGCGGCAACGGCCGGTGTCCTCCCAATGCTCTATTCCTCAGTCATCAGCAATGTGCAAGTTACCAGGACCCTCATCGATGGTGGGGCAGGGCTCAACATCCTGTCCGTTGAGACGTTCAACAGTCTCCAAGTGCCATATAATCAGCTTCAGCCAACCAAGCCTTTCTCAGGAGTCACTGATGGTTTCACTGTCCCGATAGAGCAGGTCCACCTTCCTGTCACCTTTGGACAGCGCAACAACTACCGCACCGAGCTCATTGACTTCGACGTCGCCCACATTCGCCTGCCATACAATGCCATCCTCGGGTACCCAGCCCTGGCCAAGTTCATGGTAGTGACTCACCATGGCTACAACGTCCTCAAGATGCCAGGAAGCGGTGGGGTCATCACGGTCCCCTGTGAAGAGAAGGATGCGGTGTGCTCCCTCAAGCGCGCCTTCCAGGCCGCGTCGATCGAGGACCCGGGCAGCAAGAGTGGAAACCTCCCTAGAGCAGCTCCCAAGAAGAAGAAGACATCACCTGGTTCAAGGCCTCAGGAGGCAGGCACCTCCAGAGGTGCCACATCTGGACATGCGCCCGTTCAAGGGGCGCCACCGTCCATCGCATAGGAAGGCGTGCCAGGCGCCCTCCTCGGGCAGGGCTCGGGGGCTCTCTCCTGGGGAGCCATCGACTTTGCCAAGATCACGAGGGAGGTGCTTGGGCACCACTTGGAGGCGTGCTTCATGGCACGCTTCGCTCAGGAAGGCGTAAGGAAAGAAGGACCCAACCCTCAGGAGTTCATCACCAAGGCCGCTCAGGAGTTGGAGGAATCGAGAGTCGTGCGCGACAACCGCCGCCTGCCCAGCGTAGGTCCCCATCCAGGCGAGGATGGCGGGCTGCGCGTCTGCATCGACTACCCAGGGCTCAATCGAGTCGCTTCTCAGGCGTGCTTCCGGCCTTCGCACGTGGGGCGTTGCGCGGGCCCATCGCATAGCTTCGTTCGCATGCCCTTCGACTTGCCAAACGCGGCTGCAGCCCACCAGTGCTTGATGAGAAGCATTCTTGAAGCTCAGGTGGCCAAGCATCGCGCGTTCCTGGAGGAGATGGAGATGGACCTAAACGGGCCGCTCATACCTCCTAAGCCTCCCGAGGCTCGGAGTCCCGAGGGCTCGTGAGGATCGGCTTCTTCACCCCGCACCACCAGCTGCCCCGACAATCGTTCTGCAAAAGTATCAGGTGACTTCTTTTCAGTTTTTGTTTCAGCTGGCAGTGCCCCCAGGGCTACATAATTCCCAGGTTGCTTGGGTCCGTCCCTGCGGCATGTAACCGTTTTGCTTATGTCTTATGTTTACCTCGATTGGGGGCGCCCCTCGGGCTGCATCATCCCCAAGCCGCTCAGGCCTGACCCAGTGGCGTTTGCTTTCTCTATGTATATCCAAGTCGATTTGCTTCTTCATGGTTAACCTACTCATGATTATAGTCTGCTCCCTACCGCGGACCTCTCCACTCTCATGCAAAGCGCTTGCACGTTAAAAGGGGGGGTGCCTGAGCATCGCGACTCATGGGCTCTTACTGGCTCTCCAGCCTTCACCCCCTGGCCTTGATCCACGACATCGCGACCTGTCATACCAGCGGCGGCTGAGCTTGCTCGAGGGCCGGGACCTGAGGACGTAGAGCATTTGCATTCTAACCACCTTGCAGGAACATACCACTGACAAAGGCCCAGAGCCAGGCGCAACCCGCCTCGAGGTAGGGCCCCGTGGATCCCGCACTGGCTCACGGGTGCCTAGATACACCTCTCCTAGCCCTACCGTGCCGACCACGTGCCAGGGCGGGGCTGTACATGCCCCAGGGGCTCCTCCCGGAGGGGAGCCCCCCTCCCACGCACCAGTGGAAGCACCATGCTCCGTGCTGGCTGATGACAGTGCCGAGGAGCGGCTATGCCCGTACACATACAGAAGCACTATGCTCCACGCTGGTGATAAACAACTGAGGGCAGCCCACGGCTGTATCAACCTCAGGGATCCCAGAGCTTAGTGTCTGGCACCATCGCAAAGCCTCCCCTCGGGAGTGCCGCGCGAGGGAGCTGGACATGGGGGCTATGCCCGGGCCACGCCCGAGCACATGCCACTCAGCCAGGTCCCTCGGACCTGGTTGTCGCGCGCCCCTCCCCGAGCGGAGCCAAGGTATGAAGACCTGTTTGAGCGTCAAGGGGGACTCCTGAGCATCGCGACTCAAGAGCCTAGCTGGTCACGTAGCCCCTCACTCCTTAGTTACGAAAGGCTAACGGCGGTTGAGGTATGCGCGGGGTCGGGCCCTGCCGATGTAGAACGACAAATCCTCGCCTCCGTCCCCTTCCTATTTGTTGTTCATGCGTCAAGGGGGACTCCTGAGCATTGCAATTCAGGAGCCTAACTTGTCACGTAGCCCCTCACTCCTTAGTCCCGTCCTGGTGATCCAGTCGGGGCTAACGGCGGCTGAGGTATGCGTGGGGCCGGGCTCTGCCGACGCAGAACACAAGCAAATAGGAAGGAAATCGCAAAATCTAGCAAATCCAGAAGCAAATATTACAAACCATAAATTGTTCCCACAATACCAGACACAAATTTAAACGCCTCCACGAGGCATGGTGCATGTTGCAGGAATCAAAGAAGGAAAAAGGCCACGAGAAGATCACCCCTGGGCCGCGCCACCGCTCGTGGTAGAGTCGCGCTTGGTAGCCCCACCTCCTGGAGTTGCGGGGCCGGCAGCACCTCGCTTGGGCGTGGTGTTGAAGGCGCAGAACTTCGACAGCAAGGCCTCCGCTCGACCCTTGACGGCTTCAGCAGCAGCGGCGGAGCGCTTGGCGTCCACGGGCTCCAGCAAGTCATCGAGGTTGGCGTTGGGGTTGCGGAGGTAGACGAGGCTGAGGATCCGTGTCAGCGCTGCGGAGGAGAGGACGCGAGCCTCGACTTCATCCATGGGGCCGATGCCGATCACGACCTCCTCAAGCGCCTCGACGAGGAAGGGAACCAGCTTAGCGGGGCCTTCCTTGGCTCCGGCCAGTGGCTTCTCCAGGCCCCTGTCATAGAGCGTTTTCAGCGCTACGCAGGCCCTCTCCTAGTAGAGCGCGAAGGCCGTGTGGTCTTCGGCCAGGATCTTCGCCTCGGCATCCAGCTCGACCCTCTCCACCTTCAGCGCCTGCTACAGCGTCTTCAGCTGGTCGCGGTCGACTGATAGTTTGACGTCGCGCTCCTTGATAGCAGCCTCCCGAGCTTTCATCTCCTCCTCCTTCACCTGGCGGTTGCGAACCTCCTTGGCAAGCTCAGCACGCAGCTCTCCCAGCTCGGCCTCCAGCTTCTCGCAGCGGCCCTTGACGGCCGAGGCATCCTTCAGCGCTGCGTCACGAGCGGCCAGGGCTTGGGAGGTGGCTTGATTCCCCTCCTCGGAAGCCATCACAGCCTGGCTCAGCGCCGCTCGGACGGAGGCGTCAGAGCGAACCCAGTCGGAGACCAACTCTAGGCACCCGGCCGCCAGGCGGGGGTCCGCGCTCCGAAGATCCTCCCGCAGCCGACTTAGTTCGTCGGCAACACGGTCCAAGGCGCCGGAGGAAGCAGAGGAGATGGGGGCCGGCGGAATAGGAGGAGAAGACGGCAGCATAATCACAACCTGGGAGGCAGGGACCTCCTGGGTCTTGGCAATCTCGGCGACAACGTCAAGCACGGGTGCCTCCAGAGTCAGCGGGGCCATGGGGGCTGACTCCTCGCCGGAGCGTTCCTGCTGACCTCGCGCGGATGATCGGGCGGGGGATGCGGCCACGGCTGACGAGCCCATTTCAGGCAGGGTCACCGCGCCTCCCCTCAGCCTGTTCGCTGCGGGTAGCAACCTACCCAATGGAGGATGTCAGGCTTTGACGGCAAAAAAGGCAGGGGCGAGGCAAAGTTCGGATACTTACTTGTTGACCGCCGCGGGATCCCATGGACTCCGGCCAAGCTTGAAGCCCGAAAGCCTCTTGTGAGGCTCAGCCTCGGGAGGCCCGGCCGCAGAAAAAGGCGCACCTGAAGAGCTAAAGTTGGCACCAGCCGACGCGCGTGCTCGTGAAGCCCCTCGGGAGATCAGCCCGGACTTGTCCTTCCTCGGAACCAGGGGCGCGTCCTCCCCTCCCCGCCTGGCGTCGGCCTTGTCATCGTCAGGCATGGAGCGGAGGGTGCTTGCCCTATGCCGGGGAGAAGTCTCCCCCATCCCCTCGAAGGTCGCCTCTGAGTCACGCTCCTCGTCCTCGTCGTCATCTCCCTCCTCTTCTTCGCTGGATTCACCGGAGGATAGGTTCACCATCGCCATCACAGCCTGACCCTCAGGATCCTCCGCTGGCACTAGGCCGACCCCGTCAAAGGTGGGCATGGTGTCCACCACCGGCTCCCAGTCATCACAGAGGAACAAAGGGACCGGAGCATCCACCGGGCCTGCCACTTCCTATCCAGCCAAGTAGCGGAGAGCCGCGGTCAGATCCTCGTCGCTCAGGGCGTCCAAGCGCAGGCGGAGGAAGACATCCGCATCCGCGAGCCTCCACATCAGGCTCGAGTGCGCCTGAAGAAGGGCCACCCGGTGCGATAGAAACTCCCTCAGGAGTGAGGCCCCGGTCAGCTTCGCCGCCCTCAGACTGCCCGGCCTGAGGTCGGCGTTCATCTTCTCCAACACCAGCTTCGCCCATTGATCATCGAGCTTCGTGCGGGACCACGCCTCAACGGCCTTAGGCTGCTTTGTCGGCAGCTCCAGCAAGGGGTTGCGGCACCTGGCGTCCACCATGACCCACTTGCTCCGGAAGCCCTCGGCCCTCTTCCTGGCTTTTGAGATGGCGTTGGACTGGGAGTATGCGATAAAACTCGCACATGCCAAGATATTGCCGCCGGAGACCCGGAGGGAGAAGAAGTGGCGTAGCAAGGCCACGGAGGGCGCCACCCCGACGTGCGCCTCACAGTAGTAGGCGAAGATCGACAAGAGGAGGATGGAGTTGGGGTGGATATGCGGAGCATGCAACTGATACTGGTGGAGGACGGCAAGGAAGAACTCAGAGAAGGGAGGAACCAGACCAGTGATGACGGCGTTCATGAAGAGGGGATAGAAGGTGCTCCCCTTGTCCTCCGGCTGGGCGGAGCCAAGACAGAGCGCAGTCTCCCCCATCTTGTTGATCTGCGACGCCGCCATCCGGCGCATGAGGGAGAGATTCTTCTATGTAACATTGGGAGAGACCAGGGCCGGCGAGTACCAGGTCGATGCAGCCCCAGCTGGAGTCTTGCGGGGGGCCATAGTTTGCTGGAGGAGAAAGAATGCAGCAGATCTGGAGATTTTGGAGGTAGGTAGGCGGAGAACAAGAAAGGGGATCTGGAGCAAGGAGAACGAGGGTAATGAGGTAAGGCTAACCCAGAGCCAGCCTTTTGTCAGTCGAGCAGTTGCCGAGGGAGCGTGGGGAAGCGGAGACGCCCACGTCCAATCAACCGCCACGCGGTACCCAAGGCCCCAAGCTGATGGGGCCCGTGGCGCTCCGCACTTGCCCCTTCACTTCTCCGCTAAGCCAAGTCCGGGCGCGCCTTGGGACCGGGGGCTACTGCCGGTGTTCTAGGAACGGGGGTCCCCAGACTTGCCTGCCTGCGGCGTGGCTCAAGTGGGGGCCCGGTACGACCCATCCTCATCAGCACAAGATTCAAGACCCTCGCGAGGGGCCAAGCCTCGCGGGGAGGACGACGCAAGGCTTCCTTAGGAACGGCCTCGCCAGGCAGGCTCGCGAGGAGGCGGAGAAATCTAGGCAGGGTACCTCGCGAGGTGCTCGTGACGCAAGCCATGACGATCAAGACCAGGCGGGCGCCAGGCGGGCGTCGTCCTGCGCAGTGTCCTTGTTTCCTCTTTGGTGAAAAGGGGGCAAGCACAGGCGCGGAGTACCAAGGCATTAGGCAAAGGTTGCCATTTCAGTGCAACGAGACCAAGACCAGCGGAGCGGTAGGATGGAGGTCACCGTGGAGCCCAAGACGGCGTCATCGCTAGTGCTTTTGGCATCCAAAGACCATCTTTAGTCAGGATAACTTGTACTAGATGTTCCCCATCGAAATGTCCGTTGTTGGCACCCTTCCCGCTCAATATTTGGGAAGAGGCCCAGGGCCTCTATAAATAGAGCTAGCCACCATAGAGTAGGGGGGATCGGATCCAGATTTTGGGAGATAGATAGATAGATAGAGAGAGAGAGAGAGAGAGAGAGAGAGATAGGCGATCAAACTCGCACAAGAAGTTCATCGCACCAGCTCAAGAACACCTCTTGCGAGGCTGTTCTTTCCTTGTACTGTTCATCATCAGCCCCCAAGGCAATCCACCACACCACACACTGGAGTAGGCTATTACACCACAACGGTGGCCCGAACCAGTATAAATCTTGTGTCCCTCGTGTTGCTCATCGTTTTCAGCCTAGATTTCACGAGGCGATCGGACGTAGATTGGTAGGGGAGAGATCTTCATGCGCACCCCAGAGTTCGAACCTTAAGGGTCTGCCGGAACCCAACATCCGACAGCCTCTACATCACCTCGACGAATGTCCGTGCGATTTAGGTGCATTGCTGGCACTCCCCAAGGCTGGCGGTTGAGGTGTTTCACGATATTGTCATTGAGAATGCGCCTTTCCTCGAGAGATTGTATGTACATAATAAAGTAGGTCCAGCAAGAATTAGGGTCATTCACGCACCGAAGTTGATAGTGTTGAGCTATTCGTGTGCTGAATTCAACGAACTTGTTATGGGATCATTATCTGTTCAGGTACAACAATCTTCTTATTATCCTTCTTATATATTATCGGATATTACATTTTATCTAATTGTTGTTGATCTATATGTTCTCTTGTCATCCAGAAAATGATTCCCGCAAGCTTGACTCGGCCTCTGCGCATAGTGAAGATCTCGGCACTACAATCTGTCGGCCTCGATCTGGATGAAGTTGTTAGATTCCTTAGATACTTTCCTTGCATGGAGAAGGTATACATCAAGGTGATGATCCTTTTCTGTTAATTGTTAACCACAACGGAGCTCAATATTTTGTTACTTTTAACCATGATTACAATGACAAATGTAGAATGTTTCTAAAGGAAATTTGGAGGATTTCAATACATATATTGTTTGAGATGCTAGTGTTTTACGCATTTTATTCCTTCGTCCAACATGCTTTCATGATAAAAGTTTATCATGAAAGATTGAAGGTGGCATTTTACTCTTTTCATGTATTTTAGAAATCCTGCAAATCAAAGAGGCCCGAAGTGTTCAAATCTGCAGCTATGCACTAATATGTTGTCTTCATTTGCAGATACTAGCAGGCTCGAAAGTAGAAAATGTTGGGGAATATAGCAATCCCATTGAGTGGTTTGATCTTCATCTGACATAAATTACTTTTAACGAGTACCGAGGCACCACAACAGAAATTAAATTCGCTAGGTTCTTTGTTGAGAAAGCAAGGTTGCTCAAGGTAATGAGGTTTGCCCTATATTTAGTGCGCAGAGGTGAATGGATTGCTAAAGAGCGCATGCGTCTACAGCTGAATGGAAAAGGCTCTGCACAAGCTGACTTTCAGTTTGGAACTTCATATGACAGATTATGCAGAAGTCACTGTATCAAGGCACTATATAACTTCTCGGTGGCTGATGCTTTCGCAGAAATAATGCATGAAAAAGATTCTAAAGAAGATGAGTTTTATGTGTCTGAATAGTTTGAACCTTGTAGTCTTTGAATTTGGGCCTTGTAATGCTGGAATTTGAATCTTGCAAGGTATTTGTTATATAACATAATTGAATGTTTAATTTGGTCTTGCAATCATGTCTTGTTACAAGTATATATATGTTGTTCTTCTATACACAGAGCATAGCTGTTCTGCAGACAAAGCATATCACATCGCACACGGACCACACTAGGTAACCAGTCGGTGATGAATTTATCAATCGCAAACAGTTATATACCAGCAAGCGTTTGCCCACAACACACACGACTTACTCGATCACAAACAGCTCGGATGGATCAACTGTATGCCACGTATCGCACATGCAACTCTAATCTGATTCATTCTTGACGTCTCCGCCACTCACAGTTCGTCTTATTTGCCACATATCACTATGCCGGCCTCTACTCACGTCCCTCAGCATGATGTGCTTGCCGTTAGGTGCCGCAACACGCTCTGTTCACATCCGTCAGCGCGCTCTGTTGTCCGTTGGCGTGCTTTTCTCGCGTACCTCCACGCGCTCAGCTTGTGGACAACTTTTCCTTGCGTGTTCAACTGCTATATGAATATATATGGTTTCTCGACGTTGAGGCGCCGAGGAGCGCTCTGCTCGCGTCCCTGCACGTGCACTCTGCCAGCCGTCGAGGCCTGTGCACGATCATGTTGGGGGCCCATATGCATGCGGTTAGGTCGCGCGCATCGCCATGATGCAGTTACGTGCGACAGGATGGTGTTACGCGCTGCAAATTAGAACTGCCATCTGGGCATGCGGATATTCCAACCCGTCCGGCTTCCCCATTAATTCACATGGTCATTATAACCTTAGTCTCTTCAACCTTTCGATCTTGCCCCACAACATATCAAGCACACCCATAACGACACATACAGAGAGGATATCTAGCGGCGCTCGAGTTCGGCGAGCATAAAGTCGAGACCCACATGAGGGAGACGGATCTCATGGTGGTGTACACCATTGACGCCGCCGTGCTAGAGGACTATATCAACACCGTGGAGCAATTCCTTGCTGGAGACAAGTACACGATGGTCGGCATCGACCTCCAGTACACCGTCGGTCTTCCCGGCAAAGATCAGAAGTTTGTCGTCGCCCAGTTATGTGTGCGCCATCATGTCCTCATCTACCACTATTGCATGGCCACAGAGTCTTGCAACCGTTTCCCTAGGTTTGTCAACAGCACCGACTACAAGTTTGCTACGGTGAAAACCACCGACGATGTAAAAGCGCTTAGGGTTATGGACTTGCCATGCAAGAACCTTGTCAAAATCCTTTAGCACTACATGGTTTGGGGCAACACGAAGGACTCCCTGGTTGAACTCGCCTCGGCCATCATCGACGCATACTACAAAAAGATGAAGCAGGATGCCAACAGAACACGTCCCGTATCCTGGCATGGGGCCTGGATGCGGCAACTAGATGAACCTCACCTCAGGTTCGCAGTCAAGAGCGTGTAGATATGCTACGAGACGCACAGACGGATCGTTGACATGAGGAGGTGCCTCGTTACCGAAATTGACGAGGCCGGATCGAGCCACAAGCAGAGCAGTGGCGGCAAGCGTCACAAGAAGTAGATGATGATCAGATGATCGTTTATCCTAGTTAATTAGGCATGTAATATATAGTTGACTTTGGTTTGTGAAAATGTCATGTGTGTAGTAGCCACCTATGTAATTGGATGTTTAATTTGGTTATACAACCATGTCCTTATAAGTGTGTGTATATATACAGGGTCGCGCTATTCGTCACCCAGAGTGAAAGAATTGTTATTCCCCATCCAAGCGAAACCACACACCGGGCGCTAAAGAAACAAAGTATGGAACATAAACTTACCTCACACATTGCAAGGAGACCCTGTGCGCAAAAGAAAAAGGCGCGTTAAATTTACTCTCCATCCCCTACCGAACTTATCGGGAGAAAACCCACTCTACAGACTGTGGGAGAGCTCTGCTATTTCCTGCACCATCTCAACTAGTCCACCTACGCTGCCCTGCGCTATTCGACACGAAGCCATGGCGGTTCCCCTTCTCTATAGGCCAACAGAGAAGGCCGCTCCATCCAAGCGGTTGCGAGCCGGCTGCGGTGGTTCCGCAGAAGGGGAATAGGTCATCCCACCGGTGGGATGCAGTTGAACTGAAGCGACAGTGCCAAGTTGGATCGCGATTTCGGCTGCGGAGCGGCGCTTGGCCGCAGCGACGCGCTCCACGAGCTTGAGAAGTGTATTGTCTCTCCTCTCCCATCCTCGTATCCTTGATTGATCCTCGCCTCCCTGATTGATCTAGGCCCATTGATCTGGGTCAATTTTTCATTGACTAGGTATGAATATGATTGACCTCATTTTCAAGCTTGGTCACTCGCTCACTGCACGCGCTCATGAGCTCAAGCCCCGCCCCTTACCTCCCTCTAACTTGGCGACCTCCATCCCCTGGTAAAATACTAAAATCCCTTTTTGTTTTTTATAGACTGAAATTTGTTTGTGTCGGCTGAATTTGTGTGTTTTCAGTTTGGCATCTAAATGGGGGTCGTAAGTTATGATGGGGACATTACTTGTCAGGGAATCACTTGGGCTTGTTATAGTAACAGCAGAACGAAATGACCATATTATATGAAATTATACTGCTTATGCTAAGGTTATAGTATTAGACAAAGGTGATTCTTTTTCAAATTAGTGACAAATCATAGCTCATTTTGTTGTGGAAGGACAATTTAACATTCAGTTACTTTCTCAGACTAAATTGATATCGGTTCATACAAATGACCTTGTCGCTGCTAATCTCAGGCCATCCAGGCAAGACATAGCTTCAATTTTTTTGGCATCAGTGCATGCTTGAAGCACTCTGCCTACAGAAAGCAAAACCTTTCCGATTATCTTGTAAAACCATCCACACACTCGCAGCTCCTGCTGCCCTAATGATAGAGCCATCCACATTGATTTTGATCCAGTTCATTCCGGCGGCTTCCAGCCAGATCAATTATGTACTCAACCACTCGCCCCTTTCTTCCGTGAGTAATTAACTGGTATATTGCTGCATGTGTTATTGCAGTGGGCAAGTGCAGAAAAGTTATGGCCTATTTGATGTGAAGAAGTTGAGGGGAATGTGTTGCAAACCATGATGTTTTCCTAACCTATTGATTTTGTCACAGGACTCGGTCGCCACTCCACAATTCCATATGGTGGCTACTGACAAATTTATTTGTACAATAAAGAAGCTAATTTGTTTAATCTTGTTAGATACACTTGCGGAATGCATAAGTAGCTTCATCATTGTCTTTTTATATTTTATATCTTCTGACATGAACTATTGCATCTACTGAGGTGATTGCGTTGGGAAGCTTGCCAGACTACATGCTAGGCTCTCTACCGCTATGCAATAGTATTTTTGTCAGTCTACAATCTAGTGCTCAGAATTATTCTGTTTGGAAATAACAAACATGACAAGCTTTTTTTCTGAAATTGTGGTCTGCATGTTCATAATAAATCACATGTTCATTTATGGAGTTCTTGAAAGAAAAAAGGTACTGATTGTGTGTGCAACACTTGATTACATGATTTAAAATGTTGTTGCTTATATCAAGAAGATTTTGGTCAAGAAATAAAAAAAGAACATACATAATTGTCAATACGTCGGGTTTTGTTTTGGAATTAAATGCTTTAGATCTGGGATGCCGCTTTTATATCCTCTATTGTGTTCAATCAGGTTTTATTAGATGATCAATTAATCTTTAGTTGCATCTAAAAAATGATCTTTAGTTTCACAGTGTCATCGGGTTGCAACTGAACATGACAAGAAACTGTTGTTCAAGGTGTTAATGATCTTCTGTTAGTTTTGAATATTCACAGATTTGCTTGTTAAAATCTTGTCAAGTTTCTTTGTGACAGTTACAGTTTAGCACAATTCCGAATATATTCTCTTGATATGAAAGGCATACATTAAAGAAATCAAAGTTTCATTCTCATTCTTGTGTAGCTTTGTGCATGCTTGTTGTTTAGCCTTTGGTGAAATCTGCAAGCTTTCATTGTAGGTGGTAATTGAATCAAGAAATTCAGTATGAACTTATAAAGTGTAGAGGTTCTACAGATGCAGCAACATCAAGGACTGCCGTGAGGAAGCACCTGGAGTGGAGTCACGACAACGTTGTGATTCTCATTAACCTATGAGAACGAACATAACCACAACCACGTACAGCCCCCGACCTATCCATGCTCGCCATGAATTCAGTAAAGCCCGACTGAAGTTACCAATCCCAGAAGAATATAGAAGAACTCTAAATTATTATGCCATGGATGGAACATGTCATTAATCTGGTCTTTGGTTATTCGGTCTGACAAAAGAATTGGATGTAAGTGAATTTTGTATCAGGAAGGCAAACATTACATTGCGTGTCGTTTTCATGATGTATAATGAATACTTGATCTTGGCTGCATCTTCCTTATGTTGGCAAACATTTACCTTATGAGTTATTCTGTCGATAAATCGTGCTTATCAAATATCCGTGTACAAGTACCACTGGAAATTTTTTCTTCTAACTTGTGTGCATTTTCAGAAGATTGCGATAGGCTTGTCAGTAAGTGTTATGTTAAGTGTATCTAAGAAAAATCATGTTGAATCCTAGTTTTGGATTCCTGCTCTGCATCTTCCTCCATGTTATTGCACAACACTTGTCTGCTAGATCATCACGGCGTGTGTTCACCTTGTTAACTCTAGAACACGCACGGGAAGATTCCTCATTAGCTCTAGATCACACACAGAATGATTCCTCATTAGCTCTAGATCACACATAGAAAGATTCCTTCGTGTTGTTGCCTAGACGATAAGAAATAAGAATTACTCGAATAGCGCATTACACGACATCAGAACTACTCAGGAAGCAGTTGGATTTCATGACATGCTTTACAATGAAGAAAGATGATGTGAGTTCATAAGACATAAATCATAAAAATAATATATTCAATACGCTGCTTGACAAAGTAGCATCTGAAAATATAAATATCTATAGACAGCTATCTTTCTGTAGCGAAAACTCTCCCGTTGATCTCAAGATGGGCATTGTTTTTTGGGCGAAAATGTGACGCCCCGAGATCGATGCTCTAGATGCCTTCTATTTATTTTATTGGTTGCCGTGTGTTTATTATGTTTGTTGCATTATCATAATTGTTTTGCATATTTCATTCCTATATGTTTATGCCATGTTCATGTTGAGTGCCTTGTCATATATTTGCTTCTTGCACCATGCTCATCTCACTTGTTATGTTGCATTGTACCCTTGTCATTTTGCATTTCATCATGCTCATCATGTGGGTTGCATTCTTCATGTTGTGTGTGCATCAGCCCTTGCTATCTCTCTCAAGCCATATGCCCATGTATCATCACCTCTCCCTTCCTTCTTCCTCATGTTTTTGCAAGTGACATTATTCCCTCCTCCATTAATGTTCATTTATTTCCTGGTGATCTTACTCAATGCCTTATACCTCTCTGACAAATTTGATCTCAATTGGACTTGATTTGGTTGGGTTCAAAAATGACTCAAGTTTGAATTAAATTCAAACCTGAATTATTTTTCTGTCCTTAAAAATGCCCAAAGCAATTTATTCAATTATGCACAAATTCTGGACTCCAGGGATATTCTCATATCTCTCACAACACTCTCCAATTCCTTGGT
The DNA here is from genome assembly GCF_002162155.2 of Triticum dicoccoides. Taxonomy (NCBI): domain Eukaryota; kingdom Viridiplantae; phylum Streptophyta; class Magnoliopsida; order Poales; family Poaceae; genus Triticum; species Triticum dicoccoides. The sequence goes on along the minus strand of NC_041387.1, from coordinate 201,368,866 downwards.
GCTTTTGCTCTTTTATTTCTGGTTGAAGAAATAGAAAAGGAGAGAGCAGGCCAGCGCAGCAGCAGCCCGGCCCAGCTCCAGCGCCTCCCGGAGCCCAGCTCTCCTCCCGCAGCCTCCTCGTGGTGAATCCACGCTGGACACCCGTCCAGGCCCCACCTGTAGCATCTCCTTCCCCTGTTTTCCTTCCTCCTCCCGATTTCTTTTCTCTCACAGTAAAACCTCCAGGGGACGCCCGCACATGGCCACGGTGGTTTCACCACGACCCCTCGACACCTCCTGGCCCTCCTATAAATCCAGCAACCCGCGCACCCTAGGGTTTTCCCCTCTCTGCCGCCACCCAAGGGGCTCTCCCCTGCCCTCCTTCTCCTCCTCCAAGGAAGACCGAAGAGAGAGAGAGAGAGAGAGAGAGAGAGAGAGAGAGAGAGCGCTGGAGCATCGCGCTTCATCGTCGGTGTGCTCTCCTTCGTCCCCACGCCCCGCGACCCCCGCCATCTTCTTCCTCGATGTCCGCTACTTCCTCTACGTCATGGAACGGACACCATCTCGCCTTCACGCCATCGGCCATGTCGTCTCCCTCCTCTGCTTCCTCTTCCTGCACGGTCAGAATTTCGCCAAGGTTCAGAGCTCCCTCCCATCGTCTCCGGCGTGTCTCCGTCTGTTAAATTGTGATCCAAATTCCAGTACTATATTGGACTAGACGTAGTACATACGGTGTGGGCCTTTGCGTTGGTACCGACGCGTACGAGTAGAACTTGTTTACTTCTCCTACAAGGACTCCTATGTGTTGCCCCTCATATATACCCCATGTAGTCGCACTTAAGACGGTCTGTCGTCTCGTGCTTGTAATACTCCTCCATCATAGTGATTGCGCCTTCGTGCGTCCGTGTTTTTCTCCCTCAAGGGTTTCCACGTAAAAATCCGTGTCTCTCTGTCTCGTTTATTTCTCGTTATTATCTAACAAGTGGTATAGGAGCTGAGGTATACATACGAGATTTGAGACGGGAGATTAGGGTTCGGACATGTGCACCGCCGCAAGCGTTTGTGGCGATCCCTTGAATCCGGAGCTGGATCGATTCGCCTACGAAGCCGAAACCGACAGAAGCCCTGTTCGTACGCACACGTACAAATCACTAAAGTTGTGGCCGTCCTTGTATGATCCACCGAGCCGTGCGTTGCTGTTGCTACTCGTTCAAGTCCCGAGGCGAAAGAGATCCGATTGCTGCTGCTCCACGTCATCGCAAGGGATCAACCAAAGCTGTTGCTGCTCACGCATCAAGGCGCCGTGATGACCTACAAGTGTAGGGGATCAACCATAGTCCTTTCGATAAGTAAGAATGTCGAACCCAACGAGGAGCAGAAGGAAATGATAAGCGGTTTTCAGTAAGGTTTTGTCTGCAAGCACTGAAATTGTAGGTGATAGATAGTTTTGTGATAAGATAAATTGTAACGAGTAACAAGTAAATAAGGTAAATAAAGTGCAGCAAGGTGGCCCAATCCTTTATGTAGCAAAGGATAAGCCTGGACAATTTCTAATAATGATAAAGGAGCTCCCGAGGACACATGGGAATTATCGTCAAGCTAGTTTTCATCAAGTTCATATGATTCGCGTTCGGTACTTTGATAATTTGATATGTGGGTGGACCGGTACTTGGGTACTGCCCTAACTTGGACAAGCATCCCACTTATGATTAACCCCTATTGCAAGCATCCGCAACTACAAAAGAAGTATTAAGGTAAACCAAACCACAACATTAAACATATGGATCCATATCAGCCGCTAACAAAGCCACGCATAAACTAGGGTTTAAGCTTCTGTCACTCTAGCAACCCATCATCTACTTATTACTTCCCCATGCCTTCCTCTAGGCCCAAATAATGGTGAAGTGTCATGTAGTCAACGTTCACATAACACCACTAGAGGAAAAGACAACATACATCTCATCAAAATATCAAACGAATACCAAATTCACATGACTACTAATAGCAAGACTTCACCCATGTCCTCAGGAACAAACGTATCTACTCACAAAGCATATTCATGTTCATAATAAGAGGAGTAATAATATGCATAAAGGATCTGAACATATGATCTTCCACCAAGTAAACCAATTACCATCAAGTACAAGGAGTAATCAACACTACTAGCAACCCACAAGTACCAATTTGTGGTTTTGATACAAGATTGGATACAAGAGATGAACTAGGGTTTTGAGAGGAGATGGTGCTGGTGAAGATATTCATGGAGATTGACCCCCCCCCCCCGATGAGAGGATCATTGGTGATGACGTTGGTGATGATTTCCCCCTCCTAGAGGGAAGTGTCCCCGGTAGAACAGCTCCATCGGAGCCCTAGATTGATTCCGCCAAGGTTCCGCCTCGTGGCGGCGGAGTTTCGTCCCGTAAGCTTTCCCATGATTTTTTCCAGGGTAAAAGTGATGATATAGCAGAAGATGGACGCCGGGGGCCCACCAGGGGTCCCAGGAGATAGGGGGCGCGCCCTATAGGGGGGGCCTCCTGTCTCCTGGACAGGGTGTGGGCCCCTTGGTGTATTTCTTCTGCTCAGAAATTCTTATTAATTCCAAAAATTTGTTTCGTGGAGTTTCAGGACTTTTGGAGCTGTGCAGAATATGTTTCTAACGTTTGCGCCTTTTCCAGCCAGAATTCCAGCTGTCGGCATTCCCCCTCTTCATGGTAAACCTTGTAAAATAAGAGAGAATAGCCATAAGTATTGAGATATAATGTGTAATAATAGCCCGTAATGCGTAAATATTGATATAAAAGCATGATGCAAAATGGACGTATCAACTCCCCCAAGCTTAGACCTCACTTGTCCTCAAGCGGAAGCCGAGATCGAAATATATGTCCACATGTTTAGAGATAGAGGTGTCGATAAAAATAAAGTACGGACATGAGGGCAGCATGATCATTTTAATAACAACAACATATATAGATTTTGTCATATGATTTCCTATCCTCAAGTAACGAGCAGTTCACAATGTCAAGTATGGTTCAAAAACTTCATTGAGAACTAACAAACTATAATCTCAGTCATTGAAGCAATTACAATTTATCATAACATCAGAAAGAGTCAATAATAGAGCTTTTTAGCAAGCTCACATACTCAACTATCTCGTAGTCTCCTACAATTGCTAACACTCACGCAGTACTTGTGGTTATAGAGTTTCAGCCGGACACTGAGAAAGATAGGGGCTTATTGTATTGCCTCCCAATGTATTCACCTTTAGGTGATGTCAACAAAAATAGCCCATGCTAACTTACATCCAATTGGATATATATATCATGATCTTTCAAACACGAGGAGCTTGCCAAAGGATAAAATGAAAAAGGGAAATGTGAGGATCACCTTGACTCAAGCATACAGTAAAGACATAAAGTAAAAGATAGGCCCTTCGCAGAGGGAAGTAGAGGTTGTCATGCGCGTTTAGGGTTGATGCACAAAATCGTAATGCAAAAGAACATCACTTTATATTGCCCCTTGTATGAGGACCTTTATTATGCAGTCCGTCGCTTTTATTACTTCCACAACAAGTTCGTACAAAGCTTATTTTCTCTGCACTAATAAGTCATACATATTTAGAGAGCAATTTTTATTGCTTGCACCGATGACAACTTACTTGAAGGATCTTACTCAATCCATAGGTAGGTATGGTGGACTCTCATGGCAAAACTGGGTTTAGGGATATTTGGAAGCACAAGTAGTATCTCTACTTGGTGCAAGGAGTTTGGCTAGCATGAGGGGAAAGGCAAGCTCGACATGTTTGGAAGGTCAATGACAATATACTTTAACTGAGATGTCGGAAAACATAAACTATTGCATTGTCTTCCTTGTCCAACGCCAACTCTTTTAGCATGTCATACTTAATGAGTGCTCCCAATTATAAAAGGTGTCCCAGATAATATATTTATATGTGAACCCCTCTTTCCTTATCACTTCCTATTAATTGGAACGATGACCAAGGCTACGTTCATCAACTCTCAACAAATTTTATGCCTCATACTTTCTATATGTGAAGTTATCACTATCCATAAGATCAATATGAACTCTTTTATTCTTTCTACTTTCTCAAGATCATAGCAACATAGCAAAGCCCTTGACTCAACACTAATCTTTATTATAGATAGCTCACGGACTTGATTACAAAAAGAGATCACAAAGCAAAACTCAAACTATTTGATATCAAAACTTCAATCTACTAGATCAAGATACTACTGAAAGGATTGAACTAAATAAAGCGGTAAAGATAAGAGTGTGATGGTGATACGATACCGGGGCACCTCCCCCAAGCTTGGCAGTTGCCAAGGGGAGTGCCCATACCCATGTGATTATGTCCTCAGAGGTGGTGATGGTGGAGTTGTTGATGATGTAGGCTTGTCGTCCGTCTTCCAAGGCATAGGCTCTCCATCATAGAAGGATGCTTGAGTCTTCGGGATCCTTAAATCTGCAGCCAAACTCATCCTCTTGAATCTATATTCATACTCACAGTTCTGGTTTTGCAGGTCAAAGATCTGGGCATGGAGGTGCTCGATTTTCTCTTGAAGCTTGAAGATGGTCTCCCCAATGACTTTGGCGTCTAGCTTGTGGTTGTTGGTGAACTCCGTGATCATCATCTGGTTGGTGTTGAGTCCACGCTCCACCATCCCTTGACACTTGAAAACTTCTTGCTCCACGGCTTCGAGCTTTGTCTCCACGCTCCCGGTATGCCTTGGTCCCTCCACATCGCGGATGTGCAGCACCCCCTCATGCATCTCAATGGGTTGAGGGTGTTTCAGCATCTCCGCGAGATGGGGATTGATAACCCACTCGAAAAACTTGTCCTTGGGAGCGCTTGGAGACACCATGATGCTCTAGATTTGAAACAGAAACAACTCGAAACGAAAACAGAGGATATTTGCATGATACGGTGGTCAAAACCTTCGAGAGTATATATAATGAATTTTTACCGACCAAAATATGTAACAACAAGAAAACGGAGTCCGGGAGGCACACAAGGTGCCCACGAGACAGGGGGCGCGCCCTACAGGGGGGCGCCCTCCACTCTCATGGGAGCCTCGTGTCCCTTTCGGACTACTTCTTTCTTCCTAAAATTATTAAATATTCCAAAACTGATAAAAATTGCCTTTGGAGTTATTTTGGAGTCGGTCTACTTACTGTACCACATACCTATACCTTTTCGGAGTCTTGAACATTCTGGAAAGTGTCCCTTATGTATTCCTCAGGGGTTACGGTTTCAATAATATTAGTTTCAACATTGATAGGATTACCTGAAATATAATGTTTAATTCTTTGACCGTTTACCACCCTTGGACTTGTGCCTTCGAAGTTGTTGATTTTTATAGCACCAGAATGATAGACCTCCTCGATAATGTAGGGTCATTCCCATTTTGAGAGAAGTTTTCCTGCAAAAAATCTTAAATGAGAGTTGAATAATAAAACATAGCCTACGTTAAACTCACGCTTTTGTATCCTCTTATCATGCCAGTGTTTGACTTCCTCTTTGAAAAGCATGGCATTCTCATAGGCTTGGGTTCTCCATTCATCAAGTGAGCTAATGTCAAACAACCTCTTCGCACCGGCAAGTGTGAAGTCATAGTTGAGCTCTTTAATAGCCCAATATGCCTTATGTTCAAGTTCAAGAGGTAAATGACACGCTTTTCCATAAACCATCTTATAAGGAGACATACCCACAGGATTTTTGTATGCAGTTCTATAGTCCCATAATGCATCATCAAATTTTTTGGACAAATTTTTTCTAGATCTATTCACAATCTTTTGCAAAATTAATTTGAGCTCTCTATTGCTCAACTCTACTTGACCACTGGACTGCGGATGATAAGGAGATGCTATTCTATGATTGACATCATACTTAGCAAGCATCTTACGGAAAGCACCATGAATAAAATGTGAACCACCATCAGTCATAAGATATTTAGGGACTCCAAACCTCAGAAAAATAACTTCTTTAAGCATTTTAATAGAAGTTTTATGATCAACACTACTAGTTGGACTAGCTTCTACCCACTTAGTAACTTAATCAACAGCAACTAAAATATGTGTATAACCATTAGAGGCAGGAAAAGGTCCCATATAATCAAAGCCCCAAACATTAAATGGTTCAATAAAAAGAGAACAATTCATAGGCATTTCTTGACGTCTACTAATGTTACCTATTCTTTGGCATTCATCACAAGAAAACTTACGAGCATCTTTGAAGAGAGTAGGCCAGTAAAAACCAGATTGTAGTACCTTGTGTGCAGTTCTATCTCCAGCGTGGTGTCCTCCATAAGATTCAGAGTGACACTTACGTAGAATCTATTCCTGTTCATGCTCAGGCACACAATGTCTAATAAGACCATCAACTCCTTCTTTATAAAGGTGTGTATCATCCCAGAAGTAATGTCTAAAATCATAAAAGGACTTTTTCTTTTGCTGGTATGTGAAAGTAGGAGGTATAAATTTAGCAACAATATAAATAGCATAATCAGCATACCAAGGAGCAGTACGAGAAGCATTGACGACCGCTAATTGTTCATCAGGAAAGCTATCATTAATAGGCAGTGGGTCATCAAGAACATTCTCTAACCTAGACAAGTTATCTGCAACGGGGTTCTCAGCTCCCTTTCTATCAATAATATGCAAGTCAAATTCTTGGAGCAGGAGAACCCATCTAATGAGCCTAGGCTTAGCATCTTTCTTTTCCATAAGATATTTAATAGCAGCATGATCAGTGTGAATAGTAACTTTGGAATCAACAATATAAGGTCAAAACTTATCACATGCAAACACAACTGCTAAAAACTCTTTTTCAGTAGTAGCATTATTTCTCTGGGCAGTATCAAGAGTCTTACTAGCATACTGGATAACATTCATTTTCTTATCAACTCTTTGCCCTAGAACAACACCTACAACATAATCACTAGCATCGCACATAATTTCAAAAGGTAAATTCCAATCAGGCGGCCGAACAATAGGTGCAGTGATCAAAGCTTTCTTAAGTACTTCAAATGCTTCTACACAATCATCATGAAAGACAAAAGGAATATCTTTTTGCAATAAATTAGTCAGAGGCCTGGAGATTTTAGAAAAGTCCTTAATGAACCTCCTATAAAAACCGGCATGACCAAGGAAACTTCTTATACCTTTTATGTCCTTGGGACATGGCATCTTTTCAATAGCATCAACTTTGGCTTTATCAACTTCAATACCTCTCTCAGAAATCTTGTGCCCCAAGACAATGCCTTCATTAACCATAAAGTGACTCTTTTCCCAATTCAGGATGAGACTAGTGTCTTCGCATCTCTGCAAAACTCGATCAAGGTTGCTCAAACAATCATCAAAAGAGGATCCATAAACGGAAAATTTGTCCATGAATACCTCACAAATCTTTTCACAAAAATCAGAGAATATAGCCATCATGCATCTTTGAAAGGTAGCAGGTGCATTACATAAACCAAAAGGCATACGTCTATAAGCAAAAGTACCAAAAGGGTAAGTAAAAGTAGTTTTAGATTGATCCTTCGCTGACACAGGTATCTGAGAGAAACCAGAATAACCATCTAGAAAGCAAAAATGTGTGTGTTTGGATAGCCTTTCTAGCATTTGATCAATAAAAGGTAAAGGGTAATGATCTTTCTTAGTAGCTTTATTTAACTTACGGAAATCAATTACCATCCTATAACCTGTAATAATTCTTTGCGGGACCAATTCGTCTTTATCATTAGGAACAACGATAATACCCCCCTTTTTAGGAACATAATGAACAGGGCTTACCCATTCACTATCAGCAACGGGATAAATAATACCTGCCTCAAGGAGCTTTAGTATCTCCTTTCTTACCACTTCCTTCATCTTGGGATTTAATCGTCTTTGAGGATCTCTAACTGGTTTGGCATCGTCCTGCAATGTAATCTTGTGTTGACATAACGTGGGACTAATGCCCTTAAGATCATCCAGAGTATATCCAATAGCTGCTCGGTGCTTCTTCAGAGTTTTCAATACTCTTTCTTCTTCTTTCTCTGAAAGGTTAGCACTAATAATAACAGGATATATTTCTTTTTCATCAAGATAAGCATACTTAATATTATCAGGTATTGCTTTGAGTTCAAACACGGGATCACCCTTGGGTGGAGGGGGATCCCCAAGAATTTCAATGGGAAGGTTATGTTTCAGCAGAGGTTCCTGTTTAAGGAACACTTCATCTATTTCCTCCCTTTCATTCATAAACATATCATTTTCATGGTCTAGCAAATATTGTTCTAACGGAACGGTTGGAGGAACAGCAATGGAAGCAAGACCAATAATTTCATCCTTACTAGGTGGTTCCCTTTCACGAGGTTGTCTACTAAACTTAGCGAGATTAAAGTCATGAGACATACCAACAATGCCAATAGTGACAATATTCTTTTCACAAATAATCTTAGCACTAGATGTATTCAAGAAGGGTCTACCAAAAATAATGGGACAAAAATCATCTTGTGGGGAACCAAGAACAAGAAAATCAGTAGGGTATTTAACCTTCCCACACAAAACTTCAACATCTCTAACTATCCCAATAGGTTTAATGGTATCCCTATTAGCAAGCTTAATAGTAACATCAATGTCTTCTAATTCAATGGGTGCAATGTCGTGCATAATTTCTTTACATAGATCATAAGCTATCGCACTAGCACTAGCACCGATATCACATAATCCATGATAACAATGATCTCCTATTTTAACAGAAATAACAGGCATGCCTACAAGAGGTCTACGTGTCTTAGTATCAGGTCTAGCAATATTAGCAGTCTCACCCAAGAAAGAAATAACATGCCCATCTAAATCCTCATCCAAGAGATCTTTAACCATAGCAATACTAGGTTCAACATTAATTTGTTCAGGAGGTGTATAAGTCCTAGTATTACTCTTACGAACAACAGTCGAAGTTTTAGCATGACCCTTTATCCTAATAGGAAAAGGAGGTTTTTCCACATAAGCGGTAGGAACATTAGGATCACTATAGGTAATAGTCTTTTCTTCGACTGTAATAGGTGCAACTACTTTCACTTCAACAGGAGGATTATATTTAAACCACTTCTCTTTCGGGAGATCAACATGAGTAGCAAAAGATTCACAGAAAGAAGCTACTATCTCAAAGTCAAGTCCATACTTAGAGCTAAATCCACGGAAAGCATCGGTATCCATAACAGATTTAACACAATCGAACTTAGGTGTCATACCTGACTCCTTACCATCATCGGAACCCCAATCTTCAGAGTTGCGTTTAATTCTTTCCAATATGCCCCGTTTGAAATCAATAGTCTTCAGCATATAAGAACCAGCACAGGAAGTATCGAGTAGGTTGCGATTATCAAGAGAAAGCCGAGCATAAAAATTCTGAATAATCATTTCCCGAGAGAGCTCATGATTGGGGCATGAATATAACATTGACTTAAGCCTCCCCCAAGCTTGAGCGATGCTTTCTCCTTAGCGAGGACAGAAATTATATATGTAATTACGATCACGATGGACAAGATGCATAGGATAGAGTGGTGAAATTCCAACTTCAATCGCTTATAATTCCAAGATCTCGTATCATCACATAGCCTATACCATGTCAATGCATATCCCTTCAAAGATAAAGGGAAGACCGTCCTTTTGAAAACATCATCGGGAATACCTGCAAGCTTAAATAATCGACAAAGTTCATCCACAAAGATAAGATGTAAATCGGGATACAATGTTCCGTCTCCTGCAAATGGATTAGCTAGCAGTTTTTCTATCATACCCGAAGGAATCTCAAAGTGAATATTTTCATAAAGTTCAGTAGGTTGAGGAGCAACTCTTTGCTCTTCTGGTTGGGGTGAAGATACCCCAAACAATCCCCTCAAAGGATTAGTTTCCATAGTGATAAGTAACAGAAAATTTCAGCACACTATATAAATGTTTCCTTACCAAGTTCCACTCACCAAAAGCGCTACACTCCCAAGCAACGGCGCGAGAAAAGAGTCTTCATGACCCACAAGTGTAGGAGATCAATCGTAGTCCTTTCGATAAGTAAGAGTGTCAAACCCAACGAGGAGCAGAAGGAAATGATAAGCGGTTTTCAGTAAGGTTTTCTCTTGGAAGCACTGAAATTGTAGGTGATAGATAGTTTTGTGATAAGATAAATAGTAACGAGTAACAAGTAAATAAGGTAAATAAAGTGCAGCAAGGTGGCCCAATCCTTTATGTAGAAAAGGATAATCCTTGACAATTTCTAATAATGATAAAGGAGCTCCCGAGGACACATGGGAATTATCGTCAAGCTAGTTTTCATCACATTCATATGATTCGCGTTCGATACTTTGATAATTTGATATGTGGGTGGACCGGTACTTGGGTACTGCCCTAACTTGGAGAAGCATCCTAGTTATGATTAAACCCTATTGCAAGCATCGCAACTACAAAAGAAGTATTAAGGTAAACCTAACCACAACATTAAACATATGGATCCATATCAGCCCCTAACGAAGCAATGCATAAACTAGGGTTTAAGCTTCTGTCACTCTAGCAACCCATCATCTACTTATTACTTCCCCATGCCTTCCTCTAGGTCCAAATAATGGTGAAGTGTCTTGTAGTCGAAGTTCACATAACACCACTAGAGGAAAAGACAACATACATCTCATCAAAATATCGAACGAATACCAAATTCACATGACTACTAATAGCAAGACTTCACCCATGTCCTCAGGAACAAAGGTAACTACTCACAAAGCATATTCATGTTCATAATCAGAGGAGTAATAATATGCATAAAGGATCTGATCATATGATCTTCCACCAAGTAAACCAATTAGCATCAACTACAAGGTGTAATCAACACTACTAGCAACCCACAGGTACCAACTTGTGGTTTTGATACAAGATCGGATACAAGAGATGAACTAGGGTTTTGAGAGGAGATGGTGCTGGTTAAGATGTTGATGGAGATTGACCCCCTCCCGATGAGAGGATCGTTGGTGATGATGTTGGTGATGATTTCCCCCTCCCGGAGGGAAGTGTCCCCGGCAGAACAGCTCCGCCGGAGCCCTAGATTGATTCCGCCAAGGTTCCGCCTCATGGCGGCGGAGTTTCGTCTTGTAAGCTTGCCCATGATTTTTTCCAGGGTAAAAGTGATGATATAGCAGAATATGGACGACGGGGGCCCACCAGGGGGCCCAGGAGATAGGGGGTGCGCCCTATAGGGGGGGGCTCTTGTCTCCTGGACACGGTGTGGGCCCCCTGGTGTATTTCTTTCACTCAGAAATTCTTATTAATTCCAAAAAGTTGTTTCATGGAGTTTCAGGACTTTTGGAGCTGTGGAGAATAGGTTTCCAAAGTTTGCTCCTTTTCCAGCCAGAATTCCAGGTGCCGTCATTCCCCCTCTTCATGGTAAACCTTGTAAAATAAGAGAGAATAGCCATAAGTATTGAGATATAATGTGTAATAACAGCCCATAATGCAATAAATATTGATATAAAAGCATGATGCAAAATGGACGTATCACCCTGCCACCAAATCAAGTTGTCGTGACGTGCTAATTCCCTTACTCGTCTCCCAAGATCTAATTGATCACGTACTACTACAACTAGTACTACTCAGTTCACGTGAAGGCCTTTATCTACCAAGACATACCAGGTGCTATTTACTCTATTTGACCTCAAATTAATTCTATCCATAATTTTTCTATCAGCTTGTACTACTTTGTGAACACAGATTTAATCTACTCATGGCATCCATGAAGTACGATCTTCCGCTGCTGGACCGTGACACAAGGTTTACCCTATGGCAAGTCAAGATGCGGGCGTAGTTGGCACAGTCCGACTATGATGAAGCACTGGATGTTTTGGAAAGAACAGAATTCAGGACTGGATTGATGAGGAGAAAATAATTGATTGTAAGGCTTTGTCAAAAATTCAACTCCATTTGCATAATAATATTTTGCAGGAAGTTTTGAGCGAGAAAACTGCCGCCGCTCTATGGTTAAAGCTGGAAGGGATTTGCATGACTAAAGATCTCACCAGCAAGATGCATCTGAAGAAGAAATTATTCCTGCACAGGTTACTCGAGGGAGGTAATGTTTTGAATCATATTTCAGAATTTAAAGAGATCATATCTAATCTAGCTGCAATGGTGGGTAAGTATGAAGCGGAAGATACTGCTTTAATGTTACTTTGTTCACTGCCAAGTTCTTATACCAATTTTCGAGACACCATATTATATAGTCGTGATACTCTCACGCTTAATCAAGTTTATGAAGCTTTGAACTCTAAGGAGAAGATGAATTTAATGGTGCCTCTTGATGGTTCGAGTTCATCCCAAGCCGAGGGATTATCTGTTCATGGCAGGACAAAGGGGAAGAACTCTCATAATGGAAATAGAGGCAAAAGTAAGAACGGCTACAGGGGACGGTCGCAATCCAGAGACAAGAAGTATTGCAGATATTGCAAGAGAGACGGGCATGTCATCTCAGAGTGTTTCAAGTTGCAGAACAAGGAAAAGAGGAAAGGTAACAAACAAGGTGAAAATTCTGCTAACGTTGCTCGTGATGATAGTTCCGATGATGCTCTTGTCGTTATTGCTGGATGTGCTGAGACCAATGATGAGTGGGTACTTGACACTGCATGCACTTTTCATATGTGTCCACATAGAGATTGGTTTACTACCTTTGATTCCACTACTTCTGCTGGTTCCGTTTTGGGTTTTGATAATTCACCATGCAAGATTGAAGGCATAGGTTCCGTTCGAATCAAGATGTTTGATGGCACAATCAAAACTTTGACAGATGTTCGGTATATTCCAAAGATGAAGAGAAATCTTATTTCCGTGAGTGCCCTTGATGCAAAGAGGTACAAGTATTTAGGTGGAGATAGTGTTTTGAAAGTCACCAAAGGTTCCCTTGTTGTGATGAAAGGTGACTTAAGTTCGACCAATGGTCTTTATTACCTTCGAGGTTCTACCGTTTCAGGTAATGCTACTCCAGTTATTTCAAAGAATTCTGATTGTGATGCTGCTAACCTTTGGCATATGCGTCTTGGACATATGAGTGAACTTGGTTCAGCAAAGTTAAATAAGAGAGGTCTTCTCGATGGATATGAACCTGGTAAATTAAAGTTTTGTGAGAATTGTATCTTCGGCAAGCACAAGAGGGTGAAGTTCAACACTTCGACTCATACAACTGAAGGTATTCTTGATTATGTGCATTCTGATTTATGGGGTCCATCTCGCAAGAAGTCTCTAGGTGGTGCTAGTTACATGCTGACTATTATTGAAGATTATTCGAGAAAAGTTTGGCCTTATTTCTTGAAGCATAAATATGAAGCATTCTCAGCATTTAAGGAGTGGATGATTATGATTGAAAGGAAAACTGAAAAGAAGGTAAAAACACTTCGCACTGATAATGGTATGGAATTCTATTCTAAGCAATTTAAAAATTATTGCAAGTCTGAAGGCATTGTCAGACACTACACCGTTCCTTATACTCCTCAACAAAACGGTGTTGCTGAGCGTATGAACAGGACTATTATTTCCAGAGCCCGTTGCATGTTGTCCAATGCAGGTTTGCATAGGCGTTTTTGGGTTGAGGCCACTTCCACTGCTTGTTATCTCATTAACCGTTCACCATCTATTGCTCTTAATAAGAAAACTCCAATTGAGGTTGGTCTAGTTCACATGCTGATTATTCACAGTTGAGAGTTTTTGGTTGCACAACTTATGCTCATGTTGATAATGGAAAGTTGGAGCCTAGGGCTGTTAAGTGCATCTTTCTTGGTTATAAGTCTGGTGTTAAAGGTTTTAAATTGTGGAATCCTGAAACCCGGAAGGTTGTTATTAGCAGAAATGTTATCTTTAATGAATCTGCTATGTTACATGATGTTTCATCTACTAATGTTCCCGATGAGAGTGAACAATAGCCTATTTTTCAGGAGCGTACTATTCAGGTGGAGCATGTTATTGACACAGGTGATACATCTGGTAATGAAATTGTTGATGCGCATGATGAACCCATCGTTGATGATGAACATGTCACTCCCACTCCAAATCAGCCTATTGTTCCATCTAGTTGGAATCTTGCATGTGACAGAGTTAGGCGGGGTATTAATAAACCTGACAGGTTAATTGAAGAATACAATATTGTTTCTTTTGCTTTATCTGTTGCGGAAGAAATTGAAGGTAATGCCGAGCCTTCTTCATATTCCAAGGCTATTATTTCTGGTGATAGTAATAAGTGGATGACCGCTATGCATGATGAGATGGAATCACATGAAGAGAATGGCACTTGGGATTTAGTAAAATTGCCTAGAGAGAAGAAACCTATTCGTTGCATGTGGGTTTTCCAGAGGAAAGAAGGTGTTTCTCCTAATAATGAGACAGGATATAAAGCAAGGTTAGTTGCTAAAAGTTATAGCCAGATTCCAGGTATTGACTATAACAAAGTCTTTTCTCCTGTTGTGAAGCATTACTCTATTCGCACTTTACTCAGTATTGTTGCCATGCATGATCTTGAGCTTGAACAATTGGATGTTAAAACTGCATTCTTACATGGAGAATTAGAAGAGGATATTTATATGGAACAACCTGAAGGTTTTGTTATTCCTGGAAAAGAAAATCTTGTCTGCAAGTTAAAGAAATCTCTTTATGGATTGAAGCAATCCCCGAGACAGTGGTACAAGAGATTTGACACTTTTATGCTCTCTCTCAAGGTTTCAAAAGGTCTAATTATGATGGTTGTGTTTATTTGAAAACTATCAATGATTCAACTATTTATTTGCTCCTTTATGTTGATGATATGCTTATTGCTGCAAAGAGTATGTCAGAGATTAATGAACTCAAGAAGCAATTGAGTAATGAATTTGAGATGAAGGATTTGGGTGCAGCAAAGAAAATTCTTGGCATGGAAATATCCAGAGATAGACCATCTGGAAAAGTATATCTAAGTTAGAAGGGATATATTGATAAAGTTCTTCGTCGTTTTAATATGCATAATGCCAAGCCGGTGAGTACACCGTTAGCTACATAGTTCAAATTGTCATCAGCTTTATGTCCTAAGTCAGATTCCGATATTGAGTACATGTCTAGAGTTCCCTATTCAAGTGCAGTTGGTTCACTTATGTATGCCATGGTTTGTTCTCATCCGGATTTATCATATGCATCGAGTGTTGTCAATAGATACATGGCTAATCCTGGAAAAGAGCATTTGAAAGCAGTTCAATGGATTTTCAGATACCTGCAAGGTACTTCTAATCCTTATTTACAGTTTGGGAAAACTGGAGATGGACTTGTGGGTTTTGTTTATTCTGATTTTGCTGGTGATTTGGATAAGAGAAGATCACTCACAGGTTATGTTTTCACCATTGGTGGTTGTGCTGTGAGTTGGAGAGCAACTTTGCAGTCTATTGTGGCTTGTTCCACTACTGGTGCCGAGTATATGGCTATTTCTGATGCATGCAAAGAAGCTATCTGGTTGAAAGGTTTGTACACTGAGCTTTGTGGAGATTCATCTTGCCCTACCATATTTAGTGACAGTCAAGGTGCTACATATCTTACCAAGAATCCAATGTACCATGAGAGAACAAAGCACATTGATGTCACATATAACTATATTCGAGATGTTGTTGCTGAAGGTGATTTGAAGGTATGCAAGATAAGTACTCGTGATAATCCTGCTGATATGATGACAAAGCCAATTCCGACCAATAAGTTTGAGCTTTGCTCAGGCTTAGTTGGTATTTCTCATTAGTCCTATGGACTTTGACGCACAAGGTGTTTATGATGATTTGGATGGAGTTATTCACTTTCTTTGACTACTGGTGGGAATTTTGCTCAAGGTGGAGGTTGTTAAATTGTGATCCAAATTCCAGTACCGTATTGGACTAGACGTAGTACATACGGTGTGGGCCTTTGCGTTGGTACTGACGCGTACGAGTACAACTTGTTTACTTGTCCTACAAGGACTCCTATGTGTTGCCCCTCATATATACCCCATGTAGTCAGACCTAAGACGGTCTGTCGTCTTGTGCTTGTAATACTCCTCCATCATAGTGATTGCGCCTTCGTGCGTCCGTGTTTTTCTCCCGCAAGGGTTTCCACGTAAAAATCTGTGTCTGTCTGTCTCGTTTATTTCTCGTTATTATCTAACACCGTCGACCTCGTCGTGTCATATGGTGAGCTGGGTAACGCCCCTTCCTCTCCATTCCTTCCTCTCGATGTTGTGTAACGCCCCGAGACCGACGCTCCAGAAGACTTCCAGCTATTCCGAGCTTTGCCATGTGTTTTATTTGCTTGTTGCATTGCATCATGTCATCATGCCATCATATCATTAATTTTATAACTCTTTTAAATAAATTGTATGGATTTTCGATCCATTTAAATCGAGGGAATTCACTTGTGATTTCTCTTTATAACATATTAAAGCCTCTCAATATTATTAGGGAGCTATAATAAAATTATTCCATTTATGTGGAATTACCTTTGACACACTTGCAAATAAATCTCAATGCCTTTGTTATCTCAATTCTTGGTCTCCGACTTGTCCTCTTATTATTTTATCGTTTTATCGAGGCTCTTCCTAAATGTTCAACATTTTCGGAAACTTCGGATTCCTACTCCTTGTTCAAACCATTTGAATTAAATTCAAATGTAAACCTTGCAATCTTGCCCACTCCATTTTTATTGAAACAAGCTCATTTTTATGAGTCCGGGAAAAATACCCTCCTGCTCAAGCTCCACCTCTAACCTCTCTTTCTTTTCTTTCTCATTTCTGTTTTATTTTTATTTTTTTTAGAGTGAGAGAGTGCCCAGCAGCCAGGCCGGCCTGCTTCCCCGCAGTCCTTTCGGCCCAAGGCCCAGCCGCGCCCCGCTGTAAACCCTAGCCCGCTCGATCCCTCGCTCTCCTCATTCCCCCTCCTCGTTCCCTTCCGCCGCCACCACCCACAACCGCATCGCACTCAATCGCCTCTCTCTCCCTCTCGATCCCGCGGCGCCAATACCTCGCGCCCGGCCCCCTCTCCCTCTCCTCGCGCTCGATCCCCATCTCCCTCCGCGCGCCAGTACCCGACCTCCACCCCGTCGCCGTTCGAAGCCGCGACCGTCCCTGTGCACTGGCACCATAGCCAGCACCACTGCCTCCGCACCTGACCACATGCGGCCTCCTCCTCTGTCGCCCGCTCCATCCAGCAGCGCGCGCCCCCTTCGCCTGCCTGCTCCCTCCTGGTTCTTCGACCTCGCCTCGCCCCGCGACCCCGCCGCCGCTCTGGCCAGCGAGCCCATGCTCCAGCGCCGCGCCGCTGCACCCTTGTTGCTCGCGACCGCCATGGGTGCCTGCAGGACGACGCCGCCGTCCTCGTGCTGCAACATTGTCGGCAAGCTCTGCCTCTGTCACCTCCTTCCCGCGTGTGAGATGCTCTCCTCCGACAGCCACCTCCCGCTCGCCTCCTTGTTCTCTTCCTCGTGCGCCAGCGACCATGGCTGCCTCGTCATCAAGCTCGCCTTTGTCTCCCTGGTGGCCGACTGCCTCGACCTCCTCTATAAGCTACACCCGCCCTGCAACTCGTTTGCTTCCTCTCCGGTGCCCGTTCCCAGCCCCGACCGCCCTCTGCCTTGGACTTAGGTAGCAGCCATGCCCATGCTGCTGCCTTGCCTTTCTCGCGACAGCCCCTTTTGCATTGCCTTGCTGCCGTTGACCCGAAGCCTTTTTGTGTTGTTCTGGATCTCGCCAAGTACCCCTTTGGATCGCCAAGTTCGTCTACCACGTGTACCACTACCGTCGCCCCAAAGATGTTGGATTCGTCAAGTACCCTCTTCGTGGTTTTCGCCAAGTACCACGACGCCCGGAGCCCTTGGATCCATCAAGTCCAACAACGACTGTGTACAAATACCGGCGACGCCGAACATCTACGGATTGTGTACGACTACTTCCACTATGGCCGTGTACCACTACTTCCTCTACCGATGACTCGAACGTCTACAAACCATGTACCACGATGAACATGTACGGCTACACGATGACCCGCCAAGACCCTGAACAACTACCGCCAACGCCGTGTAAGACTACTTCCCACGACGACCCGTGAACGTCTACTTCCACTACGACCCGTGAATGACTACTTCCTTCGACGAAGCCGAACCGCTCCGAAATGCATGCTTCAAAGGTATAATCCCGAGATGACGACCGCCCGTGAATGAATGCATGCTTGGTTGTATGAGATGCTCGAGTTTTGCACCGTGATCGAATTGTCCTTGCGATGCCCCTCTTTTGCCATGCCACCGTCCTGTGGGAACCCGGAATCCGGGAGAACCCCACCATCCTTGCATGACACGCTCATCCGCACACTCCCTTTTGCACCGGTATCTCCATGAGTTACCGGGACCGGAATGTTGCCGTGGCACCATTTCTGTTTCATTGCCGTGGCACCTTTTTCCTTCCGCCATGGCGACAAATGCCTCGTACCATGCTCATGTTAACGTTTTCATAAAATTGCATAAACTTGCATATGTCATCCGCACATGATAACAACATTTAAAATGTTTAAAATTGTGTTTGCATTAAATTGCTAAATGACATGGGGACTTTCAGGAATTGTTGTTTGTTGTGTCCGGCCTCATTTAAACTTGCCTAAATAGTTAGTTCAATTATGCTTCACCGCTTTTGCCATGTTTAATAACATTTAATATTGTTGGTTAGCCTAAACGAGAGAGAACTAAATATTTGAATGTGGTGTTTCGTCAATATGCAACTCATTGCATATTGAGCTCCACTTAACTTGTAGTGTTGTTTTTGCATATTGCCATGCCATGCCTCATTAAACCGGACATGCATCATACTTGTTTGTGCATCATGCCATGATTATGCTCGTGTGTTTACCATGTTGTTTGCTTCTTTTTGGTTTGCTTCTCTCGTTAGCTTCGGTTTCATTCTGGAGTTGTGAGGATTCGTTCGACTACGTCTGTTTGTCTTCTTCATGGACTCGTTCTTCTTCCTTGCGGGATTTCAGGCAAGATGACCATTACCCTCGATATCACTTCTATCTTTGCTTGCTAGTTGCTTCGTTCTATCGCTATACTGTGCTACCTATCACTTGTTTACCATGCCTCCCATATTGCCATGTCAGCCTCTAACCTTTTCACCCTTCCTAGCAAACCGTTGTTTGGCTATGTTACCGCTTTTGCTCAGCCGCTCTTATAGCGTTGTTAGTTGCAGGTGAAGTTGAAGATTGCTCCATGATGGACATGATTATGTTGGGATATCACAATATCTCTTATTTAATTATCATGCATCTATATACTTGGTAAAGGGTGGAAGACTCGGCCTTATGCCTGGTGTTTTGTTCCACTCTTGCCGCCCTACTTTCCATCATACCGGTATTATGTTCCTTGATTTTGCGTTCCTTATGCGGTTGGGTGATTTATGGGACCCCCTTGACAGTTCGCTTTGAATAAAACTCCTCCAACAAGGCCCAACCTTGGTTTTAACATTTGCCACCTAAGCCTTTTTCCCTTGGGTTCTGCAGACTCAAGGGTCATCTTTATTTACCCTCCCCCCCCCGGGCCAGTGCTCCTCCGAGTGTTGGTCCAAACTAGAGCACCGTGCGGGATCATTCCTTGGCAACTTGGACTACGTCGGTACCTGTACGCTTAGCTTATCCGGTGTGCCCTGAGAACGAGATATGTGCAGCTCCTATCGGGATTTGTCGGCACAGCAGGTGGTCTTGCTGGTCTTTTTTTACCATTGTCGAAATGTCTTGTATACCGGGATTCCGAGTCTGATCGGGTCTTCCTGGGAGAAGGAATATCCTTCGTTAACCGTGAGAGCTTGTGATGGGCTAAGTTGGGACACCCCTCCAGGGTTTAAACTTTCAAAAGCCGTGCCCGCGGTTATGTGGCAGATGGAAATTTGTTAATGTCCGGTTGTAGATAACTTGACACCAGATCCGAATTAAAATGCATCAACCGCGTGTGTAGCCGTGATGGTCTCTTTTCGGCAGAGTCCGGGAAGTGAACACGATTTTGGGTTATGTTTGACGTAAGTAGGAGTTCAGGATCACTTTTTGATCATTGCTAGTTCACGACCATTCCGTTTGCTCTCTTCTTGCTCTTATTTGCGTATGTTAGCCACCATATTTGCTTAGTGCTTGCTGCAATTCCACCTCATTACCCTTTCCTACCCATAAGCTTAAATAGTCTTGATCTCGCGGGTTTTGAGATTGCTGAGTCCTCGTGACTCACCAGATACTATCACAACAGTTGCAGGTGCCGATGATACCAGTGCAGGTGATGCAACCGAGCTTAGATGGGAGCTCAACGAAGATCTTGGTCGTTGCTATGTTTTCGTTTCATGTTGATCAGTAGTGGAGCCTAGTTGGTACGATCGGGGATCTAGCAGTTGGGTTATCTTCTTTTCTTTTGGCTTCGTCCGTAGTCGGACTATGTGTGTGTTCTGAATGATGTATGAATTATATGTTCATTGTGTGAAGTGGCGATTGTAAGCCAACTCTTTATCCCAGTCTTGTTCATTACATGGGATTGTGTGAAGATGACCCTTCTTGTGACAAAACCACCATGCGGTTATGCCTCTAAGTCGTGCTTCGACACATGGGAGATATAGCCGCATCGTGGGTGTTACAAGTTGGTAATCAGAGCCATCCCCGACTTAGGAGCCCCCTGCTTGATTGTTTGCTGGCGTTGTTGAGTCTAGAAAAAAAGTTTTGAGTCTTAGGATTATATATATCGAAGAGTAGGATTCCTTTTACTCCTCAGCCCCTTCGTCGCTCTGGTGAGGTCTCCTGACGTAGATGTTTTGACTCTCCTCTCCTCAAATTTCACTAATTTTTTTAGGATCACACGGGTATCTTGGAATCATTCCGATGGTTTTGTGACGAGAACATTGTTCTTGGTGCCTCCTGTCTTTTATGTGGCAGTGAACCGGGGTGTTGAGCTCCGAGGTGTTGTCGTCATAATTTTATCGTTGCAGTTTTGGAATACCTGAGTTTTGCCGACATCGAAAATCTCTTTTATGCAGTTGTTGGTGAGATAACCTCGACGCCACCCAGTACTGGGGCGGGAGTTCGGGAGTATTGGCATAGCTCGTATAACGGATGCTTTTCGAAGGTTGAGGTACACGATTTCTGAAGGTTTCTTGGTTATGTGTTGACGGATGGATACGACTGGATGTAGGGATTGTTAGTTTGGGTGAGATATATTGCTTCCCCTGTATCCCCAACACCTGATTGCATAACCAGAAAGTTTCGGGAGTTTTATAGGTGGGTATTCAAGTAGCTCTAGTTTTATCTTTCCAACAGACACATGATACAATATGGGATCTATTATATGTTTGTTTCCAGCTTATTCTGCAAGCCAAATCCTTTGTTTTGTGTTATATGTGGTATTCGAGTTGCTTCGAAGTCAAGTGTTGAATCCATACCTTTCCTAAACGGCGTTCTCATATTGCTATGTGAATACTAATCCTTCTTGATCATCGAGGTTGTCATGTGAATTCTTTTCCAACCGGCGTGCTTCTCTTCAAGTGGATCCGAACATTTCAACATCCGCAAGATCAATTCTAAGTTTTCTCAACGGTGTTTGTTTCATCTGCCCCAAGTTGCCTTTGTTTTCCCGCCCTCCCACCCTTTTCTTCAAGGACTCAGATTTCTTAATCGGGTATCCATTTTATTGATGGGAAGTCTCTCCATTCTTTTCCGTCAATGTTTTTATCCGCTGATTCTCAGGAAGATACTAACGGAGCTTCAAGTTTATTATTCTTCGTCTCTTTTCTTCTCCGGTGGATTTACCTCAAGCTTTCGGTGTTGATCATATCCTTATCCTCGTTCAAATGCTATCCCATGCCCGTGCCTCTCATAATTGTTCACCTCTCTCTATTCTTATTCGGAGTGCTCAAGATATCTCGGAAGATTCGTGTTTCCATTCTCAATCAGTTCAAGCTATTTGGAGATTATTATCTCATTGAAGTCATTTAATTCAACCGGCGCAATCCCCCCTTTCAATCAATCATTCAACAGTGTTTTCCTTTTGAGTGGGCCCTAACCCACATGTCCTTTTCCAGGATCTTACCTGACTCTTCTAATTTTCCCAGAGCTATTCCCAAATTCATTTCAAAGTTTGAGGTAAGAATGAATTTTCATCAGTCACATGCCTTCTCCATGGTCGCTTTCAAATTCTTTTCATCTTTGGCTCAACCTTTCCTCTTTTAATCCTTCCGGAGTGTCTCAACAATTCATGGTGGTGTTTCTCATCGTCATTCTCGGATTTTGAAGACCGAAGAAGAGTTCCTCTTAAATCCTTACCCGTTCTTCCAGAGATTCATGGTTCTAGCTTTATACCATCCTCTCATAATTGTTTTCGATTGTGACAATTATTTTCACCCATCCAAAGTATTTCATGAGTTGTTTCCATTTCTTACCTCCGAAGGCCATGATGCCATAATTCTTCATTCTCAGCGTGTAGCTATCGTTCTCCAAATCTTCCGGTGCATCGTTCAAATATCCTCTAATCAGTTCGTGATCTCTTTGTTCTATTGTATCTAAATCCCCTCAAGTATCTTCATTCATTTTCAAATTCTTCCTGGTGATTTGTGCCTTTGTTACTCTCATTTTCAATTCTTAGGGTGGTTCGTTCAAGATTTCTCTTCCTTCGTTATCGTATCAATTCATTCATTCTTTCATTGTTTCAATCCCACCGGTGGTTCCATCAATACCTTCTCAAGCTTGCGCTATATCTCTCTTAATCCTTTCTACGAGAATAAGTAGTATGCCAAATCCGTTGCTTGTCATAAATTTAAATCGGCGAAGGATAGGCATGACATAATTCTTATTCTTGTTTCATCCAAGTGATTAATCCTTTCCTTCGGAGTTTGTTCAGGAGGAATAAATTCTTGGCTTCTTGTTGTTCATCTTTTCTTTCTGGAGTTCCAAGTTCTCTCGGTTATATCATCGCGAAGCTCCTTCTAAATCATCGCAAGGCTTCACCTTGTGTTTTCAACTTCCCTTTCTTTCTATCATCCTTTTATTACCGAAGTTCTTCATGGAGGCTCTACATGGTGGTTCGTCAAGGATTCTTTTCATTCTTCAATTGTTCTTCAAGATTTCACTCGAAGTTAAGATCCGCCAAGCTATACTCTAAGATAAATATGGTGCTCAACACATGTGTTCTTTTGAGGAGTTCAAGCATTCTTCATCTTGCATTCCAAAGTGCAATTCTTTCTACCTTATCTTTTGAGGTGGTGTTATATCATTCTTGACAATTTTCATTCATGTTTTATGATTCAACAGTTGTCAAGAATGAGGTAGTTAAACCCATCAACTCCTTCGAGCATGAGTTCTTCTCAATCCATAAATCTCTTCATTGGAGTTATCTTGGTATAGATTTCACCTAAAGCCTTCCCTAAGGAATGTTGCTATTTGTGGTGCTTATCAATGATCCAAGTTTTCTCCTATCCTCTCAGCAAAAGAAGTTTTCATCTCTTCGTTGATCTCAAGCAAGCATTTGTTTTCGGTAGTGGCAGAATTTCACCTCAAGTTTTGAGAAGTTTTCCATACGCCCACTACAAGATTATTCATTTGTTGTTGTTTTTTCCCAACAACTCCATTATAACCTTCTTGGAAGGGTGCTTTCCATGTTCTTTGTGGCAGAAGTTGACATTTCCTTCTCCATTCTGTTATTCCAATGATCTATCTCCTATTCCTTCTTCCGGAGGCTTTGTGATGTTGCTCTCTTCACTCCTCTTCTCGTATTGAGGATCATGTTCTTTTCGTGCATATCCAATTAACCGAAGTGTTGTGTCACCTCTTCAAGTTCTTTTCATCTTATCAAGTCTTGCATCTCTTTTCAACCGGAGTGCTATCCGAATTTGATCTTCGTTGTTCCTTGTTTATATCGTTTCAACCAGAGTGGTTCCAATTCCTTCTTGTCCATTGTACTCATCATTCATAGCTTTGCAAACCCCAAGGTTCAAATGGTGTTCCTTGTTTCTATTTTTCTACCGTGGTGCTCTCAATTGTGTTCAACTCCATTGTGTTCTTTCTTTCAACTTTTCAACCTCTCAAGGTTCTTTGGTTTCACGCATTTGTCGAAGAAGCAACTTAGTTTTACTCCGTCTCTTGTTCTTCCGCTTCCCTCCGGTGCCATCCTAGATCTCGGGACGAGATCCTCTTGTAGTGGTGGAGTGTTGTGACGCCCCGAGACCGACGCTCCAGAAGACTTCCAACTATTCCGAGCTTTGCCATGTGTTTTATTTGCTTGTTGCATTGCATCATGTCATCATGCCATCATATCATTAATTTTATAACTCTTTTAAATAAATTGTATGGATTTTTTGATCCATTTAAATCGAGGGAATTCACTTGTGATTTCTCTTTATAACATATTAAAGCCTCTCAATATTATTAGGGAGCTATAATAAAATTATTCCATTTATGTGGAATTACCTTTGACACACTTGCAAATAAATCTCAATGCCTTTGTTATCTCAATTCTTGGTCTCCGACTTGTCCTCTTATTATCTTATCGTTTTATCGAGGCTCTTCCTAAATGTTCAACATTTTCGGAAACTTCAGATTCCTACTCCTTGTTCAAACCATTTGAATTAAATTCAAATGTAAACCTTGCAATCTTGCCCACTCCATTTATCTTGGAACAAGCTCATTTTTATGAGTCCGGGAAAAATACCCTCCTGCTCAAGCTCCACCTCTAACCTCTCTTTCTTTTCTTTCTCATCTCTGTTTTGTTTTTATTTATTTTTAGAGTGAGAGAGTTCCCAGCAGCCAGGCCGGCCTGCTGCCCAGCAGCCAGGCCGGCCTGCTTCCCCGCAGTCCTTTCGGCCCGAGGCCCAGCCACGCCCCGCTGTAAACCCTAGCCCGCTCGATCCCTCGCTCTCCTCATTCCCCCTCCTCGTTCCCTTCCGCCGCCACCACCCACAACCGCATCGTACTCAATCGCCTCTCTCTCCCTCTCGATCCCGCAGCGACAATACCTCGCGCCCGGCCCCCTCTCCCTCTCCTCGCGCTCGATCCCCATTTCCCTCCGCGCGCTAGTACCCGACCTCCACCCCGTCGCCGTTCGAAGCCGCGACCGTCCCTGTGCACTGGCACCATAGCCAGCACCACTGCCTCTGCACCTGACCACATGCGGCCTCCTCCTCTGTCGCCCGCTCCATCCAGCAGCGCGCGCCCCCTTCGCCTGCCTGCTCCCTCCTGCTTCTTCGACCTCGCCTCGCCCCGCAACCCCGCCGCCGCTCTGGCCAGCGAGCCCATGCTCCAGCGCCGCGCCGCTGCACCCTTGTTGGTCGCGACCGCCATGGGTGCCTGCAGGATGATGCCGCCGTCCTCGTGCTGCAACGTTGCCGGCAAGCTCTGCCTCTGTCACCTCCTTCCCGCGCGTGAGATGCTCTCCTCCGACAGCCACCTCCCGCTCACCTCCTTCTTCTCTTCCTCATGCGCCAACGACCATGGCTGCCTCGTCTTCAAGCTCGCCTTCGTCTCCCTGGTGGCCGACTGCCTCGACCTCCTCAATAAGCTACACCCGCCCTGCAACTCGTTTGCTTCCTCTCCGGCGCCCGTTCCCAGCCCCGACCGCCCTCTGCCTTGGACTCAGGTAGCAGCCATGCCCATGCTGCTGCCTTGCCTTGCTCGCGACAGCCCCTTTTGCGTTGCCTTGCTGCCATTGACCCGAAGCCTTTTTGTGTTGTTCTGGATCTCTCCAAGTACCCCTTCGGATCGCCAAGTTCATCTACCACGTGTACCACTACCGTCGCCCCAAAGATGTTGGATTCATCAAGCACCCTCTTCGTGGTTTTCGCCAAGTACCACGACGCCCGGAGCCCTCGGATCCATCAAGTCCAACAACGACTGTGTACAAATACCGGCAACGCCGAACATCTATGGATTGTGTACGACTACTTCCACTACGGCCGTATACCACTACTTCCTCTACCGATGACTCGAACGTCTACGAACCGTGTACCACGACGAACATGTACGGCTACACGATGACCCGCCAAGACCCTGAACAACTACCGCCAACGCCGTGTAAGACTACTTCCCACGACGACCCGTGAACGTCTACTTCCACTACCGTCGTGAGAACGACTACTTCCACTACGACCCGTGAATGACTACTTCCTTCGATGAACCCGAACCGCTCCGAAATGCATGCTTCAAAGGTATAATCCCGAGATGACGACCGCCCGTGAACGAATGCATGCTTGGTTGTATGAGATGCTCGAGTTTTGCACCGTGATCGAATTGTCCTTGCGATGCCCCTCTTTTGCCATGCCACCGTCCCGTGGGAACCCGGAATCCGGGAGCACCCCACCATCCTTGCATGACACGCTCATCCGCACACTCCCTTTTGCACCGGTATCTCCATGAGTTAGCGGGACCGGAATGTTGCCGTGGCACCATTTCCGTTTCATTGCCGTGGCACCTTTTTCCTTCCGCCATGGCGACAAATGCCTCGTATCATGCTCATGTTAACGTTTTCATAAAATTGCATAAACTTGCATATGTCATCCGCATCATGATAACAACATTTAAAATGTTTAAAATTGTGTTTGCATTAAATTGCTAAATGACATGGGGACTTTCAGGAATTGTTGTTTGTTGTGTCCGACCTCATTTAAACTTGCCTAAATAGTTAGTTCAATTATGCTTCACCGCTTTTGCCATGTTTAAGAACATTTAATATTGTTGGTTAGCCTAAACAAGAGAGAACTAAATATTTGAATGTGGTGTTTCGTCAATATGCAACTCATTGCATATTGAGCTCCACTTAACTTGTAGTGTTGTTTTTGCATATTGCCCTTCCATGCCTCATTAAACCGGACATGCATCATACTTGTTTGTGCATCATGCCATGATTATGCTCGTGTGTTTACCATGTTGTTTGCTTCTTTCCGGTTTGCTTCTCTCGTTAGCTTCGGTTTCGTTCTGGAGTTGTGAGGATTCGTTCGACTACGTCTGTTTGTCTTCTTCATGGACTCGTTCTTCTTCCTTGCGGGATTTCAGGCAAGATGACCATTACCCTCGATATCACTTCTATCTTTGCTTGCTAGTTGCTTCGTTCTATCGCTATACTGTGCTACCTATCACTTGTTTACCATGCCTCCCATATTGCCATGTCAGCCTCTAACCTTTTCACCCTTCCTAGCAAACCGTTGTTTGGCTATGTTACCGCTTTTGCTCAGCCGCTCTTATAGCGTTGTTAGTGGCAGGTGAAGTTGAAGATTGCTCCATGATGGACATGATTATGTTGGGATATCACAATATCTCTTATTTAATTATAATGCATCTATATACTTGGTAAAGGGTGGAAGACTCGGCCTTATGCCTGGTGTTTTGTTCCACTCTTGCCGCCCTAGTTTCCGTCATACCGGTATTATGTTCCTTGATTTTGCGTTCCTTACGCGGTTGGGTGATTTATGAGACCCCCTTGAAAGTTCGCTTTGAATAAAACTCCTCCAGCAAGGCCCAACCTTGGTTTTAACATTTGCCACCTAAGCCTTTTCCCTTGGGTTCTGCAGACTCAAGGGTCATCTTTATTTACCCTCCCCCCCGGGCCAGTGCTCCTCCGAGTGTTGGTCCAAACTAGAGCACCGTGCGGGATCATTCCTTGGCAACTTGGACTACGTCGGTACCTGTACGCTTAGCTTATCCGGTGTGCCCTGAGAACGAGATATGTGCAGCTCCTATCGGGATTTGTCGGCACAACGGGTGGTCTTGCTGGTCTTGTTTTACCATTGTCGAAATGTCTTGTAAACCAGGATTCCGAGTCTGATCGGGTCTTCCCGGGAGAAGGAATATCCTTGTTTGACCGTGAGAGCTTGTGATGGGCTAAGATGGGACACCCCTGCAGGGTTTAACCTTTCGAAAGCCGTGCCCGCGGTTATGTGGCAGATGGGAATTTGTTAATGTCCGGTTGTAGATAACTTGACACCAGATCCGAATTAAAACGCATCAACCGCGTGTGTAGCCGTGATGGTCTCTTTTCGGCAGAGTCCGGGAAGTGAACACGGTTTTGGGTTATGTTTGATGTAAGTAGGAGTTCAGGATCACTTCTTGATCATTGCTAGTTCATGACCGCTCCGTTTGCTCTCTTCTCGCTCTTATTTGCGTATGTTAGCCACCATATTTGCTTAGTGCTTGCTGCAATTCCACCTCATTACCCTTTCCTACCCATAAGCTTAAATAGTCTTGATCTCGCGGGTTTTGAGATTGCTGAGTCCTCGTGACTCACCAGATACTATCACAACAGTTGCAGGTGCCAATGATACCAGTGCAGGTGATGCAACCGAGCTCAGATGGGAGCTCAACGAAGATCTTGGTCGTTGCTATGTTTTCGTTTCATGTTGATCAGTAGTGGATCCTAGTTGGGACGATCGGGGATCTAGCAGTTGGGTTATCTTCTTCTCTTTTGGCTTCGTCCGTAGTCGGACTATGTGTGTGTTCTGAATGATGTATGAATTATATGTTCATTGTGTGAAGTGGTGATTGTAAGCCAACTCTTTATCCCAGTCTTGTTCATTACATGGGATTGTGTGAAGATGACCCTTCTTGCGACAAAACCACCATGCGGTTATGCCTCTAAGTCGTGCTTCGACACGTGGGAGATATAGCCGCATCGTGGGTGTTACAAGTTGGTAATCAGAGCCATCCCCGACTTAGGAGCCCCCTGCTTGATTGTTTGCTGGCGTTGTTGAGTCTAGAACAAAATGTTTTGAGTCTTAGGATTATATATATAGGAGAGTAGGATTCCTTTTACTCCTCAGCCTCTTCGTCGCTCTGGTGAGGTCTCCTGACGTAGATGTTTTGACTTTCCTCTCCTCAAATTTCACTAATTTTTTTTAGGATCACGCGGGTATCTTGGAATCATTCTGATGGTTTTGTGACGAGAACATTGTTCTTGGTGCCTCCTGTCTTTTATGTGGCAGTGACCCCGGGAGTTTAGCTCCGAGGTGTTGTCATCATAATTTTATCGTTGCAGTTCTGGAATACCTGAGTTTTGCTGACATCAAAAATCTCTTTTATGCAGTTGTTGGTGAGATAACCTCGACGCCACCCAGTACTGGGGCGGGAGTTTGGGAGTATTGCCATAGCTCGTATAACGGATGCTTTTCGAAGGTTGAGGTACACGATTTCCGAAGGTTTCTTGGTTATGTGTTGACGGATGGATACGGCTGGATGTAGGGATTGTTAGTTTGGTGAGATATATTGCTTCCCCTGTATCCCCAACACCTGATTGCATAACCAAAAAGTTTCGGGAGTTTTATAGGTGGGAATTCAAGTAGCTCTAGTTTTATCTTTCCAACAGACACATGATACAATATGGGATCTATCATTTGTTTGTTTCCAACTTATTCTGCAAGCCAAATCCTTTGTTTTGTGTTATATGTGGTATTCGAGTTGCTTCAAAGTCAAGTGTTGAATCCATACCTTTCCTAAACGGTGTTCTCATATTGCTATGTGAATACTAATCCTTCTTGATCATCGAGGTTGTCATGTGAATTCTTTTCCAACCGACGTGCTTCTATTCAAGTGGATCCGAACATTTCAACATCCGCAAGATCAATTCTAAGTTTTCTCAACGGTGTTTGTTTCATCTGTCCCAAGTTGCCTTTGTTTTCCCTCCCTCCCACCCTTTTATTCAAGGACTCAGATTTCTTAATCGGGTATCCATTTTATTGATGGGAAGTCTCTCCATTCTTTTCCGTCAATGTTTTTATCCGCTGATTCTCAGGAAGATACTAACGGAGCTTGAAGTTTATTATTCTTCGTCTCTTTTCTTCTCCGGTGGATTTACCTCAAGCCTTCGGTGTTGATCATATCCTTATCCTCGTTCAAATGCTATCCCATGCCGGTGCCTCTCATAATTGTTCACCTCTCTCTATTCTTATTCAGAGTGCTCAAGATATCTCGGAAGATTCGTGTTTCCATTCTCAATCAGTTCAAGCTATTTGGAGATTATTATCTCATTCAAGTCATTTAATTCAACCGGCGCAATCCCCCTTTCAATCAATCATTCAACGGTGTTTTCCTTTTGAGTGGGCCCTAACCCACAGGTCTTTTTCCAGGATCTTACCTGACTCTTCTAATTTTCCCAGAGCTATTCCCAAATTCATTTCAAAGTTTGAGGTAAGAATGAATTTTCATCAGTCACATGCCTTCTCCATGGTCGCTTTCAAATTCTTTTCATCTTTGGCTCAACCTTTCCTCTTTTAATCCTTCCGGAGTGTCTCAACAATTCATGGTGGTGTTTCTCGTCGTCATTCTCGGATTTTGAAGACTGAAGAAGAGTTCCTCTTAAATCCTTACCCGTTCTTCCAGAGATTCATGGTTCTAGCTTTATACCATCCTCTCATAATTGTTTTCGATTGTGACAATTCTTTTCACCCATCCAAAGTATTTCATGAGTTGTTTCCATTTCTTACCTCCGAAGGCCATGATGCCATAATTCTTCATTCTCAGCGTGTAGCTATCGTTCTCGAAATCTTCCGGTGCATCGTTCAAATATCCTCTAATCAGTTCGTGATCTCTTTGTTCTATTGTATCTAAATCCCCTCAAGTATCTTCATTCCTTTTCCAATTCTTCCCGGTGATTTGTGCCTTTGTTACTCTCATTTTCAATTCTTACGGTGGTTCGTTCAAGATTTCTCTTCCTTCGTTATCGTATCAATTCATTCATTCGTTCATTGTTTCAATCCCACCGGTGGTTCCATCAATACCTTCTCAAGTTTGCGCTATATCTCTCTTAATCCTTTCTACGAGAATAAGTAGTATGCCAAATCCGTTGCTTGTCATCAATTTAAATCGGCGAAGGATAGGCATGACATAATTCTTATTCTTGTTTCATCCAAGTGATTAATCCTTTCCTTCGGAGTTTGTTCAGGAGGAATAAATTCTTGGCTTCTTGTTGTTCATCTTTTCTTTCTGGAGTTCCAAGTTCTCCCAGTTATATCATCGCGAAGCTCCTTCTAAATCATCGCAAGGCTTCACCTTGTGTTTTCAACTTCCCTTTCTTTCTATCATCCTTTTATTACCGAAGTTCTTCATGGAGGCTCTACATGGTGGTTCGTCAAGGATTCTTTTCATTCTTCAATTGTTCTTCAAGATTTCACTCGAAGTTAAGATCCGCCAAGCTATACTCTAAGATAAACATGGTGCTCAACACATGTGTTCTTTTGAGGAGTTCAAGCATTCTTCATCTTGCATTCCAAAGTGCAATTCTTTCTACCTTATCTTTTGAGGTGGTGTTACATCATTCTTGACAATTTTCATTCACGTTTTATGATTCAATAGTTGTCAAGAATGAGGTAGTTAAACCCATCAACTCCTTCGAGCACGAGTTCTTCTCAATCCATCAATCTCTTCATTGGAGTTATCTTGGTATAGATCTCACCTAAAGCCTTCCCTAAGGAATGTTGCTATTTGTGGTGCTTATCAATGATCCAAGTTTTCTCCTATCCTCTCAGCAAAAGAAGTTTCATCTCTTCGTTGATCTCAAGCAAGCATTTGTTTTCGGTAGTGGCAGAATTTCACCTCAAGTTTTGAGAAGTTTTCCATAAGCCCACTACAAGCTTATTCATTTGTTGTTGTTTTTTCCCAACAACTCCGTTATAACCTTCTTGGAAGGGTGCTTTCCATGTTCTTTGTGGCAGAAGTTGACATTTCCTTCTCCATTCTGTTATTCCAATGATCTATCTCCTATTCTTTCTTCCGGAGGCTTTGTGATGTTGCTCTCTTCACTCCTCTTCTCATGTTGAGGATCATGTTCTTTTCTTGCATATCCAATTAACCGAAGTGTTGTGTCACCTCTTCAAGTTCTTTTCATCTTATCAAGTCTTGCATCTCTTTTCAACCGGAGTGCTATCCGAATTTGATCTTCCTTGTTCCTTGTTTATATCGTTTCAACCAGAGTGGTTCCAATTCCTTCTTGTCCATTGTACTCATCATTCATAGCTTTGCAACCCCCAAGGTTCAAATGGTGTTCCTTGTTTCTATTTTTCTACCGTGGTGCTCTCA
This sequence comes from Triticum dicoccoides, assembly GCF_002162155.2. Taxonomy (NCBI): domain Eukaryota; kingdom Viridiplantae; phylum Streptophyta; class Magnoliopsida; order Poales; family Poaceae; genus Triticum; species Triticum dicoccoides. Next base: position 201,336,824 of record NC_041387.1, on the reverse strand, counting down.
ATTGTGTTCAACTCCGTTGTGTTCTTTCTTTCAACTTTTCAACCTCTCAAGGTTCTTTGGTTTCACGCATTTGTCGAAGAAGCAACTTAGTTTTACCCCGTCTCTTGTTCTTCCGCTTCCCTCCGGTGCCATCCTAGATCTCGGGACGAGATCCTCTTGTAGTGGTGGAGTGTTGTGACGCCCCGAGACCAACGCTCCAGAAGACTTCCAACTATTCCGAGCTTTGCCATGTGTTTTATTTGCTTGTTGCATTGCATCATGTCATCATGCCATCATATCATTAATTTTATAACTCTTTTAAATAAATTGTATGGATTTTTTGATCCATTTAAATCGAGGGAATTCACTTGTGATTTCTCTTTATAACATATTAAAGCCTCTCAATATTATTAGGGAGCTATAATAAAATTATTCCATTTATGTGGAATTACCTTTGACACACTTGCAAATAAATCTCAATGCCTTTGTTATCTCAATTCTTGGTCTCTGACTTGTCCTCTTATTATTTTATCGTTTTATCGAGGCTCTTCCTAAATGTTCAACATTTTTGGAAACTTCAGATTCCTACTCCATGTTCAAACCATTTGAATTAAATTCAAATGTAAACCTTGCAATCTTGCCCACTCCATTTTTCTTGGAACAAGCTCATTTTTATGAGTCCGGGAAAAATACCCTCCTGCTCAAGCTCCACCTCTAACCTCTCTTTCTTTTCTTTCTCATCTCTGTTTTGTTTTTATTTATTTTTAGAGTGAGAGAGTGCCCAGCAGCCAGGCCGGCCTGCTTCCCCGCAGTCCTTTTGGCCCAAGGCCCAGCCGCCCCCCGCTGTAAACCCTAGCCCGCTAGATCCCTCGCTCTCCTCATTCCCCCTCCTCGTTCCCTTCCGCCGCCACCACCCACACCCGCATCGCACTCAATTGCCTCTCTCTCCCTCTCGACCCCGCAACGCCAATACCTCGCGCCCGCCCCCCTCTCCCTCTCCTCGCGCTCGATCCCCATCTCCCTCCGCGCGCCAGTACCCAACCTCCACCCCGTCACCGTTCGAAGCCGCGACCATCCCTGTGCACTGGCGCCATGGCCAGCACCACTGCCTCCGCACCCGACCACATGCGGCCTCCTCCTCTGTCGCCCACTCCATCCAGTAGCGCGCGCCCCCTTCGCCTGCCTGCCCCCTCCTGCTTCTTCAACCTCGCCTCGCCCTGCGACCCCGCCGCCGCTCCGGCCGGCGAGCCCATGCTCCAGCGCCGCGCCGCTGCACCCTTGATGCTCGCGACCGCCATTGGTGCCTGCAGGACGACGCCACCGTCCTCGTGCTGCAACGTTGCCAGCAAGCTCTACCTCTGTCACCTCCTTCCCGCGCGTGAGATGCTCTCCTTCGACAGCCACCTCCCGCTCGCCTCCTTCTTCTCTTCCTCGTGCGCCAGCGACCATGGCTGCCTCGTCATCAAGCTCGCCTTCGTCTCCCTGGTGGCCGACTGCCTCGACCTCCTCTGCAAGCTACACCCGCCCTGCAACTCGTTTGCTTCCTCTCCGGCGCCCGTTCCCAGCCCCGGCCGCCCTCTGCCTTAGACTCAGGTAGCAGCCATGCCCATGCTGCTGCCTTGCCTTGCTCGCGCCAGCCCCTTTTGCGTTGCCTTGCTGCCGTTGACCCAAAGCCTTTTTGTGTAGTTCTGGATCTCGCCAAGTACCCCTTCGGATTGCCAAGTTCATCTACCACGTGTACCACTACCGTCGCCCCAAAGATGTTGGATTCGTCAAGTACCCTCTTCGTGGTTTTCGCCAAGTACCACGACGCCCAGAGCCTTCGGATCCATCAAGTCCAACAACGACTGTGTACAACTACCGGCGACGCCGAACATCTACGGATTGTGTACGACTACTTCCACTACGGCCGTGTACCACTACTTCCTCTACCGATGACTCGAACGTCTACGAACCGTGTACCATGACGAACATGTACAGCTACACGATGACCCGCCAAGACCCTGAACAACTACCGACGATGCCGTGTATGACTACTTCCCACGACGACCCGTGAACGTCTACTTCCACTACCATCGCGAGAACGACTACTTCCACTACGACCCGTGAATGACTACTTCCTTCGACGAACCCGAACCGCTCCGAAATGCACGCTTCAAATGTATAATCCCGAGATGACGACTGCCCGTGAACGAATGCATGCTTGGTTGTATGAGATGCTCGAGTTTTGCACCGTGATTGAATTGTCCTTGCGATGCCCCTCTTTTGCCATGCCACCGTCCCGTGGGAACCCGGAATCCGGGAGCACCCCACCATCCTTGCATGACACGCTCATCCGCACACTCCCTTTTGCACCGGTATCTCCATGAGTTACCGGGACCGGAATGTTGCCGTGGCACCATTTCCGTTTCATCGCCGTGGCACCTTTTTCCTTCCGCCATGGCGACAAATGCCTCGTATCATGCTCATGTTAACGTTTTCATAAAATTGCATAAACTTGCATATGTCATCCGCATCATGATAAAAACATTTAAAATGTTTAAAATTGTGTTTGCATTAAATTGCTAAATGACATGGGGTCTTTCCGGAATTGCTGTTTGTTGTTTTCGGCCTCATTTAAACTTGCCTAAATAGTTAGTTCAATTATGCTTCACCGCTTTTTCCATGTTTAATAACATTTAATATTGTTGGTTAGCCTAAACGAGAGAGAACTAAATATTTGAATGTGGTGTTTCGTCAATATGCAACTCATTGCATATTGAGCTCCACTTAACTTGTAATGTTGTTTTTGCATATTGCCATGCCATGCCTCATTAAACCGGACATGCATCATACTTGTTTGTGCATCATGCCATGATTATGCTCGTGTGTTTACCATGTTGTTTGCTTCTTTCCGGTTTGCTTCTCTTGTTAGCTTCGGTTTCGTTCTGGAGTTGTGAGGATTCGTTCAACTACGTCTGTTTGTCTTCTTCATGGACTCATTCTTCTTCCTTGCGGGATTTCAGGCAAGATGACCATTACCCTCGATATCACTTCTATCTTTGCTTGCTAGTTGCTTCGTTCTATCGCTATACTGCGCTACCTATCACTTGTTTACCATGCCTCCCATATTGCCATGTCAGCCTCTAACCTTTTCACCCTTCCTAGCAAACCGTTGTTTGGCTATGTTACCGCTTTTGCTCAGCCCCTCTTATAGCGTTGTTAGTTGCAGGTGAAGTTGAAGATTGCTCCATGATGGACATGATTATGTTGGGATATCACAATATCTCTTATTTAATTATAATGCATCTATATACTTGGTAAAGGGTGGAAGACTCGGCCTTATGCCTGGTGTTTTGTTCCACTCTTGCCGCCCTAGTTTCCGTCATACCGGTATTATGTTCCTTGATTTTGCGTTCCTTACGCGGTTGGGTGATTTATGGGACCCCCTTGACAGTTCGCTTTGAATAAAACTCCTCCAGCAAGGCCCAACCTTGGTTTTAACATTTTCCACCTAAGCCTTTTCCCTTGGGTTCTGCAGACTCAAGGGTCATCTTTATTTTACCCCCCGGGCCAGTGCTCCTCCGAGTGTTGGTCCAAACTAGAGCATCGTGCGGGATCATTCCTTGGCAACTTGGATTACGTCAGTACCTGTACGCTTAGCTTATCCGGTGTGCCCTGAGAACGGGATATGTGAAGCTCCTATTGGGATTTGTCGGCACAGCAGGTGGTCTTGCTGGTCTTGTTTTACCATTGTCGAAATGTCTTGTAAACCGGGATTCCGAGTCTGATCGGGTCTTCCTGGGAGAAGGAATATCCTTCATTGACCGTGAGAGCTTGTGATGGGCTAAGTTGGGACACCCCTGCAGGGTTTAAACTTTCGAAAGCCGTGCCCGCGGTTATGTGGCAGATGGGAATTTGTTAATGTCCGGTTTTAGATAACTTGACACCAGATCCAAATTAAAACGCATCAACCACGTGTGTAGCCGTGATGGTCTCTTTTCGGCGGAGTCCGGGAAGTGAACACGGTTTTGGGTTATGTTTGACGTAAGTAGGAGTTCAGGATCACTTCTTGATCATTGCTAGTTCACGATCGTTCCGTTTGCTCTCTTCTCGCTCTTATTTGCGTATGTTAGCCACCATATTTGCTTAGTGCTTGCTGCAATTCCACCTCATTACCCTTTCCTACCCATAAGCTTAAATAGTCTTGATCTCGCGGGTTTTGAGATTGCTGAGTCCTCGTGACTCACCAGATACTATCACAACAGTTGCAGGTGCCGATGATACTAGTGCAGGTGATGCAACCGAGCTCAGATGGGAGCTCAACGAAGATCTTGGTCGTTGCTATGTTTTCGTTTCATGTTGATTAGTAGTGGAGCCCAGTTGGGATGATCGGGGATCTAGCAGTTGGGTTATCTTCTTTTGTTTGTCGGACTATGTGTGTGTTCTGAATGATGTATGAATTATATGTTCATTGTGTGAAGTGGCGATTGTAAGCCAACTCTTTATCCCAGTCCTGTTCATTACATGGGATTGTGTGAAGATGACCCTTCTTGCGACAAAACCACCATGCGGTTATGCTTCTAAGTCGTGCTTCGACACGTGGGAGATATAGCCGCATCGTGGGTGTTACAGTTTGATCACCCGCATGCCTCGCCTAATCATCGCCATGCCGCGCGCCCGAGACGAGCTCCTGCTCGACCTCGAGTTCCCTCGCAACCAAGCCACTCACTCCTGCGCTCACTGACCAAACCCACACCCCCGTTGGTGTTCTTCTGCACCCACAGCCGCTAATTTTCTTGCCGTCGTCGCCGGCATGTTGATGCTCGTTCATGGTGTTTCCAAGACCGGGTGTTGCATGTTCAAAAGGGCCTATGCCCCCTTAGTAATCACACACATCCATTTAGGCCAACTGATCAAAGCTCTGCTCCTCTGTCCAGGAGGGCCTGGGATCAAATCCCAGGCGTCTCCTATTCCTTTTTGTTGCCATGTTTCCTTTCTCTCACACAGCCACGGGCAAGAAGGCCTCCGTCTCTGTTATGCTGTTATGCACGCAGCAAATCTACACCTGGCTATAATTGCATTCATTTCCTCTGAACTGTCATAGGCAGAGACTAGCCGAGCTGGCTAGCGCGGCAAGTCTCCACCTAAGGGATCCTGGGTTTGAAACTCAGATTGGCCCTTTTTCTTTTAATTTTGCCTTCAGTAAATTTGCCTCTGTGCCTATGACATCCAGGTCCCACTTGTCATCCTCTCCGTCAACATACACCCCTACACAGCCACACTCCTGCCACCTCAGCACCCCTGGGCCCCCCTCGTCATTGACAGTAGCTGCCCCTGCCCGTGTCCCTTTTCTTTTTCCTTTTGTTTTGCATATTCACATAAATGCCATCATTTTGAATTGCTAATAACTAAATAACCATGCATCAAATTAAAACAAACTTTATATGTGGTATGCTTAGAATTTCGTGTACTTTCATAATTTGCAACATTCATCCATGTTTAAAATGGTTAACCTTGTTGTTTCATTAAATTTGCTCAAATGACATATTAATATGGTTTAATTCATAACTTAATAACCGCAGCTCCATTTTAAATAAACTATATATGTAACTAGTCTAGAAAAATGTGTAGATTAACTTGGTGAACTTTATTTTGCTGTTTAACAACTTTAAAAATACGGTTTAGGGAAGAACAGTACCAATTTCGAAATATGCACATGGGGATTTTCCGGAATTGTTGTTTGTTGTTTCAGCCTCATTTAAACTTGTCTAGATAGGTAGTTTTATTATGTTTCACCTCTTACCATGTTAACCAACATTTAATCTTGTTATGCATCATACTTGGTTGAGCATCATCTCTTGTTCATGCTTGTGTTTACCATGTTGTTTGCTTCTTTCTGGATGTGCTTCTTCTCGATAGTTTTGTTTCATTGCGATCGTGAGGATTCGTTCGTCTACGCTTGGTTCATCTTCGCTCGTCCATGGATTCGTTCTTCTTCCTAGCAGGATTTCAGGCAAGATGACTGTTACCCTGGATCTCACTACTATCATTGCTATGCTAATTGCTTAGTTCTATCGCTATGCTGCGCTACCTATCACTTGTTTATCAAGCCTCCCAAATTGTCATGTCAGCCTATAACCTTTTTCACCCTTCCTAGCAAACCGTTGTTTGGCTATGTTATCGCTTTTGCTTAGCCCCTCTTATAGCGTTGTTAGTTGTAGGTGAAGTTGAAGATTGTTCCATGTTGTAACATGTTTATGTTGGGATATCACAATATCTCTTATTTTAATTAATGCATCTATATACTTGGTAAAGGGTGGAAGGCTCGGCATTATGCCTGGTGTTTTGTTCCACTATTGCCGCCCTAGTTTCCGTCATACCGGTGTTATGTTCCTTGATTTTGCGTTCCTTACGCGGTCGGGTTTATGGGAACCCCTTGACAGTTTGCTTTAAACAAAACTCCTCCAGCAAGGCCCAACATTGGTTTTACCATTTGCCTAATAACAACTTAAACTTAAATAGGGGATTTTCGCCGGCCCCCTAGTATTTTTAATCAACCCCAGGGACAGTGCTCCTCTGAGTGTTGGTCCAACCTGTTAACCGCCGGTGGCCACCAGGGGCAACTTTGCGATTGGCCTACTAGAAGTTTGGACAATCCGATCGTGGCCTGAGACGATATACGCACGGCTATTATCAGGGTGTCAGCACGTCGAGAGGTCTTGATGATTTTGTTTTACCATTGTCAAAATGTCTTGTAGCCGGGATTCCGAGTCTGATCGGGTCTTCTCGGGAGAAGGAATATCCTTCGCTGATCGTGAGAGCTTGTGATGGGCTAAGTTGGGACACCCCTGCATGGTATAAACATTCAAGAGCCGTGCTCGCGGTTATGTGGCAGATGGGAATTTGTTAATATCCGGTTGTAGAGAATTTGACACATAACTTAATTAAAATGCATCAACTGCGTGTGTAGCCGTGATGGTCTCTTCTTGGCGGAGTCCGGGAAGTGAACACGGTTTGGGTTATGTTTGGACGTAAGTAGTTTCAGGATCACTTCTTGATCACTACTAGTTTGCGCCCGTTTGTGTAGCTTCTCATCTTATTTCTTGTATTTGTAAGTTAGCCACCATAACATGCTTTGTCGCTGCTGCAACCTCACCACTTATCCATTCCATACCCATTAAGCTTTGCTAGTCTTGATACCCATGGTAATGGGATTGCTGAGTCCTCCTGGCTCATAGATTACTACAACAACAGTTGCAGGTGCAGGTAATGCGATGATCATGACGTGAGAGCAATGTTTGCTTGTTTTGGAGTTCTGCTTCTTCTTCGATCAGGGGTTAGGTTCCTGGTCGGCAGCCTGGGCTAGCAGGGTGGATGTCGTTGGAGTTTCTATTTGTGTTTCATCCGTATTTGGATGTTGCTCTTATGTATGATGTTTTTGTATTCATGTGGCATTGTATGCCTTTTGTATGTATCCCCAACTATTATGTAGTGATATGATGTAATGATATCCACCTTGCAAAAGCGTTTCCAATATGCGCTTCTATCCTTGGTGGGACCTTCGAGTTCCTTTAGGATAGAGTCGCATATTGGGCGTGACAGAAAACTAGGGACATTTATATTTCAAATTTGAGGCTGCAAAATCCCCATCTAGATGACTGTACAGTTTCTATGAAGATGTATTTCTAGTTAGCCTTGGCAACATCCTTGTCTGGATGACCCCATAGTTTCAGCAATGATTACCGAAAAAGTTCCAGGGCCTGGGAAAATATTACATGTATACACATATCATTGCAGGTCCTCGTGATTCCTCTGTCCTGTTTCTTTGTGGGAGATGCTTGGCAAAATGTAAGCAAGGAAAACTGTGAGCTGAAAGAGGAACATTAGTTTGAAAGGTACTTTGAATAATCCATCAGCCACATATTACAAGGGACTATATAAATATGACAATGAAATAATAAACACTTGTCTATGGCAGTGCTAAGAAACCCCCTAGGAAGAAGATATTAATCATATTTGGATAGTTAGCTCTCCAATATAGAAAGAATGGGTTAAAAACATGAGCAAAACCAACACGTCACGGTACATAAGAATCTGAAGCAAAACCCAAGGAAGAGAAAATTATATTTGTTGCAAAAAAGTAAATATAAAATGTGCAAGCTCCAATACAAAGTAGAAATTGGACAAATAAAAATCTTATTTCAGTAATAGATGATTTATGCCTTACCGTACCACCAGCTTCTACGTGTGGTGGTTCAGCAGGCGGGTCATTTTGTAGGTCACTCTTCTTGTTCTACACACTTCTTTTAGGAGCTGTGCAATTATGAGGATATTGTTGAACAAACAGAAGGTAATGCCGTGTATTATAGTGTTGAAGAAAAAGCCACATACATGTTCGTCATTTGGACTAATGTTTAGCTGCATAGACTATGTATTTTGAAGTTGTAAAAAGGATCCTAATTTAAAATTTGTAAGGCAGTACATGAATAGTACCTAAAATGGAAATTTAAAACAGAGACATGACAATATCTCCTTTGCTTGAATGAGATGACAGTTGATGCATCCATTCTTCACTGTATGGTGAAGCTTTAGGAATATGGACGCCCATCAGTTTCAAACAAGAAATCAAAACTCAGATAACTGGAGTAAGAAACAAAATTGTGGGACTTACCATTAAAATTTCCCTAAGTCACAACATTATATAGGAAAAAGATATTCTGAACACACCAACCCTGCCAGAAAACAAGGCAACTAAGTACCAAATTTCCTAATTGAAAAGAAAAGTAATACTCAAGATCAATACTATAAGTACCAATATACATAGATTTCTTTTATCTGTATAGGACAAGTAGTATTATCATGAAGATCAAACTGAAGGCGGAATCTTTCAATTCTCACTAAAAAATCTGAGAGGTATACACACATGAGAAATAAGTACATTTTCTTCAAGCTCCTCAACCTGCAAAATAACCATGCATGTAATATTCAAAACTCTCTTGTAACAAAACACATCTAATAACCATGGAACGACATCCAGGGTAGAACTTGATCAAAACTTGGATACAATCTGGACCATATTAGGTCAGTGTCATGCTTGATGTTTTTGTACCCTTTCTATTGTTTAATTTTGCAGCTGACTAAAATTCTGGCTAGAAGAGGCATGAATCCTACAGTCAGTGATCAAGCAATCTGCCTGGATCTTGTAGCCAAATTGAGAGGCATCGCTGCTACTGAGAAGAACTTCATGGACCTCCCAGCACGCTGCACACACACACACACACACACACTAACAACCGTCAAATCAAAAAATGTTCCAGAAGCATAGGTGCCAATCCCCTCCCTTCGTTGTTTTCTCCTTGTCCCCCAAAACTGCTGTAAAACTTTGGCTTTGTTGGTCATATGAGCACTTTGCAAATGGAAAAACATCATCAACTCCAAGGTAGCAATCACATCACAACAAATCTAGTAGTTAACTGAACCCTTACTAATGGAAATTTGGAAGAAAATATTAGAATTGGAGATGCTCACCTCCTCATGTGCGCTCACACAGCCAACCAAAATTCAATCCGAATGCATAACAATACTGTCACGAAGCAGACCATGCACGACCATCCCATCTAGTTTTACTGTGATCGCAACCACAGTGCTACCAGAGACCTAGGAGCCGCCCGACAACATGCCACCCCACCTTCCCAACGACCAAGACAACCTCGAGCCCACCAGCTACTCATCACCCGCCGAGCAGCACACTGCCCCCCAGCCAGCCTACCGATGACTTGCCTTCAAGCCATCCCGCTGAGCACCATGCCGCCGTTCGCCGTCGCTACTCTCAAAATCGTTCACAACTTCCTCTTTCTCCCAAAAAAACCGTCCACAATAGACTATATATATAGGTAAATTGTTTGGGGCACCTAGGCGCGTTATGACAAGTACTATTCATTAGTGCATGGTGTACAATTGACAAAATAATGACTTTCCATGTTTTGTTTGCATGTACTAGTATCCTAAATAGTCATTATTATTTACCATGACAAAAATAGTCTGAACACTTATACTTGGGTATGTATATATGTACATGTACCCGAGATACCCATGTGTATATGTTATTAGATCGACATACTAGTTAGTGGGTATTATACCTAACGCAAATTCGTATGCATTGATGTTATACCCAATGAAAATATACACATAAATATCATACATTTTAATAAGTATGTGTTGATGTTACACACAATGAAAATATACACATAAATATACCTCGATGCGAATATACAAATAAATATACACGTGTATACCCAATAAAAATATAAACATAAATATACATACCTCGATGTGAATTTTTGTATATATACCCATCAATGTCACACATTTTATAAGCAGTATATGTAACTGAGATACCCACGTGTACATTTTTAGATCATGATACCAGTTAATGGGTATTATACCTAATGAAAATATGTGTGTTGGTGTCATACCCAATGAAGCTATATACATGTTAGTGTTATAGCCAATGAAAATATGTACATATTGGTGTACATGGTAAAAAATTGCATGGTATTTTTCTAATTAATTATTATGCACATGCCATACAATGCAACGAGTATGCTAAATAATTAATTGCAATTTACTACCATGAAGGGAAAATAATGACACATACCAATTAGTCAAACTTCATTACTTTCCATAGAAGTACCGTCATGCAAACAAATAGGAAAGTAATAATGCGGGTATGCATGCAAAGTCTATACCTATTTTAACAAAGAGATGAAGTATGATCCAACGACATCCAGGTAAGAAGTCTGGGCACCTAGGTGTCCCAAATGATTGTCATATATATATACAGCCGGTCTATTTTGCTAATATTAGCAGAATAACTATTCTGATAACACTTCCGCACTGCACGCTCAACACAAGTGCACGTCATTGTTTGAACCAAGTGTGATGCAGCGAGTGAACTTCTGTTGCAAAAAAATTGCATGCTGTGTGTTTTCGGTACCTTTTTTGCTCTAATTGTTTAACTGTTTATTAGAACGAGGCGTGTAATATACCATTGAAAAGCTATGGATTAAACGCTACTTCGCCATGTTGAACACTTTTTGATATTCCTCCCGGTTTAAGAGCAGTCTTGAAAATGGTGCGGCGCATGATGAGTGGCAGCGAGCATTTTTCTCGTTTTTTTCTAAACCGCTCGTCGGAATGAATCAAATGATACACCTTTGGAAAGATATCATCGACGCGCATGTTTATTATATGTATTATTTTCTCTAATTCATTACGGTTTAAGAGCAGTTTCAAATTTACTAATGCACGGAATTCTGTTTTTCTAGTTTTTTCAATTTTTCGGTACCGTCTTCGCTCCAGTTTCTAAGCGTTTGTCGGAATGAGGCGTGTAATATACCATTGAAAAGCTATGGACGAGGGAAACTTTCATATGTTTAAAGGTTTTTAAGATTCCTTACGGTTTTTAGTTAATTTTGAAAATCGTGTGGCTGACGACGAGAGGCAGCGGCCGTTTTTCACGAAAACTTTATAAATCATTGATTGGAATGATTCAAATTATACACCGTTGGAAAGATATCGATGAGACACATCTTTTTCATGTAGAACACACTCTCTAATTCCTTGTGGTTTAAGAGCAATTTTGAATTTACCAAAATGCAGATGCTCTGCTTTTCGCGACAGCAAAATCGACGAGTGAACCGCATCAGACAGGAAACCGCACTGCTTTCGAATTGAAAAGTGCACTGCATCAGACGGGATACTGAAATTCATGAATTCTTTTGCCGGACATAGACTTTCTCACATGAGTTTTGTTCAATATTTTTTAAGAACGAGAGTGGACCACAAAGACGGCGGGAAATGAACCACGGCATATATCAAAGTGAACCGCATTACCATCTTGTTGTTTCGCTTAATTTTTCCCTATTTCATGTTGGGCGCAAGTGAACAACATCACTCTCAAACTTGAACCACATCCGAGGACCAAACACACTACAAGTGTTATGTAGTCGACTGGATTTTGAGACACACGGAACAAATTTCACTTCATATAGAGGGGCAATGAGCTGCTACACAAATGAAGTGAACTACTTTTTTTGTCTTGCATCGCGGCAGCGCACAGCAAGCACCCTCGCCGGTGGACTACACACCCAGCCACACCGTAGCGACAACCCAGGCGACCTGCAGTGTTGCACCCAAACGGAATCTGAAAAGGCAACAAAAATATTCCTGAACTTCAACTATTACATAGTTGCACCCCAACTTGCGTTGTTGGGGAAGAAAGGAACCACCACGCCGTCTTCACCGATGTCGCGCAACACCATGGTTCCCAGTGCAGCAGAGCCCATCCTTGCCTCAGATGTAGCAACAGGAACAAGAGTAACACGACCAACGCCATGGATTCTCGCAATGAACTACAAACAAATATTAAGTGAGCTGCAAAAAAAATGGAAGGAGTTGCAAACAGGGGGAGACGGATCTTATGATGCGGAGCATACCAAGAAGGTTCAAAGAGCTCGTCGGGGCACTGCAAGGACATGTTTAATGCACTGCATGGTACATGCCCGCCGAACGCTCGCGAGAGAACTACACATCACGCCAAACTAAAAACACTACAAAATGCTTCTGAATAGCAACAGCCATGGATGCAATTAGCACGACGTTCTGTACGGTATCACCATCCGTACTGCATGTCGTGTGCGGTTGGGACCTATGCCCCGGGAAGGCAAAAAGCAAACTGCATAGGGGGGTTCACTGGTGTGAGACCACCAACTAGCTCAGTGATAGAAAACAGCGACGGCGCGCGGTGGATCCAAGATTGCAAGTCATGCACGAGCAGGGGAATGGATCCCTGTCGTTGTCACCAAGGTTGACCATCATGAAAGGAGGCGGCAAGTGTGGCTGGTTGGGGCAGCATGGGGTGGGGCGCAACAGGGAGGCCGCTATGGCTAGCAGGGATCCTGACGCAGGCGCCCGCAAGGAACCACACTGGAAGGCTGCCGCGCACTTGGATGCAGGCGGTACTCCGTCTCCACTAGCGGCCATGCACAGAGTTGGGGAGGAGCACCGACGTTACGGGGGGAGTTGGAGAGGAGCGCCGACATCACGCAAGGACGACGTGGGTGGCGGCGCGCTCGCTGTGTTGGGCCACGAGGTTGCCAGAGTAGCACAAATCCCCTCTAGCCAGATCCAGGGGAAGGAACGAGGCTCATGGACGGGATTACCCGGATCTGATCTCGGAGCATCCGGCCTAGCTCTCGGCGGCGCTAAAGACGGCCAGCACCCTGATGGAGGGGCAGCTCGACATGAGAGAGGAGGGCCGCGATGGCGCACAGTGGAACGGAGAGAACGGTGGGAGGTGGAGGGGAAGCTGCGGTGGGAGGTGGGAGGTTGAGGTGGTGGTTGGGTTCGGGGTAGGGAGAGGTAGGTGGGCCGGGGAAGATGGGTGGTGGGGTGAGGTTCGTGGGTGGGTAGTAGTTCTGTTTGTTTGGCCTGGCGGTTCGTTTTTGTTAGCAGAATAAGCTGGGTGTTAGTAGAATAAGACTCTTAAGGGTGTTATCATAATAGACCCACCCTATATATATATATTGTTGTTCTGTATGCAATCGCAACGCACAACACACATGTCTTATTAGCCCCAACCATCTGTGCTATTATCGTTCCTCGCACACATTTCTGATTACAGACTTGTTTGCCGTGTATCACACACATCTTGTTAAATTGAACATTTTATGTTATCTTGGCTCAACGCAAACAGTTCATACGAGTGAACTGTTTGCCCTCTATCGCACACACCTTGATCCGGCTGGCCGTTTCTTTTGTTCCGCCTAACCACAGACAGTTCATCCGAGTGAACTTCATGCCATATATTGCAAACACCTTCACATGGCTGCCCATTTCTGTTCTTCTGCCTCATCGCAAATAGTTCATTGAACTGAACCGTATGCGCCTCATCGCACACGCAACTAAATTCAGAACCGTGTTTGATGCATCCGTCATCACAAATGTTTTGCATCTTTTTTGGCGTTTTTTACATCACTGTTTGCGATTATTGCATTGCACAGAGTTTCGTCTAAGGGTCTCTGATTGTAGTGTCGCGTTAGCAGCATCCTGCAGTAGTGATAGTCAGCATACCAAGAAGTATTATGAGAAGCATTTATTATAGCTAGTTGTTCATCAGGAAAGCTATCATCAATAGGTAGTGGGTCATCAAGAATATTTTCTAACCTAGAAAAGTTATCAACTACGGGGTTCTCAGCTCCTTTCCTATCAGTGATATGTAACTCAAATTCTTGTAGCCAAATAACCCACCGAATGAGTCTAGGCTTAACATCTTTCTTTTCCATAAGGTATTTAATTGCAACATGATCGGTGTGAACAATTACTTTGCAATCAACAAGCGAACACAAGTGCTAGAAATTCTTTTTTAGTAGTACTATAATTTCTTTGGGCACTGTCTAGAGTTTTGCTAGCAGTGTATAACATTTAATTTCTTTTTAACTGTTTGTCCTAGAACGGCACCAACAACATAATCACAAGTATCACACATAATTTCAAATAGCAAGTTCCAATCAGGTGGTTGAACAATAGGTGTAGAAGTTAAGGCTTTCTTAAGTGTTTCGAAGGCTTCTACACAATCATCATAAAAAATAATTGGAACATCCTTTTGTAAAAGATTAGTGAGAGGCCTAGAAATTTTAGAGAACTCTTTAATAAACCTCATATAGAAACCAACATGAGAAAGGAAACTACGAATATCTTTGATGTCCTTAGGACATGGCATTTTCTCAATTCATCAACTTTAGCTTTATCCACCTCAATACCTCATTCAGAAATTTTATGCCCCAAGACATTGCCTTCATTAACCATAAAGTGGAAATTCTCCCAATTCAAGACAAGATTAATATGTTCACATCTCTGCGAAACTCAATTAAGGTTGCTTAAATAATCATCAAAAGAAGTTTCATAAACGGAAAATTCATCCATGAAAACCTCAACAATCTTTTCAAAAAAATCAGAGAATATAGCAGCCATACATCTTTGAAAGGTAGCAGGTGCATTGCATAAACCAAAAGGCATATGTGTACAAGCATAGGTTCCACAAGGGAAAGTAAAAGTGGTTTTTTCTTGATCAGGTTGTGAAACAGGTATTTGAGAGAAATCAGAATATCCATCAAGGAAGTGTGTGTGTGCTTAGATAATCTTTCTAGCATTTGATCAATAAAAGCCAGAGGGTAATGATCTTTTCTAGTAGCTTTGTTTAATTTTCTAAAATTAATTACCATTCTATAGCCAGTCACTATTCTTTGTGGAATAAGTTCATTTTTATCACTATGAACAACAATAATACCTCCTTTCTTAGGGATACAATGAACATGACTTACCCATCTACTATCAGCTATGAGATAGATTATACCTGCTTCCAGAAGCTTTAAAATTTCAGTTCTTACCACTTCTTTCATCTTAGGATTCTATCGTCGTTGGTGAACAACAACAAGTTTAGCATCAGGTTCCATATTAATCTTGTGCGGACAAAGAATGGGACTAATGCCCTTAAGATCATCAAGAGTATATCCAATAGCATTATGGTTCTTCCTAATAATTTTTAATAATCTTTCTTCTTCATGTTCTGAAAGGTTAGCACTAATAATAACATGATATATCTTTTTCTCATCAAGATAAGCATACTTCAAAGTGTCAGGAAATTGCTTTAATTCAAACAGAGGATCACCTTTAGGTGGAGGAGGTCCTCCTAGAGTTTCAATAGGCAAATTGTGTTTAAGGAGAGGTTGTTGTTCAAAGAATATTTTATCTATTTCATTTCTTTCATGCAAGTGATATCATTTTCATGGTCTAGTAAACATTGTTCTAGTGGATCAGTAGGAGGTACGACAATAGAAACAAGACTAATTATTTCATCTTTACTAGCTGATTCTTTATCATGATGTTGTCTTCAAAACCTAGAAAAATTAAACTCATGAGACACATCACCAAAGTTAACACTGACAGATTCTTTTCGGAATCTACCTTATCATTGATAGTGTTCAAGAAAGGTCTACCAAAGATGATGGGACAAAAAACATCTTGTGGGGAATGAAGAACTAGAAAATTAGTAGGGTATTTTATTTTCCCACACGATACTTCAACATCTCTAACAATCCCAAGTGGTGTGATCGTATCTCTATTAGAAAGTTTAATAGTTACATCTATGTCTTCTATTCCAGCGGGTGCTATATCATTCATAATTTCTTGGTATAATGTAAAAGGGATAGCACTCACACTAGCACCCAAATCACATAATCCATGATAACATTGTTCTCCTATTTTGACTGAGACAACAAGCATGCCAACAATAGGCCTATTTTTATCTTCTTCATCAGGTTTGGCAATTCTAGCAGCTTCATCACAGAAATAAATAACATGCCCATCAATGATTTTAACCAAGAGATCTTTTACCATAGCAACACTAGGTTCTACTTTGATTTGTTCAGAGGGTTTAGGTGCTTTAATATTACTTTTGCGAACCATAGTTGATACCTTAGCATGTTCCTTTATCCTAACAGGGAAAGGAGGTTTTTCAATATAAGTAGTAGGCACAACTGGATCAATGTTGTAAATGATAGTTTCATCTTTAGATATAACCGGTTCTTTAATTTCTTCTTTAATAGGGGGTGATATTTAAACCACTTATCCTTAGGGATATCAACATGAGTAGCAAATGATTCACAAAAGAGGCTACTATCTCAGAGTCAAGTCCATATTTAGTGCTAAATTTGTGAAAAGCATCGGTATTCATAAAAGATTTAACACAATCAAACTGAAGCTTAATACCTGACTCTTTACCTTCATCGAGTTCCCAATCTTCAGAATTGCATTTAATTCTTTCTAAAACATGCCACTGAATTCAATAGTCTTCTTCATAACAGAACCAATAGAAGAAGTAGCGAGTATGGATTGATCACCACGGGAAAGCTCACGATGGGGGCATGAATATAACATTAACTTAAGCCTCCCCCAAGCTAGAGCGTTCCTTTCTCCTTCACGAGGCCAAAAATTACATATATAATTCCGATCACGATGAACCATGTCAACGCTTTTCCCTTCAAATATAAAGGGAAAACATTCTTCTTAACTTCATCTCCAGGTAAACCTACAAGCTTAAATAATCCCAAAATTTCATCCACATGGATCAAGAGCATATCAGGATGTTCCATTCCATCTCCTGCATAAGGATTAGCTAGAAGTTGTTCTATCATTCCCAAAGAAATTTCATAACTAATATTTTTAGTAGGTGCAGTAGGTTGAGGGGTAACTCTTTGTGTTTCCGGTTGAGGTGAAGATACCTTGAACAAAGCCCTCAAAGGATTGTTTTCCATGGTAACAAGTGGCAATAAATTTCAGCATGTAGTTTAAATTTTTCCTTACTGATTTCCAATTACTAAGTGCGCTTCACTCCTCGGCAACGGCACCAGAAAAGAGACTTGATGACCCACAAGTACAGGGGATCAATCGTACACCTTTCAATAAGTAAGAGTGTCGAACCCAACGAGGACCAAAATGAAATAACAAGTGGTTTTCAGCAAAGTAATTTC
This sequence comes from Triticum dicoccoides, assembly GCF_002162155.2. NCBI lineage: Eukaryota > Viridiplantae > Streptophyta > Magnoliopsida > Poales > Poaceae > Triticum > Triticum dicoccoides. Next base: position 201,319,272 of record NC_041387.1, on the reverse strand, counting down.
TACAGGCACTAAAATTGTCGGTAACAAGTAGTTTGATAGCAAGATGATTTATAATGGACAAGTAACGGTAACGGTAAATAAAGTGCAGAAAGGTAGCCCAATCCTTTTTGTAGCAAAGGACAGGCCAAAACGGTCTCTTATAATAAGCAAAGCATTCTTAAGGGCACACGGGAATTTCATCTAGTCACTTTCATCATGTTGGTTTGGTTCACGTTTGCTACTTTGATAATTTGACATGTGGGTGGACCGGTGCTTGGGTGTGGTTCTTACTTGAACAAGCCTCCCACTTATGATTAACCCCCTCACAAGCATCCACAACTATGAGAAAAGTATTAAGATAAAATCTAACCATACCATTAAACATATGGATCCAAATCAGTCCCTTATGAAGTAGCGCATAAACTAGGGTTTAAGCTTCCGTCACTCTAGCAACCCATCATCTAATAACTACTCCATACACTAGTGCAGGATGATGCTAACGCGACACTACGATCATAGACCCTTCGAGAAACTGTATGCGATGCAATAGTCGCAAACGATGGTGTCAAAGAACCGTCAAAAATGTCCAAAACATTTGCGATGACAGATGTATCAAACACAATTCAGATTTTAGTTGCGTGTGCGATGTAGGCCATATGGTTCAGTTCAATTAACTATTTGTGATGAGGAGTAACAAAAGAAACGGGCAGCCAGATGAAGGCGTGTGCGATACACATCATACGGTTCACTAGGATGAACTGCTTGTGATTAGGCAACACAAAATAAATGGCCAGCCAGATCAACGTGTGTGCGATATACAGCATGCAGTTCACTCAGATGAACTGTTTGTGTTGACACAAGAGAACATAAATGGTTCAATATAACAAGATGTGTTTGACACGCGGCAAACAGGTCTGTAATCAGAAATGTGTGCGAAGAACGATAATAACACAAATGGTTGCTGCTAATATGACGTGTGTGTTGTGCGATGGGATTGCATACAGAACAATAACATATATATTACATGCATGATTAACCAAATTAAACATCGAATTACATAGGTGGCTACTACAACCATGGCATTTGAACACACCAAAGTAAACTATTACATGCATAATTTCATAGGTGGCTACTACACACATGACACCTCCACACACCAATAAAGTAAACTATATATTACATGCATGATTAAATAGCATAAACAATCATCTAATCATCATCTAATTCTTGTGATGCTTGCTCTGCTTGTGGCTCAATCTGGGCTCGTCGATTTGGGTAACAAGGCACTTCCTCATGTGAACGATTCGCCTGTGCATCTCGTAGCATGTGTACACGCTCTTGGCCGCGAACCTGAGGTGAGGTTCATCCAGTCGCCGCATCCAGGCTGTGTGCCAGGATATGGCATTTGTTCTCTCGACATCTTGCTTCATCTTTTCATAGTAGGGGTCGATGATGGCCGAGACGAATTCGACCAGGGAGTCCTTCTTCGTGCTGCCCAGACCCTATAGTGGTCACGGATTTCAACAAGGTTCTGGCAGGCCATGCCCGTAACACTGAGCGCTTTTACATTGTCGGTGGTTTCCGCCATGGCGAACTTGTAGTCGGTGCTGTTGGCAAACCTGTTGAAACGGTCGCAAGGCTCTCTAGCCATGCAGTAGTGATAGATGAGGACTTATGGCGCACGTACAACTGGGCAACGACAACCTTATGATCTATGCCGTGACGACCGACGGTGTACTGGAGGTCGATGCTGACCACCTTGTACTTGTCTCCAGCAAGCAACTGCTACGGTTTTGATGTAGTCGTCCACCATGGCCGGGTCGACGGTGTACACCACCGAGAGATTCGTCTCCATCGCGTGGGTCTCCACTTTATGCTCGCCGAACTCCAATGGAGCGCCGCTATACATCCCCTCTCTATGTGTCGTCATGGGTGTGCTTGTTGTGTTGTGGGGCGCGATCGAAAGGTTTAAGAGACTAAGGTTATAATGGCCGCGGGAATTAAAGGGGAAGCCGGACAGCCTAGAATATGGATCGGCATGCCCTGATGGCAGTTCTAATTCGCAACGCGTAACTCCATCGTGTCGCACGTAACTGCATCACGTGGCAATGCGTGCATCACAACCGCATGCATATGGGCCCCCAACGTGATCGTGCGTAGGGCGAACTGCTGGCAGAGCGCGCGTGGAGGGATGCGAGAAGAGCACTCCGCAGTCACCTCAACGGCGAGCAACCATATATATGCATATAGAAGTTGAACACGCAAGGAAAAGCTGTCCACAACCGGAGCACGCTGACGGACGCGAGCAGAGCGTGCTGCGGCGCCTAACAGCGAGCACATCACGTTGCGGCGCCTAACGTCGAGCAGAGCTTGCCAAGGGACATGAGCAGAGACCGGCGCCGTGTGTGTTTTGGGCAAACGCTTGCTGGTATATAACCTCAAATTTAACCAACAAAATGATAATGCGTGTTACAAATATTATATAACTGGAAACTACAAATACGAATCCGATGATATAATCTTTGGAAACATGCATCCATATTTTATTAATTAAATCCTACTTATAAACAAGGATGGGCGTATAGTAGTTAACTAAATTGCAAATGTTTTTTATTAAACATATGTGTACGTGTCCTTTCGTCCTTCTCTCGCACGTCTTGTCACCCCGCCGCCGCAGGCGGTTCGAGCGGAAGCTTGAGTAGCGCGCGGGGGCGTTCTTTGGGCCAAACGGTGCTGAGCCGTTCCCGCACAGGTTCCCGAGCAAGCTTCCTGCCCGACTTGGTGAAATCCCCCAAAATCCCAATGCTTATCAGCCTACTGTATAAAACCTCACGGCCGGCGAGTCCCGTGTCACGTTTTCCCCTCCCTCCCTGTAGCTTATCTCGTCTGCTTCTCCCAAAATCGACAAATGGTACCGGACCGTCGCCGTCGCTTAGCCACTCCGCCGTCATCAGAGCACAGCTCCGGCTAGGAGGCTACACCGCGGCGGTGGCGCAGTCTGATACGTCTCCAACGTATCTATAATTTTTGATTGTTCCATGCTATTATATTATCCATCTAGGGATGTTTTATATGCATTTATATGCTATTTTATAGGAATTTTGGGACTAACCAATTAACCTAGAGCCCAGTGCCAGTTTCTGTTTTTTCCTTGTTTTTTAGTTCTGGAGAAAAGGAATACCAAACGGAGTCCAATTGACATGCCAATTTTTGATGATTTTTATGGACCAAAAGAAGCCCCTGGAGTAAAATAGTTGGGCCAGAAGAGTCCCGAGCCGTCCACGAGATAGGAGGGTGAGCCCAGGGGGTAGGGCACGCCCTCCACCCTCGTGGATGACTCGGAGACCCCCACTGATGTGAGATCTACGCCAAAAATTCCTATAAACACAGAAACCTCAAGAAAGAAACCTAGATCGGGAGTTCCACCGCCGCAAGCCTCTATAGCAATCAAAAACCTCTCGGGATCCCGTTTCAGCACCCTGCCGGAGGCGGAATCCATCACCGGTGGCTATCTTCATCATCCGGACGCTGTCCATGATGAGGAGGGAGTAGTTCACCCTTGGGGCTGAGGTTATGTACCAGTAGCTATGTGTTTGATCTCTCTCTCTCTCATGTTCTTAAGGTGGTACGATCTTGATGTATCGCGAGCTTTTCTATTATAGTTGGATCTTATGATGTTTCTCCCCCTCTACTCTCTTGTAATGGATTGAGTTTTCCGTTTGAAGTTATCTTATCGGATTGAGTCTTTAAGGATTTGAGAACACTTGATGTATGTCTTGCATGTGCTTATCTGTGGTGACAATGGGATATTCATGTGTTCTACTTGATGTATGTTTTGGTGATCAACTTGCGGGTTCAGTGACCTTGTGAACTTATGCATAGGGGTTGGCACACGTTTTTGTCTTGACTCTCCGGTAGAAACTTTGGGGAACTATTTGAAGTTCCTTGTGTTGGTGAATAGATGAATCTGAGATTGTGTGATGCATATCATATAATCATACTGTAACGCCCCGGATTCGATGCGCCAGGTGTCCTCCAGTTATTCATCGTTGTTGCCTTGTCATTTGCTTGCATGTTGCATTTTGCCATGTTATCGTCTGCATTTCATCCGCATGTTTTTCAAAACTTGCATCCGTTCGGGTTCCGCCGGTTCTCTCTGTTATCCGTTCTGAGCCCGACCACACTCGCACGCGCCCGCGGCACCTCCGAAATATTATTTTATAAGTGACATAAAAATGTGCTTGGAATGGGATGAAAGTTGGAGTGCGGTCTTATTATAGTGTAGACAGACCGCCTGCCAAATTTCATCACATTCGGAGGCTGTTTGTTAGCCCAACCGTTAAACATACAACCACAATATAGCTGGTCTAACGTCGGACGTTTTCGGTCCCCAAAAACCTTTGCCGGGCTGCTATCCTCTTCTCTCCTCTCAGCCCAACTCATCTACACAGCCCACTAGGCCAACAACCAACCCCCTCCGCTCCGGACCGTCTGATGGTGATCGAACGGCTCCGAAATGGAGCTAATCCCCTAACCCTATCCCCTTTCCTATTTAAACACCTCCCGTTGCCAGATTTGGAAGCCTAGCTTCCCCTACCTCTAGCCCCAACCCCCCCATGTTTTCCGCGCCTACAGCTGCCTCCTCCATTGTTTTGCGCGCTGAGCGGCTCCCCCGCCGCCACTTGTCGCGCCGCCACCCGCCGTCGCCCACGCCCACTAGGAGGCCTCTACGTCGCCCCCGGCCTCCTTCCTCCGCCGTCAGCCCGCTAGGCCCGCGCCAGGCCCGCCCTGGGCCGGATCTGGGACTGAAGAGCCTGCGCCCCCCCGCTCCTCGCTACCGATCTAGCCACGATCTCAAGCCCCTGTGCCCGAGCGCCGTCGTCCCTTCGCGCCAGCCGGCGAGCCCATGCCGGCCACCAACTCCGGCGACCTCCGCTGCAGGTCATGCTGCCGCCCGGCCTCCCTCTCCCTTCCCTTTCTCCTTCCTCCCGTCACAATCTCTCTCTCTCTCTCTCTCTCTCTCTCTCTCTCTCTCTCTCTCCCGTACAGCAAGCCACCACTGAGCTCGTGCCGCCGCTTCCCCATGGAGTTCTCCTCGTCGCCGGTGGTCTCACTGACGCCGGGAACGGGATCCCCAGGTCCGGATTCGGCCAGATCCAGCCATCCCCAGCCTCCTCCGCCCCTTCCTGCACCTCGCCGGACTTCCTCGAACCACCGAAGCTCCATTGCCGCCCGTATTGACTTTTCCCCCAAAGGTCGTTTTCTGCCGTCCTGAAAACTTTACATTCTTGTGCCATGTTCATCGTGCCATAACTTCCTCTGTGTAGATCCGTTTTGCATGTTTAATATATAAAATGTTCATCATGATGTGCTCTTCGTTTTGTTCCATTGTGCCATGCTTGTTTGAGTTCATCTTGATGCCCTTATCATCGTTGCAAGAGTGCTATGTGATGTTATCTGCTGTCTGTAAACAGAACTTGCTTCATTGTCTTTTTCATTGCATTTTGTGTGTGCATCTTATGAGCTTCATGTCTACATGAGTTTTGAGCTACATGATGCCATCTTTAAAGTGGTGCAATACATGTATCTTTTTGAGTCTTGTAGTGAGTGCATCGAGCTCGTGAAGTAGGGTACTTGCTGTTACTGTTTTGCTAGTCTGAATCTGCTATATCATAATGCTATGTAAACCAGCTGCTACAAGTCATTCTCTGCATAATCTGGAGCTGTTCACTAAGGATGTTTTGTTATTCATGTCATGATCTATCCATCCATGCCCCTGGTTGCATTTATAGCCTACTGTAGCTTGTTGCAATCTTGCTCCAGACTTGCTAAATAATGTTGCTATCAACCTATTAACATTAAGTTCAGTTTTTCCATGAGCTCTGCTAGTGATCCATGCACCCTATGAACTTGTTCTTGCCATTATTAGCTTCATAAATATGTCTTATTACTGTTGGTCACCTTGTCATGCCATGTATTGCTCTATGGTGAGTTGTACAAGCTCAACAACATGCCTACTTATTGTTGTTCCTGCCATCTCTGAATCTGTCATATCATTTGCCATGTTTGCATGGATGCTACCATCTTTTCTGTTGATCTTTGGAATAAGTTCAGTAAGGGAGTGTTGTTCTTTGTATTTAGTATCATCATGCCATGCCTTTGTTTGCCATGTTAAGTTCGTGTAGCATGTTGTTTGATAGCTCTAAACATTGCACCTTGATGTTATTTCTGCCATGTCCAGTGATTTCTGCTAAGTATATGAAACTGTTATTATTTGCAAATTTGCCATGTCCTTTTGAGCATGTTATCGTGTTTTCTGGAGATAGCTCAGTGTTCATGTTGTGTAATGCTTTACCTGTACTTCATGCCCATGCCTTTTGTTTTCACGTTGAGATGTTGTAGCATATTGTTTTGATGCTTGCTAGATGCCTACTTGCTGTTTTGGACAGCTTGTCCTTTAAACTTGTTTCATGTGTATGTGTTGAACCGTTGCTCCGTTTTGAGTGTGCTCCATATAGAACTTGCTTACAATTGCATGTAGTTTCATATTACCTCGTTGCATCCATGTTTTGACTTGTTTGCTTGATGTTTGAATGCCTTTTGCATCAATGCCATGTTTGACTTGTTTTGCTCACAATTTCTAGAATGTAGCTCCGAATTAAAGGAACTTTATATGTAACTTGACTAGAATTTCATGTAGATCATCTTGGTGCATCTTAACTTGCTGGTTAACGACTTGAACATAAGGTTTATTCAGATCTGGACCAATTTCAAAATATGCATATGGGCATTTTTCGGAATTATTATATGTTGTTTCCAGCCTAATTTAATCTTGCTTTGATGTGTTGTTCTTGTTTGAATCATCTCTTGCCATGAGTAGCCTCATCTAGATTTGTCATGCATCATACTTGGTTGAGCATCATGCCATGTCTATGTCTTGTGTGTTTACCTTGTTGTTTGCTTCTTTCCCGTTGTGCTTCTTCTCATTAGTTCCTGTTTCATTGCGACCGTGAGGATTTGTTCGTCTACGCTTGGTTCGTCTTCGTGGCTTCATCTTCTTCAAGGACTCGTTCTTCTTCCTTGCGGGATTTCAGGCAAGATGACCGTCACCTTGGGTCTCATCACTATCATTGCTATGCTAGTTGCTCTGTTTTATCGCTATGCTGCGCTTCCTATCTTTAGCTCTTCAAGCCTCCCAAATTGCCATGTCAGCCTCTAACCTTTTCACCCTTCCTAGCAAACCGGTGTTTGGCTATGTTCCCGCTTTTGCTCAGCCCCTCTTATAGCATTGCTAGTTGTAGGTGAAGTTGAAGATTGCCCCATGGTGAACATGATTATGTTGGGATATCACAATATCTCTTATTTAATTAATGCATATATATACTTGGTAAAGGGTGGAAGGCTCGGCCTTATTCCTGGTGTTTTGTTCCACTCTTGCCGCCCTAGTTTCCGTCATATCGGTATTATGTTCCCGGATTTTGCGTCCCTAATGCGGTTGGGTGATTTATGGGACCCCCTTGATAGTTCGCCTTGAAAAAAACTCCTCCAGCAAGGCCCAACATTGGTTTTACCATTTGCCTACCACCTATACTTTTCCCTTGGGAGTAATTAACCCGAGGGTCATCTTTATTTTAGCCCCCCGGGCCAATGCTTGTCTAAGTGTTGGTCCAAACTAGAGCACCGTGCGGGACCATGCTTGGCAACTTGGGTTACGTCAGTACCTGTACGCTTACCTTATCCGGTGTGTCCTGAGGACGAGATACGTGCGACTCCTATCGGGATTGTCGACACATCGGGCGGTCTTGCTGGTCTTGTTTTACCATTGTCGAAATGTCTTGTAAACCGGGATTCCGATACTGATCGGGTCTTCCTAGGAGAAGGAATATCCTTCGTTGACCGTGAGAGCTTGTGATGGCATAAGTTGGGACACCCCTGCAGGGTATAAACTTTCGAGAGCCGTGCCCGCGGTTATGTGGCAGATGGGAATTTGTTAATATCTGGTTGTAGATAACTTGACACCAGATTCGAATTAAAATGCATCAACCGCGTGTGTAGCCTTGATGGTCTCTTCTCGGCGGAGTCCAGGAAGTGAACACGGTTTTGGGTTATGTTTGACGTAAGTAGGAGTTCAGGATCACCTCTTGATCATTGATAGCTTCACGACCATTCCGTTTGCTTCTCTTCTCGCTCTCATTTGCATATATTAGCCACCATATGTGCTTACTCGCTACTGCAACCTCACCACTTATCCTTTCCTTACCCATTAAGCTTTGCTAGTCTTGATACCCATGGTATTGGGATTGCTGAGTCCTCGTGGCTCACAGATTACTACACCAACAGTTGCAGGTACAGGTTATGCGATGATCATGATGCGAGAGTGATGTTTGCTTGTTTTGGAGTTCTTCTGCTTCTTCTTCGATCAGGGGATAGGTTCCAGGTCGGCAGCCTGGGCTAGCAGGCTGGATGTCGTTTGAGTTTCTGTTTGTGTTTCATCCGTAGTCAGAGGGTGCTCTTATGTAAGATGATGTTGTATTCATGTGGCATTGTATGCCTTTTGTATGTATCCCCATCAATTATGTAATGTTTATGTAATGATATCCACCTTGCAAAAGCATATCAATATGCGGTTCTATCCTTGGTGGGACCTTCGAGTCTCTTTAGGATAGTATCGCATATTGGGCGTGACACATACCCACGGATACTTGATGTGACATTGGAGTATCTAGTTGACATTAGGGTTTTGGTTGATTTGTGTCTTAATGTGTTATTCTAGTACGAACTCTATGATAGATCGAACGGAAAGAATACCTTCGTGTTATTTTACTACAGACTCTTGAATAGATCGATCAGAAAGGATAACTTTGAAGTGGTTTCGTACCCTACAACAATTCTAGTACGAACTCTACGACAGATCGAATGGAAAGAATAGCTTCGTGTTATTTTACTACAGACTCTTGAATAGATCGATCAGAAAGGATAACTTTGAGGTGGTTTCATACCCTACAACAATCTCTTCATTTGTTCTCCTCTATTACTGACTTTGGAGTGACTCTTTGTTGCATGTTGAGGGATAGTTATATGATCCAATTATGTTATTATTGTTGAGAGAACTTTCACTAGTGAAAGTATGAATCTTAGGCCTTGTTTCCTAGCATTACAATACCATTTATGCTCACTTTTACCACTGAGGGAGTCCTGGACTAGGGGGTGTCCGGATAGCCGAACTATCATCATCGGCCGGACTCCAAGACTATGAAGATACAAGATTCAAGACTTCGTCCCATGTCCGGATGGGACTTTCCTTGGTGTGGAAGGCAAGCTTGGCGATACGGATATGTAGATCTCCTACCATTGTAACCGACTCTGTGTAACCCTAGCCCTCTCCAGTGTCTATATAAACTAGATGGCTTTAGTCCGTAGGACGAACAACAATCATACCATAGGCTAGCTTCTAGGGTTTAGCCTCCTTGATCTCGTGGTAGATCTACTCTTGTAATACCCACATCATCAATATCAATCAAGCAGGACGTAGGGTTTTACCTCCATCAAGAGGGCCCGAACCTGGGTAAAACATCGTGTCCCTTGTCTGTTGTTACCATCCGCCTAGACGCACAGTTCGGGACCCCCTACCCAAGATCCACCGGTTTTGACACCGACATTAGTGCTTTCATTGAGAGTTCCTTTGTGTCGTCACCGATAGGCTCGATGGCTTCTTCGATCATCAACAACGACGCAGTCCAGGGTGAGACCTTCCTCCCTGGACAGATCTTCGTATTCGGCGGCTTTGCACTGCGGGCCAATTCGCTTGGCCATCTGGAGCATATCGAAAGCTACGCCCCTGGCCGTCAGGTCAGATTTGGAAGTTTGAACTTCACGGCTGACATCCGCGGGGACTTGATCTTCGATGGATTCGAGCCACAGCCGAGCGCGCCGCACTGTCACGACGGGCATGACTTAGCTCTACAGACGGACAGTAACCTGGAGGCTACACACGAGCCCGCTCCGATCTTCAATTCGGAGCCGGCTGTGCAGATCGAGGACGGGTGGCTAGACACCGCCTCGGGGGCTGCAACCTCTACGGCGATAGAGCCGAACACTGAGCTTGTCCCTCATGATGCTCGTGACTCCGAGGTGCCGGACTCCTCGCCGAACTCCGAACCTCCCGCGCCCCCTCCAATCGAATCTGATTGGGCGCCGGTCATGGAGTTCACTGCTGCGGACATCTTTCAACACTCACCTTTCAACGACATCTTGAGTTCGCTAAAGTATCTCTCGTTATCAAGAGAGCCCTGGACGGACTACGGTCAGGACGGTTGGGATGCGGACGGCGAAGAAATTCAAAGCCGACCCACCACCCACTTAGTAGCCACTGTCGACGATCTAACCGACATGCTAGACTTCGACTCCGAAGGCATTGACGGTATGGACGACGATGCCGGAGACGACAAAGAACCAGCGCCTACTGGGCACTGGAAAGCCACCTCATCATATGACATATACATGGTGGATATCCCAAAGGATGGGAATGGCGAAGGAACAGCGGAGGATGACCCCTCCAAGAAACAGCCCAAGCGCCGGCGTCAGCGGTGCCGCTCTAAATCCCGCCACAGCAAGAATGGAGATTCCGGCACCGGAGATAATAACACCCCAGACAGTGCCGAAGACAACCCCCTCCAACAAGGTTCACCACAGGAGGACGGAGATGCCAGCCCTCATGAGAAGGCAGCAGACGAAGAAGTAGAGGATTACATGCCTCCCTCCGGAGACGAGGCAAGCCTCGACGACGACGAATTCGTCGTGCCTGAGGATCCCGTCGAACAAGAGCGTTTTAAACGCAGGCTTATGGCCACGGCAAACAACCTCAAGAAAAAGCAGCAGCAGCTTACAGCTGATCAAGATCTGCTAGCCGACAGATGGACTGAAGTCCTTGCGGCCGAAGAGCATGAGCTCGACCGCCCCTCCAAAAGCTACCCTAAACGCAAGCTGCTCCCCTGATTAGAGGAGGAGGCATATGAACCTACATCACCAGCAGACAATACGGCTGACCGACCACCCCGTGGCCGCGACAGAGAGGCCTCTAGGCCCTCCACCAGAACCGTACCCCGGCCTCGCTCAAAAAGCACAAGGCCACAGGGGAATGCTCTGGACTTGCGAGATATATTGGAGGATAAGGCAAGACAATCAAGATCGATCTATGGATCACGTGGGCGCCCCATGATAAGCAACGACAACCGTCGCGCCGAACACAGTAAGTCCGGCCGGGCCGAACAAAATATACAAAGCTCTTTTGAACTCCGTCGTGATATCTCCCAATACAAAGGAGCCGCACACCCACTATGCTTCACAGATGAAGACTATCTCCTTCATATCCACATGGCCGCGGTGATGATCTCCACGCCATCAAATATCTTCCACTCAAGCTTAAAGGACCAGCCCGGCATTGGCTTAACAGCTTGCCAGCAGAGTCAATTGGGAGTTGGGAAGACCTGGAAGCCGCATTCCTCGATAACTTCCAAGGCACGTACGTGCGACCACCAGACACTGACGACCTAAGCCATATAATTCAGCAGCCAGACGAATCGGCCAGACAATTCTGGACACGGTTCTTAACCAAGAAAAATCAAATCGTCGATTGCCTGGATGCGGAGGCCCTCGCGGCTTTCAAACATAACATCCGCGATGAGTGGCTTGCCCGGCACCTGGGACAGGAAAAGCCGAAATCCATGGCAGCCCTCACATCACTCATGACCCGCTTCTGCGCGGGCGAGGACAGCTGGCTAGCACGCAGCAACAACCTCAGTAAAAATTCTGGCAGTCCGGACATCAAGGACCGCAATGGCAGGCCGCATCGCAACAAAAACAAACGCCGCATTAACGGCGACAATAGTGAGGATACGGCAGCCTATGCCGGATTCAGAGGCTCTAAACCCGGTCAACGGAAAAAGCCATTCAAAAGAACTACTCCGGGTCTATCCAATTTGGACCGAATACTTGACCGCTCATGCCAGATATACGGCACCCCCGAAAAGCCAGCTAACCACACCAACAGGGACTGTTGGGTATTGAAGCAGGCAGGCAAGTTAATTGCCAAAAACAACGACAAGGGGCTGCGTAGCGATGACGAGGAAGAGACCCGACTGCCGAACAATAGAGGACAGAAGGGTTTCCCCCCGCAAGTGTGGACGGTGAACATGATATACACAACCCACATACCCAAAAGGGAGCGGAAGCGTGCACTCAGGGATGTATACGCGATGGAGCCAGTTGCCCCGAAGTTCAATCCATGGTCCTCCTGCCCAATCACTTTTGACCGAAGGGACCACCCCACCAGCATCCGCCATGGTGGATTTGCCGCATTGGTTTTAGACCCAATCGTTGATGGATTTCACCTCACCAGAGTCCTGATGGACGGCGGCAGCAGCAGCCTGAACCTGCTTTATCAGGATACAGTGCGCAAAATGGGCATAGACCCCTCAAGGATTAAACCTACAAAGATGACCTTTAAAGGTCATACCAGGTGTAGAGGCCAATTGTACAGGCTCAGTTACACTGGAAGTGGTATTCAGATCCCCGGATAACTTCCGAAGCGAAGAGTTAATCTTCGACATAGTTCCGTTCCGCAGCGGCTATCATGCTCTGCTCGGATGCATCTCGTTTGCAAAATTCAACGCGGTACCGCACTACGCATACCTTAAGCTCAAGATGGCAGGCCCTCGAGGAGTCATCACGGTCAACGGAAACATGGAACGCTCTCTCCGAACGGAGGAACATACAGCGGCTCTCGCGGCAGAAGTACAGTGCAGCCTCTTAAGGCAATTATCGAGTCCGGCCGTCAAGCGACTGGAGACGACTAAACGGGCCCGAAGTAACCTACAACAAGACCACCTGGCACGTTCCGAGCACGCGTAGCAATGCGGCCCCAACCCCAGCCCCTACAAAATTTCAAGACGGGTCCTTCGCGTACATCATTACGCTCTGAAGATACCATGGGCATAGGGGGAGGGGCACGACCACGATAGTCCCAAAATGCGGCTTAACCACACCAGGGGCTCTCAAGTGTGTCGTTCTTTTTTCTTTTCTTTTTTCTTTACCCACAGGAACCCGTTCATCAGAGGCCCTGTCCGGCAGTAGACCTGCCGAACTCACGATGCAACAGCCAGGGAAGGAGAAAGGCTACGACGAATATCCAGGTGGTCTCCATTATGAGCATTAAATTTGTTTTATACACCATTCCGCAGCCTACCCCTGGAGGGGGACATGTTTAATAGTCCCATCCCTTGCTTATCGCACCATTTGTATCGTTCTGCATTCACAGCAGTATTTCTTGAATAAACAATGCACCTTTTTGCTTACAATTGTAGTCCTTTCTTATAAATATGTTCATTTATGACATGTTGCATCCGTACACTTTGGTACGGCTAAATACACCAGGGGTTTATGTTTCCTGCATCATGGTGTGATAAGTCCGAACACTTTCACAAGTGCGGCACCCCGAACTTATAGCATTATATGCATCGGCTCCGAACCATGTCTTGGGTCAATAGTTGGGTTTGCCCGGCTCCCATGTTTTGGTACCTTACGTTCCGTTGTATCGGCTAAGGTAGCACTGGGAGAACCACTGCGATTGCGCCCCAGTTGAGCTGGGCGAGCGCCTCAGTGGAGAAAGCTAAAACTGACCGTCATGATGAGGCGAGAGACGGTCGCTGTTCGAGAGGTTTTTTCGAGTCCCTAAAGACTTATGCCGCTTAGAGCGAGGAACCGGCTTTGTCCGGCCCAGGCATGGATAGTGCCCCAAATTCAGCCTTCCGAACACTAGGGGCTTCGCCGAAATTTAAAATTATAGAATTCTATGGCTAAGTGAGAGTGTTCAAGCATTATAAGTCCGGTTGCCTTGTTCGTTGTGTTGAGGGCCTCCCTAGATGGACCCAAAAATGGGAACAAGAGCGCTCAAATTTATCCCGAACACTCCAGCACTCGTGGCATGGGGGCCGAAGCCGACGACTTGCCATCTCTCAGATTTGATAAATGGCCGCACAGAAGGTAATATTTTAAATTAACAAGCATTGCTTACCGCATATGAACAAAGTTTTCAGCGCACAGGATAACAAAACGCGAGTCTACTCAAATATTACATCTTTGGAGCACTCACCCGCAATAGTGCGGGCACCCTTCAGAACAGTCTTATAATACATCTCGGGAGTACGATACTCCTTGCCCAGCGGTGGCGCGTCCGTCACGAGCTTCTCAGCATCCATCTTGCCCCAGTGGACCTTTGCGCGGGCAAGGGCCCGACGGGCACCTTCAATACAGGCGGAGTGCTTGATGACTTCAACCCATGGACACGCATCCACCAGCCGCCGCACTAGGCCGAAGTAGCTCCCAGGCACGGCCTCCTTAGGCCACAGCCGAATTATGAGGCCCCTCATGGCCTGTTCGGCCACCTTGTGGAGCTCGACCAACTACTTCAGCTGGTCGCTAAGGGGCACCGGATGTCCGGCCTCAGCATACTGAGACCAGAAGACCTTCTCCGTCGAGCTCCCCTCCACGGCCCGGTAGAAAGCGGCAGCATCGGACACGCTGCAAGGAAGATCTGTGAACGCTCCTGGAGAGCTCCGAATTCGGGGAAGTAACAGGTAATTCACACTCACATGCTTACTTGGCATGAAAAATGCCTTACCCACTGCTATTTTCTTCAACGCCTCGATTTCTTGGAGGGCCTTGTAGGCATCGGCCTTAGCGGCTTTGGCACTCTCAAGAGCCGATGCAAGCTCAGACTCTCGAGTCTTCGAGTCATGCTCCAGGCTCTCATGTTTTTCCACGAGATCCTGGAGCTCTTACTGTACCTCCGCCACCCGCGCCTCCTGCTTCTCTCGCTCGGTGCGCTCTGCGGCCGCATTACGTTCGGCCGCGGACACCGCCTCCTTCAGGATCACTACCTCGGTCGTGGCACCTGCAATACCCATGTTATCCTTGTCAATTTTCTTGCAACCAAATCCTTTTCTGTAAGGTACAATCTTAATACGGTGTTATTCACCTTCCTTGTCCTCGAGCTGCTTCTTGGCACGGCCGAGCTCGTTCTCGGACTGCTCGAGGCTTTGCTTCAAAGTATTGACCTTCACAGTCAGTGCGGCAAAGGTCAGCAACAGAGCCTGCAACCCCATATTGACATATTTCATGACTCCTGCGTATATGTTTTTAGATCCTAAATCCGGCTTTTCTTTCCGAATACTGAACTGAGCATCAGGGGCTACTGTCTATGTGGTACTATTCTACATATATCAAAATTCTTACCTCAAAGCCTATTAGAAGGCTGCTGCAGGCTTCGGTCAGCCCGCTCTTGGCGAGCTGAACCTTCTGAATCACCGCAGTCATGAAGGTGCGGTGTTCCTCTTCGATGGAGGCGCCGTTGAGCGCCTCCAGCAAGCTATCCGGCGCCTCCGATTGGACGGAGGCCGCTGGCGTCGCGGTCTTGCCCTTCTTACGAAGGGGCCGCCCGTCGGACTCCGGAGCCACTTCAGGTTCCGGTGCGAAGTCTGGCGCAAAGTCCGGGAGGTTGCCCTACGGCACCTCCAGGGCCTCCCCCTCTTGGCAGGTCCCTTCCCGGGATCCCACCTTGGCATCGTCCGCATCACGGGGGGTGGAGGCGGTCGGCAGGGAATCCATATCCGACGCACCCAAGGACCCGCTCGACGAAGCGGGAAAATCATCCTTGGGCGGACTGCAAGGTTGTATGCGGCATTAGAAAGACACTATGTGGCGAAAAGAAAAACCATGAAGTTATTCGGGAGTCCGGATACTTACGATCTCGCCAGGGGCTTGGCCCTTGGAGGCCAATCCTCGTCGTCATCACTGGCATTGGCGAAGCAGTCCGGGGGAATAGTCTTTCCCTTCTTGGACCCTTCGGCCTCCGTCGTTGGGGAAGCCTTCCTTTTCTTCCCTCCCCCGCTGGGGGAGAGGCCTTCTTCTTCTCCTCCTCACCTTTGTGGGAGGAGTCTGCCTCGGAGTCATCGTCCGATGACACCTAAAAACAGGAACTCTTCCGAGTGCCCGTGGCCTTCTTCTTGGCATTCTTCTCCGGCACCACGTGGGGTGCCGGAGCCAGCAGCCCCGTTAAGCGGGCGTCCGTTGGGTCCTCTGGCAATGGGGCCGGACAGATTGTCTGTTCAGCCTTCTTCAGCCAGTCCTGTCAAAGGAGAGGGAGTTTAGATCCAGCATAGAGTCAAACTATGGAAAACAAGTGTCCCGTAAAGGGAAAAATCGCTTACCTCGCTAGCCGGACGCTGCGAGCTGAATCCGCGATCTTCGGTAGTGGATGCGGGGGCCTCGACACCTTTAAACAACACCCTCCAGACATCTTCGTATGTAGTGTCGAAGAGCCCGCTCAAAGTTTGGTGCTGCGCCGAATCAAACTCCCACATACTGAAGCCCCGTCGTTGGCACGGGAGAATCCGGTGGATAAGCATGACCTGGACTACGTTGACAAGCTTGAGCTTCTTGTTCACTAGCTTTTTGATGCAGGCTTGGAGTCCGGTCAGCTCCTCCGAATCACCCCATGTCCGGCCGCTCTCTTTCCAGGAGGTGAGCCGTATGGGGATGCCAGATCTGAATTCGGGGGCCACTGCCCATTCAGGGTCACGCGGCTCGGTGATATAGAACCACCCCGATTACCACCCCTTAATGGTTTCCACGAAAGTGCCCTCAAGACAAGTAACGTTGGGCATCTTGCCCACCATGGCGCCTCTGCACTCCGCTTGGCTGCCCTTTACCACCTTCGGCTTGATACTGAAGGTCTTGAGCCACAAGCCGAAGTGGGGCTGGATGCAGAGGAAAGCCTCACACACGACGATAAATGCCGAGATATTGAGGATAAAATTCAGGGCCAGATCATGGAAATCCAGGCCGTAGTAGAACATGAGCCCCCGGAAAAAGGGATGGAGTGGGAAGCCCAGTCCATGGAAGAAATGGGGAAGAAATACTACCCTCTCGTGGGGCCTGGGGGTGGGGATGAGCTCTCCCTCGTTGGGGAGCCGGTGCGCGATGTCGCTGGACAGATATCCCGCGTTGCGCAGCTTCTGGATGTGCCCCTCCGTAACGGAGGAGGCCATCCACTTGCCTCACGCTCCAGACATAGTTGGAGAAGGTTGAGGTGAGATGTGCGGACTTGGGCGCTGGAGCCCGAGTTCACGGAGATGGATAAGCCAAGGAGGAAGAAGGTGCAGGTAAAAGGGTTGGATCTTTATCCCCTTATATGGGCGGACGAAAACATGCGTCCCCACCGGCCTGATAAAACTCGCTTATCTCCCAAGCGCCACAATCAATGGCGCGGTTGGGTTACCCACGTCCGTATTGATGGGAATCCCGGAATAAGGGGAACATGATCTCTGCTTCGACAAGACGTGCCAAGGAAACCGCTTCGCTAAACACGCTGAGGTGGTACACTAAAAACGATTCGAGTAAAGGCTTGGTGGTGGTGTGACGTCACGCCACGAAATACGTCAGCAGATTGAACTTGTATAAATATTATTCTCTCTACGGTGGTATGTGGAATTTATTTTGCAGAGCCGGACACTATCCTGGTGTTCACAATCTTCTATAAATTATTCGGAGAAGGAACCCGCCTTGCAATGCTGAGGACAACATGTGCGCCGGACTCGTCGTCATTGAAGCCTGGTTCAGGGGCTACTGAGGGAGTCCTGGACTAGGGGGTGTCCGGATAGCTGAACTGTCATCATCGGCCGGACTCCAAGACTATGAAGATACAAGATTGAAGACTTCGTCCCGTGTCCGGATGGGACTTTCCTTGGCGAGGAAGGCAAGCTTGGCGATACGGATATGTAGATCTCCTACCATTGTAACCGACTCTGTGTAACCCTAGCCCTCTCCGGTGTCTATATAAACCGGATGGCTTTATTCCGTAGGACGAACAACAATCATACCATAGGCTAGCTTCTAGGGTTTAGCCTCCTTGATCTCGTGGTAGATCTACTCTTGTAATACCCACATCATCAATATCAATCAAGCAGGACGTAGGGTTTTACCTCCATCAAGAGGGCCCGAACCAGCGTAAAACATCGTGTCCCTTGTCTCCTGTTACCATCCGCCTAGACGCACAGTTCGAGATCTTCCGGTTTTGACACCGACAACCACTTTTTACCTTGCTGTTTATATATTTTCAAATTACAAATACTCATATCTACCATCCATATTACAATTGTATCACCATCTCTTCACCGAACAAGTGCACCTATACAATTTAGAATTGTATTGGGTATGTTGGGGACACAAGAGACTCTTTGTTATTTGGTTGGAGGGTTGTTTGAGAGAGACCATCTTCATCCTATGCCTCCCACAGATTGATAAACTTAGGTCATCCACTTGAGCAAAATTTGCTACTGTCCTACAAACCTCTACACTTGGAGGCCCAACAACGTCTACAATAAGAAGGTTGCGTAGTAGACATGAAGCTCTTTTCTGGCGCCGTTGCCGGGAAGGTGAGTGCTTGAAGGTATATCTTTAGATCTTGCAATCGAATCTTTTAGTTTCTTGTTTTATCACTAGTTTAGTCTATAAAACAAAACTACAAAAAAATTGGAATTGAGGGTGCCTCATATGCTTCATCTTTTTAATGCCTTCCATGAAAATAAGGATTCCGAGAATTGTGCTTAATTGCTAGAGGAAGAATGCATTAAAATGTTTGGCACTAAATCTTTTAATGATGAGCATGATTGCAATGTTGTTAGTATGAATTCTTTGGATACCCATGATGCTAATGTTATGCAAAGCCACAAGCTTGGGGATGCTATGTTTGATGAAGATGATATGTTTAGTCCCCCAAGTTTTGATGAGCAAATTTATTATGATGAAAGCATGCCTCCTATCTATGATGATTATATTTATGATGATTATATTGATGAAAGCGGGTTGGAAGAGTGTCAACTTTAGGAAGTAATGATCCCACTATTTTGGAGGGTGTTGAATCTTATTGTGACAATTATGAAAGTGGATTTGGAGAGGTCATGACTTTATTTAGCGATGATTCCACTATCTTGGAAGAGGTTTCAATTGATTATGATGAGAACAAAGTTGCTACTTATGATGATTATTGTGATGACACTTATGCTATAAAATATAGTGATGATTATATTTTTAAAACTTGTCATGATTATTATTACCCTTTTTTTGAACATTACTCTTTTAATGTGGAAACAATGTCTAGTATTTGAGTCTCTTATGATACTCCCACTATTCCGAATGAGAAGAAATTTGCTTATGTGGAGAGTAGTAAATTTTCTATGCTTGTAGATCATGAAAAGAATGATTTAGGTGATGGTTATATTGTTGAAATTATTCATGATACTACTGAAAATTATTATGAGGAAGGAATATATGCTTGTAGGAATTGCAATAATATCAAGTTTCCTCTCTATGTGCTTAAAGTTTTAAAGTTATGCTTGTTTTGCCTTCCTATGCTAGTTGATTGTTGTTCCCATAAGTTGTTTTCTCACAAAATACCTATGCATAGGAAGTGGGTTAGACTTAAATGTACTAGTCATATTCTTCATGATGCTCTCTTTATATTTCAATTCTTATTTTTTATGTGAGCATCATTGAAATCATCATGCCTAGCTAGGGGCGTTAAACGATAGCGCTTGTTGGGAGGCAACCCAATTTTACTTTTGTCCTTTGCTTTTGCTCCTGTTTAGTAATAAATAATTCATCTAGCCTCTGTTTAGTGTTTGTGCTAAGTAGAACCTTTGGGAAGACTTGGGTGAAGTGTATGCGATCTTGCTGTAAAAAACAGAAACTTCTGCGCTCACGAGATTAGCTGCCATTTTTTACTGGAGAGTCATTTTAGGTTGATTCTTTTTGAAGCTTATTAATAGACAAATTACTCAGGTCCGCCAATTTATTTCAGAATTTTTGGAGTTACAGAAGTATTCGAATGATACATATTACTACAAATTGTTCTGTTTTTGGCAGATTCTGGTTTCATTGTGTTGTTTGCTTATTTAATGAATCTATGAGTAGTATAGGAGGGTATGAACCATAGAGAAGTTGGAATACAGTATATAATACACCAATATTAATTTAGAATGATTTCACAACAGTACCTAAGTGGTGGTTTTATTTTCTTATACTAACGGAGCTTACGAGTTTTCTGTTAAGTTTTTTTGTGTTGTGAAGTTTTCAAGTTTTGGGTAAAGATTCAATGGACTATGGAATAAGGAGTGGCAAGAGCCTAAGCTTGGGGAGTCCCAAGGCACCCCAAGGTAATATTCAAGGACAACCAAGAGCCTAACACTACTAGGGAAAAGCTTATAGGCAGACGCTTACTAGTAGCGCGGGTTTATAACCCTCGCTACTCCTACTGACTAGTAGCGCGGGTTTTTACCCATCGCTACTACTAAGTTGATACTAGTAGCGCGGGTTTTTAGCCGACGCTACAACTAAGCAGTCTCTACCGTGCCCTCCCGGGACATGTCATAGTACTAGTGAGGGGTACAAACCCACGCTACTACTAAGTTGATAGTAGTAGCGCAGTTTTATACCCCTCGCTACTACTAAATACGAGGTAGGTGAAATCCCTATATCCTCGGCCGAATCCCTCCTCTCTCCCTCACTTTCCCCCTCTCACTTTTCTCCTCTCTCCCTCGTACTCCAGTGGTGGCCGCTGCTGGTACACTCTTCTTTCTCCCCCCTCCCTCTCCGAGATCCCTCCGATGGGAGGTCGCCGGAGCGCCTTACCACCGCCAAGATGCGCAAGCGCGACCTCGGCATCCTCCTCCTTGCCGCATTTGTCGTCTTCTTATTGCTCCACGTCAACCCTCCTCCTCCTCCCCCTCTCCGATTCGATCTGGAACCTTAGTTGACCCATCCCCCTCCTCCTCCGACCACATGAGGGCGACTTATCGTTCCGGGAGGTGTGGTACCACCTGTCGGAAGGCGGGTTCCCGATCAAGCACGACGTGGACCGCCTCCCGCGGTTGCTCTTCGCCGACCTCAACAGCAACGGCCGCCGCAAGGTGCTGCTCCCCACGCACGACGACAAGATCCAGGTCCTCCAGCTCTCGGCCCACACCGGGCTGGCCTCCGCGGACGCCCTCAACGACTTCCACGAGGCGCACGTCATGGCCGAGATCTCCCTGCTCCCGGCCAACGTGTGCATCGCTGCCACCCCATCGCCATGGCCATCGGCGCCGTCGCCGGAACCATTGACACCATTGACAGCATGCATGGGGTCGAGATTTTTTTTTGGTTTTTCAAATTAATAGTAGTAGCGCGGGTCATAGACACGCGCTACAGATAGTTAGTAGTAGTGCATGTCCAACCCGCGCTACTACTAACACACGTACTAGTAGCGCGGGATGCACCGCGCCACTACTACTAGTTAGCTGTAGCGCCGTAGTAGTAGCGCAGGCACCCAGGCTACTACTAGCTTTTAACCCGCGCTACTACTAGGCTTTTTCCTATTAGTGTAAGCTTGGGGATGCCCCGGATGGCATCCCGTCTTTCGTCTTTGTTCATCGGTAACTTTACTTGCAGCTATATTTTTATTCACCACATGATATGTGTTTTTCTTGGAGCGTCACTTTCTTCTGTTAGTATTTGCTTGCTGTTATTTAGAATAATGTTTTGCACCTATATTTTCAATAAGAATGTCAAGGATAGTTGAGGGACTCCTGGATTAGGGGGTATCCGGACAGCCGGACTATATACTTTGGACGGACTGTTGGACCGTGAAGATACAAGACTCAACACTTTGTCCCATGTGCGGATGGGACTCTCCTTTGCGTGGATAACAAGCTTGGCGATCCGGATATTAGATCTCTTTCTTTGTAACCGACTCTGTGTAAACCCTAGCCCCCTCTGGTGTCTATATAAACCGGAGGGTTTAGTCCGTAGAAGGACAATCATAATCATCATATGCTAGCTTCGAGGGTTTAGCCTCTACGATCTCGTGGTAGATCAACTCTTGTAATACTCATATCATCAACATCAATCAAGCAGGAAGTAGTGTTTTACCTCCATCGAGAGGGCCCGAACCTGGGTAAAACATTGTGTCCCTTGCGTCCTGTTACCATCAGCCTTAGACGCGCAAATCGAGACCCCCTACCCGAGATCCGCCGGTTTTGACACCAACATTGGTGCTTTCATTGAGAGTTCCTTTGTGTCGTTGCTGCAAGGCTTGATGGCTCCTTCAATCATCAACAACAACGCGGTCCAAGGTGAGACTTTTCTCCCAGGAAAAATCTTCGTGTTCGGCGGCTTCGCACTGCGGGTCAATTCGCTCGGCCATCTGGAGCAGATCGACAGCTACGCCCCTGGCCATCAGGTCAGGTTCGGAAACTTGAACTACACGGCCGATATCCATGGAAACTTGATCTTCGACGGATTTGGGCCTACGCCGGGATCGCCGAACAGTCACGACGAGCATAGCTTAGACCTGCTGTCGGACAATACTCGGGATATCGCACCTGCTAGAGCTCTGGACTTAAATCTGGGGCAGATCGCGTCGTCCATGAATGGGTGGATAGACCCTGCCTCGGAGGCCGCACAGTCATCGGTGTTAGAGCCAAACACAGACTCCACCCCCAAGGAAGCCTGTGTCAATGGACCCCCGGACTTGTGTCCGGCTGTAGGTTCCAGACCGCGCGCCCCCGAGGCCACCGAACCTGGTTGGGCTCCGATAATGGAGTTCACCGCTACGGATATTTTGCAGCACTCGCCCTTTGGCGACATGCTGAACTCATTAAAGTCTCTCTCTTTGTCAGGAGACTCTTGGACGAACTATGTCCGGCTCGAGTGGGAAGCAGGCGACGAGGAAATTCATTGCCCACCCACCACCCACTTCATAGCCACTTTTGATGACGTAACAGACATGCTTGACTTCGACTCCAATGACACCAACGACATGGACGTCGGCGCAGGAGACGATTCAGAACCACCGCCCATGGGGCGCTGGACTGCCACCTCATCATATGATATATACATGGTGGACACGCCTAAGGAGGACGATGGCGACAAAACGGAGGATAAAACCCCCGGACAAAAGCCAAAACGATGGCAGACGCCGCTCTAAGTCCAGCCACAGTAAAAACAACAGCGTTAGAAAGATAGACACCCCAGTCAACTCCAAAGGCAACGACGACCATATGGACCCAGCGAGGCAACGACGACCATATGGACCCAGCGATGGAGCAAGATGAGCCAGGTCACACCGAACACAGCCCTTCGCAGACACCCGATCACAGCGATCCCGAGGGACGAATTCATCAACCCGCCCCGGGAGAGGAACACAGTCCGGACGACGATGCATTCATCATTCCGGAAAAATGTTTGGAACGAGATAACCTCCAAAGAAGGCTTATGGCCACTACAAGAAGTTTAAAGAAGCGGAAGCAAAGGCTCAAGGCTGCGCAGGAAACGCTCAACCGCAGATGGAATAAAGTGCTAGACACTAAAGAAAAATACGGCGACGATCGCCACACAAAGAGCTACCCAAAGCGCAAGCTGCTGCCGGAATTCGACGATGAGGCCATTCCGCAGAAGAACAATACGACCAGTAGGCCGAACCAGCCAATTCATGACAGCAATAGAGCAGCTACTGACGCCGCACATGATTTATGTGAGCTCCTGGATAAAAAGGCCGGCGCGACCAGGTCCATCTATGGATCTAGAGGACACGCTCCCGTGCAGGATTATGGTCACCAAAACGATCAGACTGATCAAGTGCCAGTTCGGAATCAGCACCGGACACAACAACAGCCGACAACATGCCACAACACGTCCAGATAAAGACGGGCTGCTCACCCTCTGTGCTTCACGGAAGAGGTACTGGACCACGAATTTCCACAGGGTTTTAAACCTGTAAACATAGAGGCATATGACGGAACGACAGGCCCCGGGGTCTGGATTGAGGATTTTATCCAGCATATCCACATGGCTCGTGGGGACGACCTCCATGCCATCAAATACCTTCCCCTCAAGTTGAAGGGACCAGCTCAGCTTCGGCATCCAGACAATCGACAATTTGATTCTTCTTAGTGAGGAATCTGTTCCAAAGCTTGCGGGCGGACTCACCGGGCTGTTGAATTATGTGCCTTAAATCGTCAGCGTCCGGAGGTCGGACATAGGTCCCTTGAAAATTGGCCCTGAAAGCATCCTCGAGTTCCTCCCAACTTTCGATTGAATTTTCGGGGAGGCTTTTCAACCATTGCCCTAGCGGCCTTCAAGCATAGTATCCGGGATGAGTGGCTCGCCAGACACCTCGGCCAAGAAAAGCCGAGGACAATGGCAGCCTTATCAAGCCTTATGACCCGCTTTCGCGTGGGTGAAGACAGCTAGTTAGCCCGTAGAGGCACCAGCGACCCAAGTACATCCGAAATCAGGGATGGCAACGGGAAGCCGCGGTGCAATAAAAACAAACGTCGAAACAAGGAAGAAAGTCCGGACAACACAACTATCAACGTCGGATTCAGGGGCTCTCGACCCAGTCAACAAAAGAAGCCATTTAAAGGGAGCAAAGAGGGACCTTCCGGCCTAAACAAAGTCTTGGTCAGACTGTGCCAAATGCATGGCACCCCCGAAAAACCTACAAACCACACTCATAGAGAATGCTGGATCTTTAAGCAGGCCGGCAAGTTAAACGCCGAACACAAGGGAAGGGAAACACCAAGTGAAGACGAGGATGAGCCTCGCCAGCCGAACACTGGGTGACAGAAAAAATTCCCACCAGAGGTAAAAACAATAAACATGATCCACGCGGCTCACATACCCAAGAGAAGGCGCAAACGCGCGCTCAGAGATGCATACGCTATAGAGCCTGTCGCCCCAAAACTTAACCACTGGTCGGCCTGTCCGATCACCTTTGATCACAGGGACTACCCGACTAGTATGCGGTACGGAGGATCAGCTGCCTTGGTGGTCGACTCAATAATCGACAAATACCATCTCACTCGCGTCCTCATGGACGGCGGCAGTAGTCTCAATCTAATATAGCAGGACACTGTCCACAGTATGGGGATAGACCCATCCAGAATCGGCCAAAGTAACACCACCTTTGAAGGGGTGATACCAGGCATTGAAGCCCGCTGCAGCGGCTCCCTCGTACTAGAGGTGACATTCGGTTCCCCGGACAACTTTAGAAGCGAAGAACTACTCTTCACCATCGCTCCCCTCCAAAGTGGTTATCATGCATTGCTCGGGAGAACGGCCTTTGCCCGCTTCAACGCAGTACCGCACTACACCTACCTTAAACTCAAGATGCCCGGTCCACGTGGCGTCATCACCATTAATGGATATACAGAGCGTTCCTTACGCGCGGAAGAGTATGCGACAGCTCTAGCAGCCGGACACTAAGCAACCTCTAAATACCAGAACGCATGATCGGTCGTTAAGACCACGAACACGGTTAGACGAGTCCGGCAGCCTAGATAAACCTGAGCTGGGCACTATACATGTAATCCCATAGAGGACACCAGGGGCTACAGATATCGAATAAAGCCCACCTTTTGGCTTGACCTTATTAACAGGCCAATGTCTTACACTTCTACTATCCATTGATAATAGCCAACTCTTTGCACGCTTACGTCAATCTCTTTTGCATGAGTTTTACTTTTTACAGACACCATTCGTGCAATACCCTCCCATGACACGGCACAATGCAGATAAAGGTGCAGACGTGCAGCAGGGCCCCTCTCAAAGGTTTCTCTTTAGATTAGGCCCCTTTGTAAACCTTCTTTATTGTCTCTTGTTGCTTACACATCCCATGGGTACTACACCCACAGGGGATACTGCCTTTATTGGCATTTCGCCACGACAGACTAATGCACGTACCTAGAAATATAGGGTTCATAATAAAGGGCGATATTCAGCCCAGTATATGTTCAAAAGTCCGAATACCTTCGGGAGTGTTCGGCGTCGCGAGTTTGGCCTTATATGCATCAGGTCCGAATCATGTCTTTGGTCAAATGTTGGGTTTGCCTAGCTCCTGGGTTTGCCGCCTTACGTTCGGTTCTTATCGTCTAAGGCGGCCAAAGGAGAACTACTATGATTGTGCCCTGGTTATTCCGGATGAGCACCTCAGTAGAGAAAGCCGAAAACTGACTGTCATGATATAGCGAGAGACTGGTCAACCACTCGAGGACTCCTTGGAATCTTTAGGATTCCTCCGCATTAATGAAGGACCATTTCCCGGTCATGTACACACTCGCCCGTATTCAGATGCACGCAAGGGTACCAGGGGCTACATAGTAGCCCCACCGTCAAACTCCTATGGCTAAGTGAAAGTGTTAAAGCTATATATTCTGGTTGCCTAGTTCGACGTGCGATCACCTCCTTAATGGACCAAGACGTAGGATCAAGTGTGATTATGCATATTCTTGCGAACACCCCCACATTGTATACATGGGGACTAAAGCCAACGACTGCTAACTTTCAGATTACATACATACATCAAACGGCCGCACAGGAGGTACAATAACACTTTCAGGCGAAAAGTATAAACATAGCCTCCATAATTAAAATAAAATTGTTTTTACAATGAAACGATTTGTCACTCGAACATGACATTCTTCGAGCACTGAGACTCTATTAAACGAGCACCTTCTGTTACCTGCTCCAAGTAGTGCTCGGCTGGATCCTGGCTCCAAGTAGTGTCCAGTATGTTTTAACACGGACAAGAGCCATTCGCGCACCCTCTATGCACGCCGACCTCTTCATGGCATTGACTCGTGATACGGCACCAAGGAATTGATGCACTAAACCAAAATAACTGTCCGGCTTCGGCCCCTCTGGCCATAGATGGTCTATTATAGATCGCATTGCAAGATCGGACAACCTATGGAGCTCGGCCACAGTAGCCATCCTTTCACTTAATGGCAACGGGCGCGTTGCAGCACTGAATTGCGACCAGAACAACTTTTACACTTCATTATCTTTTTGGTGCTCGAAAAACTTGGCCGCATCGGCCGTACTCTTTGCCAGATCTGCAGACGCGTCTGCAGGGCTCCAGCACCGATCTAGAGGAGTGTACTTTGGATCTAAGAACTTCATCCGCAACAAATAGGGGTTTCCACCACAATTTCTTCGACCTGTCGAAGCTCCTCCCGCGCATCCCTAATTTCAGAATGCGTCTCCTTAGCCGCATCAAGGGCCTTCTCCAGGTCAGCCGACTTCGCCTGATTCTCTTTTTCAAGGAGCTCATACCGGCTGGTGGTGTCCTTCAGCTCCATAGCCATCTCGGCTATTTTATCTTTTCTTCGGCGGTGAGCAGCATGTTCGGCTCTCAACTCTCCGGCCGCCTTCAGGGCAGCCGCATTGCTAGCCCAGGTTTGTTCCTTGGCTAGGGCAAGCTCCGCCCTCAGGACCTCCACGGCAGCAGCTCTCCTTGCAGTCAAATCATATCATATTAACATTATGCTCTTCTTAATATGTCCTATAAAAACAAGGCAAACAGAGCACATCTCTGTGAATCGTCAAGCCACTCGTTCACGAGCGTGATGTGGGCATCCACAACATCGATCTGTCGCCACAGTTCGGCGACTTCAATGATCCGGTCGTCTACCGGACCATTAGCCACCTGCGCATGAATTCGGTCTGATCATTACTTAACAATGCGATCCTCCGTTTGCCGCCTAGGACTGGCAATCAGAGTCTCAGGGGCTACTATGTATACGGAGCACACCTAGCGCGTGCGCCACAACAAAAAATTATGTATTTTCTTACATACCTCAAAGCCTTTGAGCAGGCTTGTAAAAGCTTCATTCAATCCGCTTGTGGCGGATGAAATCTTCTCAGGCACCGTACTCATTAATGAACGGTGATCCTCCGAGAGAGCTCTTGCTCCAGAAGGCCCGACAGCGTGTCTGGCCGGTTGCCGAACTGTGTTGGACCCTTCTTATAGCCCCCCGTGGGAGCCAAGCGCTCCGGGCTCAGGGCGACCGAAGTACTATCTTTTGGCCTCGGCAAATCCGGACTCCTCCGTGACGACACCTCGGGGTCGCCCACCCCATAAGGCGGAGAGGCTGGTGGGGTTTCACTCTCCATCATCTTCGGAAGGAGATCCCCAGAAGACGAACTCTGTCGAGAAGAGCTACTAGCCGGACTGCAAAGAATGGATCCTGGTTATTGGTTTCGGAGGAGGAAGCAAAAGCTTTGTATTTACGATTAACTTACAGCTCGGCTGAGGGCTGGCCCGTTTGCGGGCATGGCGCGGTGAGGACATCCTTCGGGGCAGGGCCCCCTGGTGAAGTTTTCTTCCCTTGTTTGGGCACCTCCATCTCCAAGTCTTCGGAGGCGGCCCTCTTCTTCCCGCGGGGGGGAGGAGACCCTAGATTCCCCTCCCCGACTATCCTCCTTCATGGAGGTAGTAATTCCCCCGGTTTGGATGTGCAATGTGTGAAGTTCTGCTTCTCTGTCCTTCACTTCGTCTTTCCCCGAGGGCACTTGACTTAGCACACGACAAAGCATCTTGGCTATGGCAGGGCTAGGCGAGCCTTCGGGAAGTGGCGCCGGACACCTGATTCTCTCCGCCCTGCTGAGCCATTCCTGGCCGCGGATAGTTTTCACAATAATGTTATGATAAATATAAACGAAGTGTTCGGTTTCAGGGTTACTTACTCGGGTATCTGGGCGGTTGCAGCTCAGGCCCGCATCCTCGGCGGTGTACGGACACTTTACTTGTGGTTCGAAGAATAACTTACACATCCCTTCGAGCGTCATGCCGAAGAAGTGCAGAATAGTCCACGGACCTTCCAGATTGAACTCCCACATCCGTAGAGGCCGGCGTTTGCACGACAACATCCGTCGGACTAGAATTACCTGAATTATGGTGACAAGGCTAGAGTCCCTCTCAAGAAGCTCCCGAATGCGGCTCTGCAATATTGGTACATCATTAGCAGGCCCCCAATCCAGTCCTACATTGGCCCATGACGCCAGTTGAGGCAGAGGGCCCGAACGGAAGTCAGGGTCAGCCACCCACTTTGTGCCTCTGGGAGCCGTGACATAAAACTACCTCCACTGCCATAGATCGGACACCTCGGGGAAGAAACACTCTGGCCATGGGGCGTCGGCGTTCCTGTTTATTGCAGCACCTCCGCACTCCGCGTGTCGCCCCTCAATCATCTTCGGCTTCACATTGAAGGCCTTGAGCCATAAGCCGAAATGCGGGGTGATGTGGAGGAAGGTTTCGCACACAACGATGAACGATGAGATGTGAAGGATGGCGTCCGGAGCTAGATCATGGAAATTTAGTCCGTAATAGAACATGAGCCCTCTCACAAAGGGATCAAGGGTGAAGCCTAAGGCACGAAGGAAGTGAGAAATGAATACGATGCTCTTGTTGGGCTCGGGAGTAGGGATGACCTTTCTTGGAGCACGAAGCCTGTGCTTGATGTCGGCGGTCAGGTATCTGACCTCCCTAAGATTCGCGATGTCCTCCTATGTGATAGAGGAGGCCATCCACCGGCCTTGAAGGTTGGATCCAGACATGATTCAAGGTCCGAAGTGCTTAAGCTTGGGCTTCGGGTGTTGGAACTCGAGATGCGAAAAGGCGCAAGCATGGTAGAAACGAGGGATAGGCCTCAGCCCCTCTATAAAGGGGGTGAATATCTAGCGTCCTCAGCGTAACCGCTTGGGTCTTACCTAAAAACACGGAGTCATACCAACGGGCGTCGTGGGGTTTCACACGCTCGTATTGATGGAGGATCCCACGATATGGAGAACACGATCTCTGCTTTGGCAAGGCGTGCCAATAAAACAGCCTCGCAACACGTGTCGAGGCAGGCCAAGAAAACCGGTTCGTATTGAGCCAGGCCACGGCGTAAGGGCACCCCGTTAGAAAAATTATCAGCAGATCAGATTTGTGAAGTGTCATGCCCTCTACGGTGGTGTGCGGGAATTATCTCACAGAGCCGGACGCAATCCTTAAATCTGCCTTGGAGTATTCGGAGATGGAACCCGCCTTGCAATGCCGAAGACAATCTACGTGCCGGACCCATCATCATTGAAGCCTGGTTCAGGGGCTACTGAGGGAGTCCTGGATTAGGGGGTATCTGGACAGCCAGACTATATACTTTGGCCAGACTGTTGGACCGTGAAGATACAAGACTCAAGACTTCGTCCCGTGTCCGGATGGGACTCTCCTTTGCGTGGAAGACAAGCTTAGCAATCCGGATATTAGATCTCTTTCTTTTAACCGACTTTGTGTAAACCCTAGCCCCCTCCGGTGTCTATATAAACCGGAGCGTTTAGTCCGTAGAAGGACAATCATAATCATCATAGGCTAGCTTCTAGGATTTAGCCTCTACGATCTCGTGGTAGATCAACTCTTGTAATACTCATATCATCAAGATCAATCAAGCAAGAAGTAGGGTTTTACCTCCATCGAGAGGGCCCGAACATGGGTAAAACATCGTGTCCCTTGCCTCCTATTACCATTATCCTTAGACGCACAGATCGGGACCCCCTACCCGAGATCCGCCGGTTTTGACACCGACAATAGCCTTTACCATGCTTATATATTTTGCAAGTATACTTGTTGCTGTTTGAAAACAGAAAGTTTATCAATTTTGCTAAAATTCCCTAGAAAAGTAAGAATATGATAAATTGTTGAAACTTTTTGAAAAATAAGCTCTGATAAATTTTCTACAGTGTTGTATTTTTCTCATAATTTTTGGAGTTAGGGAAGTATGATGAATCTTGCATTCTTTACAGATTGTGCTGTTATGTTTGCATTGTTTGCATATGTTTGCTTGTTTAATGATTCTATTTGAGGATAGGAGTATTAAATATGTAGAGGCATTTAGTATGAAATGATGAATAATAATTTTAGTGATTTGTTACAGTAGAGAATGATAAGGTTATTGCGTTGATTTATACTAACTTATCTCACGAGTTCTTGTTGAGTTTTGTGTGGATGAAGTTTTTAAGATGTAGGGAAGCCGTGATATCAAAGGAATTAAGTAGACGCAAAAGCTCAAGCTTGGGGACGCCCAAGGCATCCCTAATTAATATTTCAAGAAGTCTCAAGCATCTAAAGCTTGGGGATGCCCCGGTAGGCATCCCACCTTTCTTCTTCAACAATTATCGGTTAGTATCGGTTGAACCTAACTTTTTGCTTCTTCACATAATGTGTACTATCCTTGAAATGTCATTTTGTTTTGTTTTGCTTGCTGTTTGAATAAAATAAACAATATCTGAAATTCTTAAATGTTAGAAAGTCTTCACATAGTTGCATAATTACTCAACTACTCATTGATCTTAACTTATATCTTTCGGAGTAGTTTGTCATTTGCTCTAGTGCTTCACTTATATCTTTTAGAGCACGACGGTGGTTTTATTTTGAAGAAATAGGTGAACTCTCGTGCTTCACTTATATTATTTTGAGAGTCTTTAGAACATCATGGTAATTTGCTTTGGTTATGAATTCAGTCCTGATATGATAGGCATCCAAGAGGGATATAATAAAAACTTTCATATAACGTGCATTGAATACAATGATAAATTTGATACTTGGTAATTGTTTTGAGATATAAAGGTGGTAATGTTAGAGTCATGATAGTTGGGTAATTATGAAATTGAGAAATACCTGTGTTAAAGTTGGCAAGTACTGTAGCATGCACGTATGGTGAAAGTTGTGTGACAAATTTGTAGCATGGGTTGTTCTTTTGATTGCCTTCCTTATGAGTGGAGGTCGGGATCGCGCGATGGTTAACTCCAACCAACCCTTCCCCTAGGAGCATGTGTAGTAGTACTTTGCTTCAAGGGCTAATAAACTTTTGCAATAAGTATATGAGTTCTTTATGACTAATGTGAGTCCATGGATTATGCGCACTCTTACCCTTCCACAATTTGCTAGCCTCTACGGTACCATGCATTTCCCTTTCTCACCTTGAGAGTTGGTGCAAACTTCACCGGTGCATCCAAACCCCGTGATACGATACGCTCTATCACAGATAAACCTCCTTATATCTTCCTCAAAACAGCCACCATACCTACCTATTTTCCATAGCCATTCCGAGATATATTGCCATGCAACTTTCTACCATTACGTTTATTATGACACGCTCCATCATTGTCATATTGCTTTTGCATGATCATGTAGTTGACATCATATTTGTGTAAAGGCCACCTTTATAATTCTTTCATACATGTCGCTCTTGATTCATTGCATATCCCGATAAACCGTTGGAGGCGTTCACATAGAGTCATATTTTGTTCTAAGTATTGAGTTGTAATTCTTGAGTTCTAAATCAATAAAAGTGTGATGATCTTCATTATTAGCGAATTGTACCAAGTGAGTAAAGGATGATGGAGACTATGATTCCCCCACAAGTCGGGACGAGACTCCGGACTTTACGAAAAATAAAAGAGGCCAAAGAAGCCCACCAAAATAAAAAATGAGATAAAAAGAGAGAAGGGACAATGTTACTATCCTTTTACCACACTTGTGCTTCAAAGTAGCACCATGATCTTCATGATAGAGAATCTCCTATGTTGTTACTTTCATATACTAGTGGGAATTTTTCATTATAGAACTTGGTTTGTATATTCCAATGATGGGCTTCCTCAAAATTCCCTAAGTCTTTGTGAGCAAGCGAGTTGGATGCACACCCACTTAGTTTCTTTTGTTGAGCTTTCATACATTTATAGCTCTAGTGCATCCATTGCATGGCAATCCCTACTCCTCACATTGACATCAATTGATGGACATCTCCATAGCCCATTGATTAGCCGCGTCAATGTGAGACTTTATCCTTTTTTTGTCTTCTCCACACAACCTCCATCATCATATTCCATTCCACCCATAGTGCTATATCCATGGCTTATGCTCATGTATTGCATGAGGGTTAAAAAAGTTGAAGCGCGTTAAAAAGTATGAACCAATAGCTTGGCTGAAACCGGGGTTGTGCATGATGGGAGTATTTTGGGCGACGAAAATGAAGCATGGCCTAACTATATGACGTTGTAAGGATAAGTTTTCTTTGGCTATATTATTTTGATAAGACATGATTACTTTTTAGTATGCTTCAAGTATTACTATTTTTATGTCAATATTAAACTTTTATCTTGAATCTTATGGATATGAATATTATTGCCACAATAGAAAAGATTAAATTGATAAATATGTTAGGTAGCATTCCACATGAAAAATTCTGTTTTTATCATTTACCTACTCGAGGACGACCAGGAATTAAGCTTGGGGATGCTTGATACATCTCCAATGTATCTATAATTTTTTATTGTTCCATGCTATTATATTATCCATCTAGGATGATTTATATGCATTTATATGCTATTTTATAGGATTTTTGGGACTAACATATTAACCTAGAGCCTAGTGCCAATTTATGTTTTTTCCTTGTTTTTGAGTTCTAGAGAAAAGGAATACCAAACAGAGTCCAATTGACGTGCCAATTTTTGATGATTTTTTATGGACCAAAAGAATCCCCCGAGTAAAATAGTTGGACCAGAAGAGTCCCGAGCCATCCACGAGAGAGGAGGGCGAGCCCAGGGGGGTAGGGCGCGACCTCCACCCTCGTGGACGAGGCTACGCCTTGAGCTTGCGTTGGTTTTCCTTGAAGAGGAAAGGGTGATGCAGCAATAGTAGCGTAAGTATTTCCCTCAGTTTTTAGAACCAAGGTATCAATCCAGTAGGAGGCTCCTCAAAAGTCCCACGCACCTACACAAACAAACAAATAACTCACAACCAACACAATAAAGGAGTTGTCAATCCCTTCACGGCCACTTGCGAAAGTGAGATCTGATAGAGATAGTATGATAAGATAAATATAATTTTGGTATTTTATGATAGAGATTGGAAAAGTAAAGATGCAAATAAAAGTAGATTGAAAGCTTATATGATAAAAGATAGACCCGGGGGCCATAGGTTTCACCAGTGGCTTCTCTCAAGATAGCAAAAGTATTACGGTGGGTGAACAAATTACTGTCGAGCAATTGATAGAAAAGTGAATAATTATGAGATTATCTAGGCATGATCATGTATATAGGCATCACGTCCGTGACAAGTAGACCGAGTCCTGCCTGCATCTACTACTATTACTCCATACATCGACCGCTATCAAGCATGCATCTAGAGTATTAAGTTCATAAGAACAGAGTAACACATTAAGAAAGATGACATGATGTAGAGGGATACACTCATGCAATATGATATAAACCCCATATTTTTTATCCTCGATGGCAAGAATACAATATGTGCCTTGCTACCCCTGCTATCACTCGGAAAGGACACCGGAAGATTGAACCCAAAGTTAAGCACTTCTCCCATTGGAAGAAAGATCAATCTAGTAGGCCAAACCAAACTGATAATTCGAAGAGACTTGCAAAGATAACTCAATCATACATAAAAGAATTCAGAGGGGATTCAAATATTTCTCATAGACAAACTTGATCATAAACCCACAATTCATCGGATCTCGACAAACATGCCGCAAAAAGAGTTACAATCAATAGATCTCCAAGAAGATTGAGGAGAAAATGGTATTGAGATCCAAAAAGAGAGAAGAAGCCATCTAGCTAATAACTATGGACCTGAAGGTCTATGGTAAACTACTCACAACTCATCGGAGGGGCTATGGTGTTGATGTAGATGCCCCCCGTGGTCGATTCCCCCTCCGGCGGAGTGCCGACGAAGGCTCCAAGATGCCATCTCACGGATACAGAAGGTTGCGGTGGTGGAATTAGGTTTTCGTGGCTTGTTCTGATGTTCTAGGGGTACGTGGGCATATATAGGAGGAAGAAGTAGGTCGGTGGCCTCCCGAGGGGCCCACGAGATAGGGGGCGTGCCCTATAGGGTGGGCATGCCCTCCACCCTCGTGGCCTCCTCGACTACTTCTTGACTTGCACTCCAAGTCCTCTGGGTCACGTTCGTTCCAAAAATCACGCTCCTGAAGGTTTCATTGCATTTGGACTCCGTTTGATATTCCTTTTCTTTGAAATACTGAAATAGGCAAAAAAACAGCAATACGGGCCGGGCCTCCGGTTAGTAGGTTAGTCCCAAAAATGATATAAATGTGTAAAATAAAGCCCATAAACATCCAAAACAGGTAATATAATAGCATGGAACAATAAAAAATTATAGATACGTTGGATACGTATCAAGTATCCCAAGCTTAATTCCTACTCGTCCTCGAGTAGGTAAATGACAAAAACAGAATTTTTGATGTGGAATGCTACCTAGCATAATTCTCAATGTATTTTTCTTTATTGTGGCATGAATGTTCAGATCCAAATGATTCAAAATAAAAGTTCATATTGACATAAGAAATAGTAATACTTCAAGCATACTAATCAAAGCAATCATGTCTTCTCAAAATAACATGGCTAAAGCAATCATGTCTGGCTGTTGGTCTATCTTCATCACACAAAGTATTTAATTATGCACAACCCCGATGACAAGCCAAGCAATTATTTCATACTTTAGCAATCTCAAGCCTTTTCAATTTTCATGCGATACATGAGCGTGAGCCATGGACATAAAACTATATGTGGAATAGAATGGTGGTTGTGGAGAAGACAAAAAAGGAGAAGATAGTCTCACATCAAATAGGCTTATCAACGGGCTATGGAGATGCCCATTGATAGATATCAATGTGAGTGAGTAGGGATTGCCATGCAACGGATGCACTAGAGCTATAAATGTATGAAAGCTCAACAGAAGAAACTAAGTGGGTGTGCATCCAACTCGCTTGCTCATGAAGACCTAGGGCATTTTGAGGAAGCCGATAATTGGAATATACTCCCTTCGTTCCGAATTACTTGTCTCACATATGGATGTATCTAGATGTATTTTAGTTCTAGATACATCCATTTCAGCGACGAGTAATTTGGAACGGAGGGAGTACAAGCCAAGTTCTATAATGAAAAATTTCCACTAGTATATGAAAGTGACAACATAGGAGACTCTCTATCATAAAGATCATGGTGCTATTTTGAAGCACAAGTGTGGTAAAAAGTATAGTAGCATTGTCCCTTCTCTCTTTTTCTCTCATTTTTTATTTTTTTTTTCTTTTTTTTCTTTTGGGCCTTACTTTTTTTGGCCTTTCTCTTTTTTTTATACTTTCTTTTCTTTAGCCCGAAGTCTCATCCCGACTTGTGTGGGAATCATAGTCTCCATCATCCTTTCCTCACTGGGACAATGCTATAATAATGAAGATCATCACACTTTTATTTACTTAGAACTCAAGATTACAACTCAATACTTAGAACAAGATATGACTCTATATGAATGCCTTCGGCGGTGTACCGGGATATGCAATGAGTCAAGAGCGACATGTATGAAAATTATGGATGTTGACTTGCCACAAATACGATGTCAACTACATGATTATGCAAAAAGCAATATGACAATGAAGATGCGTGTCATATAAACGGAACGGTGGAAAGTTGCATGGCAATATATCTCAGAATGGCTATGGAAATGCCATAATAGGTAGGTATGGTGGCTATTTTGAGGAAGGTATATGGTGGGTGTATGGTACCGGCGAAAGTTGCACGACACAAGAGAGGCTAGCAATGGTGGAAGGGTGAGAGTGCGTATAATCCATGGACTCAACATTAGTCAAAAAAACTCATGTACCTATTGCAAAAATCTACAAGTCATAAAAAACAAAGTATTATGCGCATGCTCCTAGGGGGATAGATTGGTAGGAAAAGACCATCGCTCATCCCCGACCTCCACTCATAAGGAAGACAATTAATAAATAAAATTGTGCTCCAACTTCATCACAAAGCAGTTCACCATACGTGCATGCTACGGGAATCACAAACTTCAACACAAGTATTCTTTAAATTCATAATCACCCAACTAGCATGACTCTAATATTACCACCTCTAATATCTCAAAAAAATTGTCAAGTATCAAATTGATCATAGCATCCAATTCACTTTCTATGATAGTTTTTATTATACACAACTTGGATGCGTACCATTCTAGGATCAATTTTATAACCATAGCAAATACCATGCTGTTCTAAGAGACTCTCAAAATAATACAAGTTAAGCATGAGAGACTAGCAATTTCTACAAAATTAAGCCACCGTTGTGCTCTAAAAAATATAAGTGAAGCACTAGAGCAAAAACTATCAAGCTCAAAAGATATAAGTGAAGCACATAGCATATTCTAATAAATTCTAATCAAGTGGGCTTATTCCCGAAAGGTGTGTACATCAAGGATGATTGTGGTAAACTAAAAAGCAAAGACTAATATCATACAAGACGCTCCAAACAAAACACATATCATGTGGTGAATAAATATATAGCTCCAAGTAAAGTTACCAATGAATGAAGACGAAAGAGGGATGCCTTCCGGGGGCATCCCCAAGCTTAGGCTATTGGCTATTCTTGAATATCTTGGGGTGCCATGGGAATCCCCAATCTTAGGATCTTTCCACTCCTTATTCCATAGTCCATCAAATCTTTACCCAAAACTTGAAAACTTCACAACACAAAACTCAACAGGAAATCTCATAAGCTCCGTTAGTGAAAGAAAGCAAAACCACCACATAAGGTACTCTAATGAACTCATTATTTATTTATATTGGTGTTAAACCTACTGTATTTCAAGTTCACTATGGTTCATACCACTTAATACTACCCATAGATGCATCAAAATAAGCAAACAACACACAAAAAACAGAATCTGTCAAAAACAGAACAGTCTGTAGCATTCTGTAACCCACGAATACTTATGGAACTCTAAAAATCCTACCAAAATAGGAAGTCCTGGAAAATTTGTATATTGATCTAGAGAAAAAGAATTAACGCAAAATCACGTTTTTGTGATTTACCAAAACTAAATTCGTGCGCGCAAAGTTTCTGTTTTTTAGCATAATCAAATTAACTATCACCATAGGTTATCCTATAGGTTCTACTTGGCACAAACACTAATTAAAACATAAAAACACATCTAAACAGAAGGTAGATGCAAAATTTATTGCTAAACATAAACAAAAACAAAAAACACAGATAAAATTGGGTTGCCTCCCAACTAGCGCTATCGTTTAATGCCCCTAGCTAGGCATAAAAGCGAGGATAGATCTAAGTAGTGCCATCGTTGGCACTTAATTCATAAGTAGCCTACATGACAGACTCATAAGGTAATTTAATTTTCTTTCTTGGAAAGTGCTCCATGCCTTTCCTTAATGGAAATTGGAATCCAATATTCCCTTCCTTCATATCAATAATCGCGCCAATCGTTCAAAAGGAAAGGTCTACCAAGAATAATAGGGCAAGAAAGATAGCAATCTATATCAAGAACGATAAAATCTACGGGCACCAAATTTCAATTTGCAACAATTAGAACATCATTGATCCTTCCCATTGGCCTTTTAATGGTGGAATCCGCATGGTGCAAATTTAAAGAGCAATCATCAAGATCATGGAAACCTAGAATATCACATGAAGTTTTCGGAATCGTGGAAACACTAGCACCCAAATCACATAAAGCAAAACACTCATGACCTTTAATTTTAATCTTTATAGTAGGTTCCCACTCATCATTAAGTTTTCTAGGTATAGAAACTTCCAAATTAAGTTTTTCATCAGAATATTGCATCAAGGCATCAACAATGTGTTTGGTAAAATCTTTATTTTGACTATAAGCATGAGGAGAATTAACAACGGATTGCAACAAGGAAATACAACCTTCTAAAGAACAATTATCATAATCAAATTCCTTGAAATCCAAGATAGTGGGTTCAATGCTATTTAAAGTCTTGACCTCTCCAATCCCACTTTTACCATAATTAGCATCAAGATCTAAAAACTCCGAATTATTGGGATGCCTTTTAACTAAAGTTGACTCATCTCCAGTCCCATCATTATTAAGATTCATATTGCAAAACAAAGATCTAGTAGGGGACACATCAATAACTTTAAGATCTTCATCATTATTTTCATTGAAACTAGAAGAACACACCTTTACAAAGGAATCTTTCTTAGCACGCAATCTAGTGGTTCTTTCATTGCACTCATCAATGGAAATTATCATTGCTTTGAGAGACTCATTGATATCATGCTCAGGAGAAGTAGATCTAAGTTTCAGAGAATCAACATCAAGCGAAAGTCTATCAACGTTCCTAGCCAAATCATCGACTTTGAGCAACTTTTCTTTAAGCAAGGCATTAAAATTCTTTTGAGAGATCATAAATTCTTTCACACTATTCTCAAAATCAGAGGGCATCTTATTAAAATTACCATAAGAATTATTATAAGAATTTCCATAATTATTAGAGGAATTACTAGGGAACGGTTTAGGATTAAAGTTTCCTCTATAAGCGTTATTTCCAAAACTATTCCTACCAACAAAATTCACATCCATAGATTCATTATTATTTTCAATCAAAGTAGACAAAGGCATATCATTAGGATCAAGAGGAGCACTCTTAGTAGCAAATAATTTCATAAGTTCATCCATCTTTCCACTCACAACATTGATTTCTTCTATAGCATGCACTTTTTTACTAGTAGATCTTTCTGTGTGCCATTGAGAATAATTAGCCATAATATTATCAAGAAGTTTTGTAGAATCTCCTAACGTGATTTCCATAAACGTGCCTCCCGCGGCCGAATCTAAAAGATTTCTAGAAGCAAAGTTCAATCCGGCATAAAATTTTTGTACGATCATCCATAAATTCAAACCATGAGTAGGGCAATTGCGAATCATCAATTTCATTCTTCCCCAAGATTGGGCAACATGCTCATGATCAAGTTGTTTAAAATTCATAATATCGTTCCTAAGAGTGATAATCACTACTAGGGAAAAGCTTATACATAGACGCTTACTAGTAGAAAGGGTTAAAAACCCTCGCTACTGCTACTTACTAGTAGCGCAGGTTTTTAAACCTCGCTACTACTAAGTTGATAGCAGTAGCGCGGGTTTTTAACCCTCGCTACTACTAAGCGGTCTCTACCGTGCCCCCCGGGACATGCCATAGTAGTAGCGCGGGTTTTTAACCCTCGCTACTACTAAGTTGATAGCTGTAGCGTTGGTTTTTAGCCCTCGCTACTACTAAGTGGTGCCATAGTAGTAGCGAGGGGTAAAAACCCGCGCTACTACTAAAGGTCCCATTTTCAAACTCTACCCCCCCACCCCCCTGGATCGCCTTTTCAGTTTAAAAAAATAAAAGAAAATGATGAAAATGTCAAAAAAGTAAAAGAAAATAAGTTTCTCATGTGATATGTGGTCTAGTTGTTGGGAAAATTTGCAAATATGAATTTCGACTTTATTTGCAAAATCTCTCGAGAATTTGTAAAAATGGGCATAACTTTTGCATACTAACTCGGATGAAAAAGTTTTTTATATGAAAAATCATCTACTCGAAAAGTTGCATCCAAATTTCACTGGGGGAACCCCGTTAAACATTTTCAAAATCCTCAAAAACCTAACAGAAAAAAGTTACGGGGCTTTTAAGATCTGGTCAGTTTTTTTTAATTCATCAAATTTCAGTTTTTTTTTAATTTTTGTTAAATCTGGTCAAACTATGATCAAACTAATTACTTAAGAATATTAGTGTTACTAAATAATTATTTTAGTTTTTTTGAATTTTTGTCAAATCTGATCAAACTATGGTCAAACTGTGGTCAAACTGTGGTCAAATTGTGGTCAAACTATGGTCAAACTGTGGTCAAACTAATTATTCAAGAAATATTAGTGTTACTAATTTTTTAGAACAATAGTTTCAAACTCAAACAGTCAAATCTGTGACTTCATGCTCAAGCTAAATTCCTGAGGTTAATAGGATTGACATCTTACTATTGTCGGGAAAACAACAAGTGCAGACTTGGAAACGAGGGAGAATAGAACCCAGAAGTTAAGCGTGCTCAGGATGGAGTAGTGAGAGGATGGGTGACCGTCCGGGAAGTTAGATGATTTGGAATGATGAGGGGTGATTAGAGATTAAATTGAGCAGTGATGAGGGGTGATTAGAGATTTGAGGTTAAAATAATTCAGAAATTTGAAAATTAGGGAAAAAATCAAAAAAAAAATTCGAAAAAATTCCAATTTTTTTTCCAGAGATTAGAGATTAGTAGTAGCGCGGGTTTTTACCCACGCTACTACTAAAGGACTTAGTAGCACCCGCGCTACTGCTATACGTTAGCTGTAGTGTCTTATTAGTAGCGCCGGCCCCCGCGCTACTAATAGGCCCAAAACCCGCGCTGCTGCTAGGCTTTTCCCTAGTAGTGAATCTT
Organism: Triticum dicoccoides; assembly: GCF_002162155.2. Lineage (NCBI taxonomy): Eukaryota > Viridiplantae > Streptophyta > Magnoliopsida > Poales > Poaceae > Triticum > Triticum dicoccoides. The sequence continues at coordinate 201,278,079 of NC_041387.1, read as the reverse complement.
AGCGGGAGGAAAATATTAGAGATAAAAGCATCTTTCCACTTGTTCCAAGAATCAATACTATTTTTAGGAAAAGACGAAAACCAAACTTTAGCACGATCTCTAAGTGAAAACGGAAATAACTTCAATTTAACAATATCGTTATCCATATCTTTCTTCTTTTGCATATCACACAAATCCACAAAGTTGTTTAGATGGGTAGCGACATCTTCACTAGGACGGCCGGCGAACTAATCTTTCATAACAAGATTCAGCAAAGCGGTATTGATTTCACAAGACTCAACATCATTAAGATGAGCAATCGGAGTACTAAGGAAATCATTATTATTGGTATTGGAGAAATCACACAATTTGGTATTATCTTGCGCCATGGCGACAAGTAATCCGCACACAAGCAAACAGAAAAAAGGCAAACGAAAGAGAGAGGAGATTGGGAAAGAGAGGGCAAATAAAATAGCAAGGGTGATGTGGGGGATAGGAAAACAAGAGGCAAATGGCAAATAATGTAAATGCGAGGGAGATGAGTTTGTGATGGGTACTTGGTATGTCTTGACTTGAGCGAAGACCTCCCCGGCAACGGCGCTAGAAATCCTTCTTGCTACATCTTGAGCTTGGTTGGTTTTCCTTGAAGAGGAAAGGGTGATGCAGCAATAGTAGAGTAAGTATTTCCCTCAGTTTTTGAGAACCAAGGTATCAATCCAGTAGGAGGCTCCTCAAAAGTCCCACGCACCTACACAAACAAACAAAGAACTCGCAACCAACACAATAAAGGGGTTGTCAATCCCTTCACGGCCACTTGCGAAAGTGAGATGTGATAGAGATAGTATGATAAGATAAATATATTTTTGGTATATTATGATATAGATTGGAAAAGTAAAGATGCAAATAAAAGTAGATTGAAAGCTTATATGATAAAAGATAGACCCGGGGGCCATAGGTTTCACTAGTGGCTTCTGTCAGGATAGCATAAGTATTACGGTGGGTGAACAAGTTACTGTCGAGCAATTGATATAAAAGTTAATAATTATGAGATTATCTAGGCATGATCATGTATATAGGCACCACATCCGCGACAAGTAGATCGACTCCTGCCTGCATCTACTACTATTATTCCACACATCGACCGCTATCCAGCATGCATCTAGAGTATTAAGTTCATAAGAACAGAGTAACACATTAAGAAGGATGACATGATGTAGAGGGATAAACTCATGCAATATGATATAAACCCCATCTTTTTATCCTCGATGGCAACAATACAATACGTGCCTTGCTGCCCCTACTGTCACTGGGAAAGGATACCGCAAATTGAACCCAAAGCTAAGCACTTCTCCCATTGCAAGAAAGATCAATCTAGTAGGCCAAACCAAACTGATAATTCGAAGAGACTTGCAAAGATAACTCAATCATACATAAAAGAATTCAGAGGAGATTCAAATATTTCTCATAGATAAACTTGATCATAAACCCACAATTCATCGGATCTTGACAAACACACCGCAAAAAGAGTTATATTGAATAGATCTCCAAGAAGATCGAGGAGAACATGGTATTGAAATCCAAAAAGAGAGAAGAAGCCATCTAGCTAATAACTATGGACCCAAAGGTCTGTGGTAAACTACTCACAACTCATCGGAGGGGCTATGGTGTTGATGTAGAAGCCCTCTGTGGGTCGATTCCCCCTCCAGCAGAGTGCCGGCGAAGGCTCCAAGACAGGATCTCGCGGATACAGAAGGTTGCGACGATGAAATTAGGTTTTCGTGGCTTGTTCTGATGTTCTCGCGGTACGTGGGTATATAGGAGGAAGAAGTAGGTCGGTGGCCGCTCGAGGGGCCCACGTGATAGGGGGGCATGCCCTACAGGGGTGGGCGCGCCCTCCACCCTCGTGGCCGCCTTAGCTGCTTCTTGACTTGCACTCCAAGTCCTCTGGGTCACGTTCATTCCAAAAGTCACTCTCCCGAAGGTTTCATTGCATTTGGACTCCGTTTGATATTCCTTTTCTTCGAAATACTGAAATAGGCAAAAAACAGCAATACGGGTTGGGCCTCCGGTTAGTAGGTTAGTACCAAAAATGATATAAATGTGTAAAATAAAGCCCATAACATCCAAAACAGGTAATATAATAGCATGGAACAATCAAAATTATAGATACGTTCGAGACGTATCAGACGACTCGGAGACCCCCCCTGACATGAGACCTACCCAAAAAATCCTATAAATCTAGAAACCTACAGAAATATACCTAGATCGGGAGTTCCACCGCCGCAAGCCTCTATAGCCACCAAAAACCTCTCGGGAGCCCGTTCTGGCACCCTGTCGGAGGGGCAATCCATCACCGGTGGCCATCTTCATCATCCCGATGCTCTCCATGACGAGGAGGGAGTAGTTCACCCTCGGGGCTGAGGGTATGTACCAGTAGCTATGTATTTGATCTCTCTCTCTCTCTCTCGTGTTCTTGAGGTGCTAAGATCTTGATGTATCACGAGCTTTGCTATTATAGTTGGATCTTATGATGTTTCTCCCCCTCTACTCTCTTGTAATGGATTGAGTTTTCCCTTTGAAGTTATCTTATCGGATTGAGTTTTTAAGGATTTGAGAACACTTGACGTATGTCTTGCATGTGCTTATCTGTGGTGACAATGGGATATTCACGTGTTCTACTTGATGTATGTTTTGGTGATCAACTTGCGGGTTCAGTGACCTTGTGAACTTATGCATAGGGGTTGGCACATGTTTTCGTCTTGACTCTCCGGTAGAAACTTTGGGTCACTCTTTGAAGTTCTTTGTGTTGGTTGAATAGATGAATATGAGATTGTGTGATGAATACCGTATAATCATACCCATGGATACTTGAGGTGACATTGGAGTATCTAGGTGACATTAGGGTTTTGGTTGATTTTTGTCTTAAGGTGTTATTCTAGTACGAACTCTATGATAGATCGAACGGAAAGAATAGCTTCGTGTTATTTTACTATGGACTCTTGAATAGATCGATCATAAAGGATAAATTTGAGGTGGTTTCCTACACTATAATAATCTCTTCATTTGTTCTCCGCTATTAGTGACTTTCAGTGACTCTTTGTTGCATGTTGATCCAATTAGGTTATTATTGTTGAGAGAACTTGCACTAGTGAAACTATGAACCTTAGGCCTTGTTTCCTAGCATTGCAATACCGTTTACGCTCACTTTCACCACTTGTTAACTTGCTGTTTTTATATTTTTCAGATTACAAATACTCATATCTACCATCCATATTGCACTTGTATCACCATCTCTTTGCCGAACTAGTGCACCTAAACAATTTACCATTGTATTGGGAGTGTTTGGGACACAAGATACTCTTTGTTATTTGGTTGCAGGGTTGTTTGAGAGAGACCATCTTCATCCTACGCCTCCCACAGATTGATAAACCTTAGGTCATCCAATTGAGGGAAATGTGCTACTGTCCTACAAACCTCTGCACTTGGAGATCCAGCAACGTCTACAAAGAAGGTTGCGTAGTAGACATCACAGTCCCCGGCGTAGTGAAGTGCGCGCGGCATCCTAGTTGGGTGTGCGCGGAACACGCACCACACGCTCGACTGCTGGTGCCCGTCGGTAGCTGTTGCCGGTCGCCGTTGCCGCCATAGCTCCATCAAAAGCAGGGCCATCACCCGCTCCGCCGCCATGGCCATCACCGGCTCCGCCACCGTGGCCATCACCCCACTACCGGCCATCATGGCCATCACTCGCTCCGCCACCGCGGCCTGTAGTTGGGAGGTGGTGGTCGTGGCCGCCACCCCATAGTCGTCCGCCTTAGCTACGTCGACCGCCTGGATCATCACCCGCTCCGCCACCGCCGCCCGCAGGAGGGAGGCGGAGGTTGAGGCCCGCACGTGCGGCAGTGACCTTGCGCTCTACATCGAGTTCCTACGGGAGGAGGAGGAGCGCCTCGTCGAGCACGCAAAGAGCCTTACCACCGTCGTGGCCGCGGCACACACCGACGTAGAGGCGAGGAATTAGGAGATCTACAAGGAGAACCACCGCTTCAAGGGGGACCGTCTAGAGCGGCAGAGGGCGTTTGAGGTGAGCGTTTCTAAAGGTGCAGCAGCATCAGGCACCGTATTGTAGTTTTCCAACTCGTCGGTAGGCTCCTCCTCCTCTTCCTCTTACTAAGCACGCTCGGCAGAGGAGAGGCTGCCGGAAGTAGTACAAAGCCCCTCCGTAGTAGTATTTAGGGGCTATTTTGTTCAGTTCATCTGACTATAGATGTGGGGGAACTGTACAACATACATAAAATTAGCTAGTATATATAGTTGAACTAGTTATTTCGGTACGTGGTTGCCAACAATTGGGAAAAAGTTTGGTCGGTTCAACTGTAAAGTTGAACTGTTTGTATAAATTAAGCACGACTGCTTAATCTATGAATGAAATCTATGCTTAATTACTGAATTTTAGTTGCAAAAATTAGATAGTGCTAGTGATTTTTAGCTACATATTTTGACAAATCGCGGTTACAAGGATTGACAAATGGCAATGTTACTAGATGAACAAATGTTAATCTTTCCAGTTTGACAAATGGCAATATACCCAATATGACAGATGCAAATCTTACCAAATTGTCTGTACGTGGTTGCACACAGGTCATCCGAAAAAACCGTTTGCGTTGAAGCGAAGTAGAAATCCCGCTTGCCAAATTTTATCTTGGCTTAGCACTGAAGTCTTGCTTTGCATACCTTATTCAATCTAAACCGTTTGCGTTGAAGAGATGCACAAATCCTGCGCAGCGAATTTTCTCATGGCTTACTGCAGAAGACCATAGCTCTCACTTTGCATACAGGTGTTCTATCTAAAATGTTTTGTGATGAAGAGCTGCACAAATCCTGCTCGGCACATTTTCCCTTAGCTTACTAGGGAAGCTCTCAGTGTACATACGGGCGTTCTATCTAAAACGTTTGCGATGTTAGAGTGGCGGCTCGTTGTTTCAAAATGCCTTTCTTGACTGTTATTCGAGTGCGCCTTCTCTCAAAATGGACACAAAAATTACCACATCATGTCGGGTGCCATTCCATGATAGCATGCCAAGTTTCATGAATTTCGGACAAGTTTTGGATTTACTAGAATTTAAAAACAAAGTATCTCAACGTTTTTCCGGCAGTCAATAGTGGTGGTGTTTGAAATTCATTCCCATTTCTTGCATGGGACCTAAGCATGCACCCAAGGACACATATTTGATTTTTCAACCAAGTTATATGCACTGGAGCATGTGCATGTAGTTCAATTTTGAATTATGCACATAAATGCATTGAAAGGTCAATTAATGCATAAAAATGTCCAAACGAACCCTGAAAAATTCCAAAATTTAACACAACACTCCTGTTGTTCCATGTTGACACTAGAGAAAAAAATTGAAATCAAGAAGAGACAACGTATATTGTTTCGTCCAGAAAGGTGAAACGTTCCCTACCGTAACCATGAGGCTTGTTGCGAGAAGCTTTGGTTTGTGAGAAGCGTATACCCCAACCTGCCCCAAATGGGACAATATTTTTACCACTTCATGTTGCTTCTGTTCCATGATAGCATGTCGAGTTTCATGAATTTCAGACAAGTTTTCGATTTACTAGAATTTTAAAACCATGTATCTCAATGTTAGCGGCCGAGCGATGGTGGCAAAGGTGTTTGACATTCATTCCCATTTCTTGCATGGGACCTAAGGTTGCAACCAATGACACACATTTGATTTTTCAACCCGTCTATATGCACTGAAGCATGTACATGTAGTTCAAATTTGAATTATGCACATGAATGCATAGAAAACTAAGTTAATGTATAAATATGTCCACGCAAACTCCAAAAGATCCCCAAAACTTGCAAACACTCTTGTTGTTCTATGCTAACACGAGAAGGTAAGAAGATGCAACAAATATTGTTTCGGCCCCCAAGGTGGCACGTTCCCTACCAAAACCATCATGCTTGTTATGAGAGAAGCTCTAGTTTGCGAGAAGCTTATACCATAACCTGGCCCAAATGGGACAATATTTTTTTACCCCAGCATCTTGCTGTCGTTCCATGATAGCATGCCAACGTTCATGAATTTCAGACGAGTTTTGTATTTACTAGAATTACAAAAGCAAACACCTCAACGTTTGCTGGAGAGCCATAGTGTCGTGGTGTTTGAAATTCATCCCCATTTCTTGAATGGGATGTAAGCATCAACCCATGGACACATATATCATTTTACAACCCATTTTGGTGCATCGGAGCATGTACATGTGGTTTAGTTTTGAATTGTGCACCTGAAATGCCTAGAAAACCAAGTTACCGTATAAAAATTTCCAAACAAACCCTGAATAATTCCAAAAATTTTGACGACACACCTATAGTTGCATGTTCACTACAGATAGAAGTTCTAGAAATTCAAACACCACCCTTTGCAGCTGTGACCCCATTATGTAATTCAAATCAAGATGAATAATCAAGTAGATCCCACATAGTTTATTATCACCAACCGTGTGAGATGCAGTACAAAATATCCGAGAGCACCGTCGGTGTATAGTACGCCTATGGCTTACGTGAGAAGGTTCGTCGGCTACAGTCCACAGCCGGCGTGTCAAGCACACTAGCTCACTCCACAAATATCATTTCACTGTTCAATTGTCGCTGATGAAAGATGGGGACGTGGACCCATGTCGCGAGGGAAACTTCAGTAGCCCACTCCGGTGAGAGTGCGGCCGCACCAACCAGGCGCGTGCTAACAAGGTTCGTGAGGGCGACCGGAATCTATGACCGGGCGGCCAAGGCAGCCCAAATGGCTGATGTTGCTTCTCACGCGGCGGCAACAACATAGCAACTGGCGAGAGCGGCACAACAGTTGTCCGTTCCGCAACAGCGGCCTTAGCACTGATGGAGGCCGCCCAGGACCATGCCGAGGCCGCTCACTCCCAGCTCATGGCGGTCACCGCACAAATTGAAAGAAGCTTCTCCGACAACGGTCGGCAACCCACGACCAAAGAGTTGGCAATCATCGAGAGCGTTCGAGCAGCCGTCTGTTCCTGTGCAGCATACCTTCCCACGATGGAGCCCGCCAAACCCCAGATGGTGGCCGCCCACGCCCAGCTCATGGAGGCCTTTTTCAAAGAGATGGCGGACGCGGATGGCGAGATGCTTGCCGAGTATGGAGCGAGGGATGCCATGGCGCCCCTTCCCCAGTCGACCATCGGGCGTGAGCTGGACATGGAGGAGGCGGCGGAGATCGACGAGCACCAGCCGTAGTAGTACTCTTTGTTTTATTTAATTAAGAGTGCCGGTCTTTAATTTGTTAGAGTAATGTTTAGGCCGGCAAGCTCTGTTTAATTGCTGATCTTTCTCGATTAAGAAGTGTGGGTGTGCTGTAGTCTCCTTTCTGTACCAAAATTATGCAATGATGTGGATGAGCACTGTAACCAGGGAAATTGGAACCAAAATTTTTGACGTTCAAACTCATCGCACATGGGTTAAGCTATTTGAATCATCTGTGATGTTCACATATCGTACACAGTTCTGAATAAGGGACCGAGTCTGATGACACTTTGGGCGCCAGTTTTTTCACTGATGCGATTCCAAATTTTCGGCTTCCGCGGAAATATCTACCTCCCCGCCCCCTCCCTCTTACCAAAAGCCACATTCCCCCTGTTTCCGCCTTCTTTTCCAAGTTGAAACCTTCACTCCTTGCTTGCAATGCCACCCCCCTCATTGGCGACCCTCCTTCATGCTACTCTGCCTCGCCTATCCAGGCAGGTAATCCACACCCGACCCCCATCCTCCTCCTCCTCCTTCCACATCCCACATGTCCCGACTGCCGGCGCAAGCGCAACACCTTCCACCCAAATCACCAACCCCTCCACCAAATAAGTGCCTCCCTAAGCCATGGTGCATGTAGTATAGCTATGATCTCAAGGAGCATTTGGCAGTGGAGAAGCAAATCGCACCCGCACGCGAGGATGAGGTCGCGATGGATGCCATTCGTGCCGACCCCCAGATCTTGGAGGAGCACCTTGCCATTTGCTAGCTATGCCGGTTAAGCATGCTCGATTTACCCGTTGCGTGTGCTGCTCCTTCCTTTCCTTAATAAATTCTAGTGAATTGTGCTATCTACTTTTACCATGTAATCTGTTGCTCTAGTGTATATGTTCTATATGTCGTGCAATGTGGTTCTCACTTATTAAATGTTTGGTTAATTAGTTGTCGTGTTCATGTAACAGTTTGGTTCAATTCTTCAAATGTGATGTTCAATTCTTCAGGCTGCAATTTTGTATTGTCTTCCATCTGAGAAATAAATCAAATTTTTCTTTACAAAATACATGAGAAACAAATCCAATTGCTATATTTCCAAGTTGTCAAGCATGCTTGGTTTGGTTAACTGTTGATCTTCTAGTATGTTATACCTTGTGCAATGTGGTGCTCAGTTAACGTTTGGTTCATTTGTTGTGGTGTTTAGTTAACTGTTTGGTTCCATTCTGCAATGCAATGTTCAATAGTTGTGGGTGCATTCTGTTATTGTATACCATGTGAGAAATAAATTGAATTTGGCTATACTAAATACACGAGAAACAAATACAATTGTTATATTTCCAAGTTGTTAAGCATGCTTGGTTTGGTTAACTGTCTGATCAACTATTAGAAGTATGTTATATTGTGCAATGTGGTGCTCAGTTAATGTTTGGTTCATTTGTTGTGGTGTTTAGTTAACTGCTTGGTTCAATTCAGCAATGCAATGTCCAATTGTCATGGGTAGAATTTTGTACTATTGTGCATGTTAGGAATAATCGAATTTGGCTGCACTTAATACATGGGAAACATATACAATTGCTACATTTCCTAGTTCTTAATGATGCTTGATTTGGATAAATGGGTCTTCCATGTGGCTTGAATTAATCTGATTAATCTATAATGTGCTTATTTTTCATCAACATATTTTACTAATAGCATGCAAACCCTCACTTAACCTGATCAATAATTACCTTATATGTGTTGCAGGGAAGCAATGGGAAGCACTGAGGCTTACAATCGAGGTTCGCACATGCATGGTCCTTTGTCTAATAGCACATTATTATGCAATTGCAGGAACCATTCTAATACTTAAGTTTTAAACAATTTTGTCTTGCAAATGTAGGCCCTGCTATCAGAGGTTTTGACCCACTATTCATCTGTTTTTGCATATGGGGAAATGAGTTGTCCATGAATATCAGTCCAGTCAAGAAACTCACAAAGATTGTTACGATAAAGAAATTAGCGACAAAAAACAACAAGATCTTTGTCTGCACAATGAAGAAGACATCAGTTCACTACAAGATGGTACTAACTATTATACCTTGTCTTTTTTATTCCTTTGCCCCATTTCCAATATAGAGAAGATATTTATGCACATACTCGTTTTTAGGCCTTTCCAAAATAGTTCACCGATCATTACCTCTCAAACCACCTGTATTGTCAGGAGGCGAAGAAGGTATTCATAAAACACCCACGGTTCAATATTGAAGTGTTCCTAAAGAGGACGAAGGATGGACGGTCAATCATCCATAGGCACTGGCCTAAAGTTGCAAAGACCTTCAACATCAACGAAGGCTCAATATTCGCGTTCCGCTTCAGCAGTTTTCCCGATGAGATGCATTTATCTATGTACCATCTATGATGCTAATTTTGAAAGGTTCTAGATGTTGCATGTGGAACTTGGTGCTGGTGCAGTTGTGTAATGGGGTAGCTGAGTGCTGAAGCTATATCATGTTGTACTCTGATGTATTCATCCAACATGGACCTTGCCATATCCACAAGTGTACGGTTCTTCCTTTCGGCTAAACCATTTTGCTGAGGAGTGTATGGAGCTGAATATTGATGCTCAATCCCTTCATCACTAAGGAATTCTTCCAAGGTATAGTTCTTGAACTCAGAGCCATTGTCACTTCTTATTGCCAAGATCTCTTTGTCAAACTTGCGTTGTGCTTGCTTGGCAAAATCAATGAAGGTGATATTCGTCTCGTCCTTGGACTTGAGGAAAAACACCCATGTATATCTTGAGTAATCATCAACAATGACAAGTCCATACTTTTTCCCACCAAGACTATCCCATGAAGGAGGCCCAAAAAGACCCACATGAAGGAGCTCCAGGGGCCTTGAAGTAGACACAATGTTCTTGGCTGGGTGCTTTGATTGATGTTGCTTCCCGGCTATGCATGCACTACACACACAATCTTTCTCAAAAGAGACATTGGTTAGTCCAAGGATGTGATTCCCCTTTAAGAGATATTGAAGATTTCTCATGCCGACATGGGCTAGCCGGCGATGCATAGCCACCCCTTGTCGGCCTTGGCCATTAGACAAGTTGCATGGAATGTGCTCTCTTTCGAGAAATCAACCGTGTAAAGGTTGCCATCTAACTCTCTAACAAAGGCCACTTCGAGAGTCTCTTAAAGACTTTCACATCCGTGGCGAACAGAAAGCAAATGGTATTTAAGGGATTTGACTAGCATGACATTTGCAAGAGACATGTCATTTGTGATAGCCACCTTGCCCAACCCTAGTACCTATCCTTTTGAACCTCCACCAAACATAATTCTCATGAATGGTTGAATAGCTTCCATGAAATTTTAGAGCAATTTTCTATCTCCGGTCATATGATTGGTACATCCACTATTAATCACCCATTTTACTCCACCGGAGAAGGCAACCTACACACAATTATGACTTGGTTAGAGGCACCCATTTGCAATGGGACCTCTCAAGTTAGTCACAAGGGTCTTAGGGACCCAAATAGCATAGAACCGGAAAGCATTTCGAGGACCAACAAATTTAGCATAAACTTCTCCATCCTTAGTCTTATGAAGTACATAGGATGGAGGCATGAACTCTTTTGGCTTTTTGAGAGTGGGCATGCCCATTGTGGCCTTCCCACTAACAACCTTAACTTTCTCCTTGTGTCCTTCTTGTACAAATGTTTCCTTTAGAGGGGTTGTACACTTTTGAGAGGATGTCTTCTGCTTGCTTGTGCTTGGGTCAAACCCGAGTCCCTCTTTGACAAACACCTCATTGTGTTGGCTCAATACCTCATGAAGGTTTTTTTGCCCTTGAGCACATGTCATGAGACCTTTCTCGATTTGAGACTTGAGAAAGCGATTTTCCTCAAGAATAGATGCTAGATCACTACTAGAGTTAGTAGTACAGGCATCAATATTGATAATAGGAGAAGAGTAAGCTTTGGCTAGAGTTTCAAGATAAGTAAGTTTGAGCATCTCAAAACTCTTTGTAAGAAGGGTGAGCTCTTCTTCCTTAGTCTTGAGGTACACAGATAGAAGCTCACAATCCTTAGAGAGAGAAGCATGAGACTTCACAAGCTTACTTTTATCATTCATCAACTCCTCGCAAGAGTCAATAGCCTTTTTCAAGGAGGCAACATCTTTAGTATGAACATCAATGTTTGCACCAATTTTTAAGCATAGTTCATCATTTCGTGCTTCCTCATATTGGACTTTCCGCTCAAGGATTTCACATTTTTCCTTTTCCTTGGTGACGAGGGTTTCGAGTTCCTTAATGGTGATGGTGTGCTTACTCACCATCTCCATAAGCATACAAAACATAGTGAGCTTCTTTCCTTTGAGGGAGCACATGAACTTATTAAGTTTAGCAAGCATAGGATCATCTAGATCATCATCCTCATAACTATCCTCCGCATCAACATACTCATCACTAGGAGTAGACGGAGTGAAAAGAGGAGGACTTGATCATGGGGTTACGTTGACCTTGTCAGGAGAGCTTTGGTCGTCTCCATCTTCTACCACGGCCTTTGCCATTAGACACTTGTGAGCATTGCCCTTGTAGTCTTTCATGTAGTTGTAGTTGACCACATCACCACTCTTGTTCACTAACCTCAAAGTGTTTTGAGAGTCTTGAGCAACTCCGGCAACACCACTAACATCATCCGGATCGGATTCTTCTTGAGCAACCATTGTTTTCCCATCTCTCTTCTTGAGCTTGGAGTTCAAAGGATTTGTCAACTTCTTCTTTCGAAAGGTCTTGGGAAACCTTGGTTTATCCACTATCTTCTCATAAGGGCATTCATTGGAGAAGTGGCTGGTTTCTTCATAGTTGTAGCATTTTCTTACTTTCTTCTTTTTGAAATCTTCCCTTGAATTTTCCCGCGCTAAACTTCTTGATAAAGAGAGCCATGTCTTCATATGAAGGGCCCTCATCGAATTCAATCTCATCATCGTCATCATCATCATCATCATCATCTTCTTCTTCTTCACTTTGCTCATCTTCACATACATGCTTGGCCTTCAATGCAAGATTGATCTTTGATGTTGGGGTACCATGCATGGCAAGATGTTTTGTGGCATTAGCCTTTGACTCTTCAAATAGTTGGAAGGTAGATATGATGTCATATGTAGTCATTTCCTTGAAGGCATGGTGTTGTCTTATGTCCCACACCATTTGATGGTGATATGGGGCAAGAGCATGAAGCAACTTATCCAGAAGGAATCGCTTAGTCATGTTGAATCCATCTTGTGTCTTGTCACACTCACACGACTCAATGTCAGAAGTGAGAGTCATGAGACACTCAAGGAGTTGATTGGGGGTTTCACCTTTCTCCATACAAAAGTTTTGCAATTGCCCCTTGGCAATTTCATATTGAGCACTCTGAAGGGTAGAGGTGCCGGTCTTGGATCTTATAATACTTTCCCATAGTTCCTTGGCACTTGTGATGTGTATGAACGGTCTCCTTTGCTTTTCAACCATACCTCTCCTTATACACATGATTCCAGTGTCATTGAGATTCTTTTCATAAATTTCTCTTGGTGTAGGATTCTTTGGATCAACCACATGGCAACCATACTCCAAGATCTCCAGCATCTCATCGTTTCCATATCGAAGATGATCCTGCATAGAACTCTCCAGAAGGCAAAATCGGAAGTGGCATCAAGTAAAGGAGGTTTGCCTTGAGGATTATATCTCGGTTTCTCAACCCGAGGTCTTGCATAAAGCCAAGGAACACTATAGTGTTCATTGCTAGAAGGTTGTTGACCAAGTGATGGAGTAGACACAGTTGGCCTCGAAGCTGCACCACCCGAGAGTGGTGCAAGCACCATGGACAACGTGACTAATCTCATTTGGACCAAGGCCTCAAGAGAAGCATCATGCTCCTCTTTTTGCTTAGCCAGGGCCCGTTCCAGATCCTCAAACGTAAAGGACTTGACTTCAGAAGAAGCTTCGCATTTATCCTTCTAGGGGTTCATCTCGCTCTAGGGAGGTTAAGCCACAAGAATAGAGCACGAGGCTCTGATACCAATTGAAAGGATCGAGATGGACTTAGAGGGTGGGGGGTGAATAGGTACAATTACAAATTTTAATTATTATTTAACAATTTTAGACAATAATGCGGAATATGAAGGTGAGCCTAACAATTGCAAGTGAGTACTAAGTACTAAGCAAGTAACATGAACATGTCAGTAAGCAAGCACAATATGATATAAGTAAGTGCTAAGAGACAAGTAACCACAAGTAGAAAGTTAGTGTTAGGAATAACCGCAAGTCCGAGAGACGAGGATGTATGCCGATGTTCACTTCCTTGGAGGGAAGCTAGTCACCGTTAGAGAGGTGGATGTTACCACGAAGGCACACCAACGCCACGAAGGCTCACCCTATTCTCCCTTTGAGACAACACCACGGAGGCGTTTCTCAACCACTAGTGGTAGACCTTGGGGTGGTCTCCAAACCTTCACAACCTTTTTCGGGGGTAATCACAAAGGTTGATTCCTCTCCGAAAGACTCCTACCGCCTAGGAGTCTCCTACCTCCAATAGTAATAAGAACGTTGGATAAAAGCTCAAGACTTGCTCAAATCACAAATTCCTTTGGTGCAAAGAAGGGGAAGGAGTGGATCTATCACTTGATTGGAGAACTTCTCTCAAATGTTCCTAAATCCCTTGGGGATCTAGGATTTGGTGTAGAGGATTGAGAGAGAGAGAGAGTGAAAAGTGTTCTTGGCAAGCTCAAAGTGAATGGTCAATCTTATCCCGTGGAAGGGAGGAGCCTATATATAGTGGGTGTGGAAAAAGTGACTGTTTGAGCCACTTAAGTGCACAGAAGGGGTCGGACGTCCAGACAACCCCGGACGTCCGGTGGCACAAGTATGTCCGGACGTCCGATAGATATCGATCGTCCGGCCGCTGGGAACACATAAGCCACGAATCTGTACACAGCACACGGACGTCCGAGACGTGTCGGTCGTTCGGAGCCCGGACGTCCGGAGAGGCCCGAAAATCCGTAAATATGGTTCTGTGGTGGAAATACCGGATGTCCGAGACGTGCCGGTCGTCCGGAGGCCGGTCGTCCGGAGGCCGGTCGTCCGGAGAGGTTCGGAAATCCGTGAATAACGTTTTGTTGGTGAAACACCGGACGACCGTAGTGAGCCAGACGTCCGGACAGCTGAGAGGGATCGGACGTCCGTAAGGTATCAGACGACTGGAGAGAAAAACTGGAGTTGTGGATTTGAGCAAATCTTTCAGTAGTTCCAACGATCCCCTCTTAATAGTGCGGGATCCCTATAATCAAGAACAAATCGTAAACACAGCCAAGGCTAATGTCTTGTATCTCCAATCTTGAGTTATATGCATTTGTCCCTAGTCATGATCCACACATGGCCTTCGAGACATAATCCTGAGATATACTTGATAAACATGATTAGTCCCAACATACATGTTGGCATCAACATCAAAATATGATTAAGGGCATGATTGCACTTTCAATAACGCAAACGATAAAATTATTAATATTGTCTGCGATGGGAACACTATCACAAATGATTTAACGGGGGAAATTGTGTGTGATGTACCTACGGATGGAAATGCTTTTCTTGCAGTGGCTGTGTGGGATGTATATACGTACGAAAACGTTTAGCGGGGTCTAACTGTGTGGGGTGTACTTACGACCGGAAATGATTTTGCCTGTATAACTATTTTTTAGCACTACTGTATGTATAACCGTATTTGCTCGCTCGCTGGTCGCACACGACCTCATTTTGCCGACCGTGTGTTCCAGGAGGGCATATCCTTGACGGTTTCTGGGTTGTGTGGGAAAGTCCCCCTATCGCCCACGCTCACTTGGAGACGGTTCCACATGCCATCGCGGAAAGGGGTTAAAAACCGTTTGTATAGCACCGACGTATACCAGTGATAATGCATTCCCTTATGCCCAAAGATGGTGAAGTGTCATGTAGTCGACGTTCACATAACACCACTAGGGGAATCACAACATACATATCATCAAAATATAAAACACATATCAAATTCACATGATTACTTGCAACGTGACTTCTCCCGTGACCTTAAGAACAAAGATAAATACTCACAAATGGTATTCATGCTCAAGATCAGAGGGGTATTAAATAACATAATGGATCTCAACATATAATCTTCGACCAAATAAACCATATAGTAATCAATTACAAGATGTAATCAACACTACAAGTCACCCACAGGCACCAATCTGGGTTTCGTTACAAAGATTGAACACAAGAGATGAACTAGGGTTTGAGATGAGATGGTGCTCTTGAATACGTTGACTAAGATTTGCCTCCCAAAGATGAGAGGGTTGTTTGTGATAGCGATGGCTCGATTTTCCCCTTCCGGTGGGAAGTTCCCCCGGCGGAATCACTCCGTCGGAGGGCAAAAGTGCTCATGCCCAAGTTCTTGCTCGAGACGGCGGCGCTCCGTCCCGAATGTCCTCTCCTTTTTTTTTTCTAGATCAAAGGACCTTATATACCAGAAGATGGGCACCGGAGATGGGCTAGGCTACCCACAACCCACCAGGGCATGCCTGCGGGGCCTGGCGCGCACTGGTGTCTTGTGGGCACCAGGAAGCCCCCCTCTGGTAGTTATTTACTCCAATATTTATTATGTATTCCAAAATAATTTTCCATAAAATTAGAACTCGTTTGGAGATGTGCAGAATGGGTATGTCTAACGTAGATTTTTCACATCCAGAAATCCAGCTGCCTGTATTCTCCCTCTTTCTGTAAACCTTGCATATCTCTATATCTATATCTACTACCTATATCTCTACTACTTAAAAAACGAGCAATGTTCCCATTTCGCTCGCTCCCTTCGTCTAACCTCCACATCCCCTCCCCCACGTAATGAATCCCTCCCTCCATGTTTTTTTTCTTAGTAGAGATAATTAAAACAGCCTTTATTAAGCATTAACTTGCCTCCCTAATCCCTTCCTTAATCTGTGTTCTTTCCACGATTGGTACAAGGAAACCGCCGCCTCCGTGCATGCTGCCCCATGCTCGCCCTCGTCTCACCGTCCGTCATCTGCGACCGCACCGCACTACCCACCTACAACAACGCCGCGCCGACGCCCTGTCGTCCGCCAGGGGTGACTGCATCGTGCCTCTCCGCCTACAACAACGCCGCGCTCGGCATCACCACGTCCTCTGATATAAATCGAACCTCGTGGTGAGATCCGACCTGTTCTTGCAGCCCGACCTTTAACGACACTCCACCTTCAGTAGTAGCAACCTCTCGCCCACGCACGCGATGTACACGAAGTAGAGGGTTTGAAGCTTACGGCTGAGCATGAGAAAACCAATCTCGACGACGGTACTCACGCACAAAACAATTTCCACGAATAGAAATCGCAACACAGAGGTTTTCTAAAGCTTCCTCCAAAACGTAAGGATTTTTAGACAGCTTCCCCCAAAACTCGATACAGGTATTTACCCTAAAAGCAAAATGGGTCTATCATAATAATATAACCTGTGTATAGACTTGCATAATAAGACACACCCTATCTCTAGCTTCAAATAAATCCTGGACTCCCCTAAAAACATAAAAGTACTTGCCTTTTACATCTCGGCAGCTTTCTTTTATTCTCAAACTAACAAACCGACTCAAACTTGACACACATCTCTACTCCTAATGGAGCAGTTGGTAGTCTCGCTTCCAGGTTTTTTTTCGTCCCACCTACCATGGTTTTTTTGGTACCTCCTCCCACCTTCGCTGGTTTTTTCGTAGATTTTTTTCGTCCCCTCCCCCCACTTCATCAGTTTATTTTTGCTTCACGCTCTCACGCACCGAAAAAAACTGAATGGATCAGAACTTTCCATACTGGCACAAATTATTTAGTAATGTCTTTATGTAAAAGAATCAATCACAATCAATCTCTAAAGATCAAATCTAAATTAATTAATCTTCATAACATTTGTTTCCTTCCGAATCAGGTCCATAACTTTCCTTCCTTGTTTGGGCAGAAACTGTTTGGTAGCAGAGATTAGGAAGCTTCCTATGAGCGTAGTAATAGGAAGTATTCTTTTTCTTGATGATTCGTTTCCATGCATGATGATAGTAAATTAGGTCAACATTCACCACTATTTATCAACGTCATCAATCGTGTCCATTCCTACCAGTTTTAAGGGAATCCACTCGCTATGTCTTTTTTAAGGGGATCCCCTCGCTACATCGTTGTGGCACGTTATTTTCACAAGCAATTCCCCTAAAAAAACACAGCGCCCTACCTCGACTTCCCTACCTGGACGCCGCCGCTGCCACCCACCGATCTCGCCGCCTCCCGGCGATCCCCTCCTCCCTCCCGCATCTCGAACCACCCAATATTTTGGCCACGAGTACCGCCTGCCTCTTCGCCCATGCGTCGCCCCTCCTCTTCACCATAGCCACGAGCACCATCTGAGGCGCAGCCGCGGCGCCTCCACAGATGCGGTGGAGACACTATATCCAGTGGAGACGGCGCTGTAAATCTTCTCCCACTCTTCTCCTTCCCCTGGTTACCGGCCTGCTCCACCTCCCCTCTGCTTCGTGTGGATCTGCTCATGTGCAGCAGTAAACTTTATTTAGGTAGAACTATTCTTCTAGGCCTTTTTTTGTTACTTACAAATTAACTTTTTGAGCCAATGCTTACGGCATGAAGTATTACCTAGAGTTCCTTAATCAATCTGCTTGTCCATCATTTCATTTGCTTCAATTACTATCAGCAAGAACGCATTGTGAAACTGTTAGCTTATGAATGTGTGCTCTTCCTGCATGAAGTATGGGATGTTTTTTTTCATCCCACCTCCCATGGTTTTTTTGGTACCTCCTCCCACCTTCGCTGGGTTTTTTTGTAGATTTTTTTCGTCCCCTCCCCCCACTTCATCGGTTTATTTTCGCGTCACCCTCTCACACAACGAAAGAAATCTGAATAGATCAGAACTTTCCATACTGGCGCAAGTTATTTAGTAATGTAGAATCAATCACGAACAATCTTTAAAGATCAAATCTAAATTAATTAACCTTACCTTAAATCGCTCAATCACATTAATTAGAAAACAAATAATTGATTTTCAGAAAAAATCGCTCAATCACATTAACCTTACCTTAACTCATGGATGGTAATCAATCTCCAAACAAAGGAAACAATACATCGAGGGAGCGGTAAATAACCTCCCTTTCTTATGACATGTATATGATCTTCCCTTCCCTCTCCGTTGTCGAGCGTTCTTGATTCTCGAGGCCCATGCTTGGGCTACGTCACTGGGTCATGACGGTGCCGGAGGACGAGAACGGCGAGGCCGGGTGCCGCGGCACCGCATTGGCCGCGGCCGGTGAAGGGGACGAAGAAGGGCGGCTTCCCTGGCCCTGGGAGTTGGTGCGGTGGAAGCGGCAGTTGAAGGACCCGTCGTGGGTTGCCGGCGCGCAGATGCACTTAGAAGTGGGCCACATCCTCCGCGTATTCTTGGAGCTGTGGCTAGCCAATTTACATGAAATTAATTCCCTCAGTTGTGGTGGCAAATATAATACACATAATCCATATTGTTATGCACTAGCGTGTGTGTGAAATAGATTGATTATGGTCCCGTACCCAATAATATGGATGTGTGTGTGTGTGTGTGTTAGAGAGAGAGGGGGGGAGAGAGTGAGGAAAAGGGAGGCAGAGAGTGTGTGTGAGGATTTGATGGTAAAAAAGGTTGTCAATGTCACTTGATATGTATGAGAATATTAGTATTGAACTCTTAAATTTAATGTGGCCCCGTTGCAACGCACGGGCGTTCTTCCAGTAAAATTAAGGTTACCACTCTTGGCCGTACGTGAGCTTCTGGTTTGGTGGACCCCATCCTGTAGCGCACAAGCACAACACGTCCATGGGTCGGCGCCTCCTGATGATCTCACGTATCTCTAGTGGTCGTAGCCTTCCAAAGTAGTAGCAAAATACATGGACTTCTTTCTGATTCTTACCTCCTAATTGTATGGGATAAACATTATAATTAGTAAACAAACTAAATTCCCTGGCAAGCTTCCGTTCTGATGGACGTGAACATGCAAAGTAGCAGTAATTATCATTGTACGTGCTCTTTCCCAGCTTAGATTTTCTCTCCACGTAAATCTCTTCATATGCTTGATTCTCCTTGCATTTATCGATGCAAGATATGGAACATACACACATGATGTGGTTATTCCCAACTTTGCTATTCTCTTCTTGAACATGCATCAAGCTATACACATCCGCTGCACATGTGGCCGAAACAGTACCCATTGCTTGGACCTCCTTGTTCTCCACGTTAGATACGGTTGTATCATCCTCCCGTCCGTCGCCGGCGGCTGCACTGCGCCTCATTGACTACGACAACGTCACGCCCGGCAGGCCTACGCCTTGCCGCGGGAATGGCACGACGGACAAGCTCCGCCTGCACCAGGTATGTGTGTCGCCCAACTGTCTGTCACGGCCATGTCTGCGAGCTTCTCCATAGTCGCGCCTCCCCTGCTCGTACATCGCCCTGACCTGCACGTCCAGCCGCCTCTCCCTATCTAGCACGCGCTGCCCACTGCCACCGGCTGCTCATGTCCAACCTGTTCTTGGGCTCGAGCACATACACCCATCTACATCTCCATAGATCATGTGTGCCTACTTGCATCATGTTATCCTTATTTCTTGCAGTTTTATATTCTCGGATCTCGCATCGTGAATAAATCTTCAGAAATTCATTGATCAACCTTTTGTTAATTTTGGTAATCTACTACCAACCAGTGTTTTCATGTTGATTGCATAGTGCCCCTGGGTTGAGGGATCCATGGAGATGTACAATTTACTACTGATCTATGTGAATAAAAAGATGCAATAATTTGCCAATGCAGTGGCTTGCAATTTCATTAATAAACCTGCACCACTTTTTGGACTTATTGGTCTCACGATCCATATACTCTACCCGTCCCATTTAACAAGCTGGCTAAATGTATGAATGGATGCACGGACGTAGTACAATGAAAGCTGCCAGTTCAAACTCCTAATAGTAGATTCTTTAGGCAGTGTTGCTGCTATTTTTGTTCTATATACTTCTAGAACCTCAAACGGCCATAAGTTTTCTGCTAATACTGAAGATATTGTTCACATCTAATGCTGAAGATATTGTGTGTACTGAAGTTTTACCATAGCTCCTCGCATGTGTTTTGTTACTGAAAAAAATCTCTGTATGCTTGAACTTCTGTTGAATGAGCCAGAAGTTGATTATGAGCTGAAATCTACCATTTGTAGTGAGACTTGAGAGATGCTTATATGTTGCTAATTCATAGTAGTATCCTTCGGAAGTATTTGTTTGTTTGTTTTCTCGCATGTACAGAATTGCCTGCATGTTCTTTTCGCTAGAAAATGTGCTTCAGAATTATGTGTTTGCCCGGCTATGCAAAATTAGGCAGTGAACTATTTTATATCCGGCATAGATGATTTATTTGCACATGAGTTAAATAGTTAGGTGCATCTCAGACTATGCAGAACACAGCTGCACAAGAGACTGTTAGCCTAAAATCCTATGAATAATCCACCTTGTCCATACAACAGTTTATATTATACTCCCTCCGTCCCATAATATAAGTCGTTTTTAACACTACACTAGTGTTAAAAAACGTCTTACATTATGAGACGGAGAGAGTAGCTGTTAGTGCAAAGATATTGTGATGAATTTTCTGAAATGTACAAGAACTATTTTATTAATTTCCTCATTTATTTTCTTTAAAGATGGAGTCTCCTAACTGTTCCAGTGAACGCACTCCCTTTAAATACCTATCCAACTCCGCCAACGCAATTAATATTAAGTGTATTACGTGTAAATGTACCATCTAATGCACATCAACTAGCTAAATTGTGTGCTTTTTAGGTGTTGTTGACATTAGTAATGGAGGGCAACCTACAGATATAGAAGAACGCAAGAGGCAACATGTTAGGGAGCGATATGCGCAAATGGATAAACAGAAAAAAGATGAATTACTACAGAAGCGCCGTGAAGCCTATCAACCAAAAAGAGCTTGACCATTAGTTAGTTCTGAAGAGGCAAAAGTGGGGGCAAGTCCCTCTGTGCTATCCCAAGTGCAGATAACAACAATTGGTCAAGGTGTGCTTCACCATCGAGTGGCGGCTTATTATTCACAGTTATATCATTTGCTGGTTCTCTACTTTAGCTTAACCATCTGATAATTTGTTTAACAAGGGGACATTGCATGGAACAAGGAAAATCTGGTTCCTAATGAAGATAGTGAGTGGTTAAATAGAAATGACACATACCTAAGAGGATCAATTGATTTGCCATCCCAGGGGCAAGAAAACCTCATTACTGGTATGAAGGCCACTAATTAGTGGTTAAAATGAAAGCAAATTTGTTAATAATTCATTCTGTATTGTACTAAATATGTGCTTTTTTCATTTGTAGATATTATTGACATCAACAATTGCAGTAATGATGGCCCACATCATCGATGATTCAACCACAACCCGTAGATTCGAAAGAGCGGAAGAGGCTACGGGATAGGGAACAATATGCATTGATGGATAGCAAGAAAAAAGATGAGCTTCTAAAAAGACAGCGTGAAGCAAGGAAATCATCGTCAGGTAAAAATTGCCTAACACTGGACAAATATGTCAGTAATATCATTTAACACATATTGATCATCATATTTCCATGTCAACCACAACTCTTACTTTAGCATTATCATGTGATTTCATTAGAGAATGTGTCAGTAATATCATTTAACACAAATTTATCATCATATTTCCATGTCAACCACAACTCTTACTTTAGCATTGTCATGTGATTTCATTAGAGAAACTTGAAGCAATACGGGCGAAGGATAAGGCACACTATGCCAATATGACCCCCAAGCAAAAGCACACAAAGATGGCATTGCGTGCGTCGGCGCGCAATACTGTGAGCAAGGATTCCATAGCCATGGAGAACCCACTGTATATCCCTAAGATTATTCCTCATGGCCCCATACCCACATGTGATTAGTCTATTCCTGAAGTCAGCGGAACCCCTATTTATATTTAGTCTGCTTCAGAGCAGATGGGGAGACCCATGATATGGATGTGAGTGAAATATAATGGAGAAAGCATGTAACACATGGAGAACGACATGCATTGATATGTCGTCGAAACGAAGCATTCTATGAAAGTACTAAGAAGAATGAGACTGCATCGATGGATGAAACCTTGTCAATGAATTTAAAAGGAATAAATGGTTCAGAACACCAAACACAATCGATCATTGTTAATAATGGTAATGTTCTTCCTTCGTTATTATAATTCTCTAACGCTGTGTTTGGATGTTTGCATTCGGGCCTAGTATTGAGTATTGGCATTCATCTGGGACGAATATCCCGAATACCAGCGTTTGGAGGTTCTTGGCATTCGGCTGTGGCATTCGGGCTCGATATTGAGAGTCCCGTCCAGAAGGCAAAAGTCTCCCGGCCCAATTTAGAGCCTATGTGCTCGACATCGCTGAGTATTCGGGATAATGCTCGAGACAGGAGGTCTCGCCCGCGCGTGCCCTACGAATGGCGGCGGCGTGGGTAGCCCATCCCGCCTCCTCTTGTCCAGCGGCCGACGCCACCCTCCTGCCCCGCCGCATTTCTTTTGCGTTTTTCTTCCTTCCGGTGGAGCAGTCCCCTCACCTCTCTCTCTCTTCTATGCATCCTGGGTGGGGGACCCTGCTCACCAATGGGGGATCCTGCAGCTGCTCGCCGGCTACTCGGGCCTCGATGCCGGCTACCCAGGGCCTCGCCTTGCACCTAGACCGCCGGCTACTCGGACACCTCCGACGCGCCGCCGCTTTTGAGGTACTGCAAGGACGACACCTCGCTTGACTCGTCTTGAACATGTCCTTCTGGGTCTGGCCGGAGGTCAACATCCACCCTGGGGCGGCTCATGGAGGTAGCAGTCCTTCTCATCTCTCTCTTCGGCACCTACCCCTGATATATTATTTGACCATCCAAACATCACTTGGCATTCAACCTCAATATCAAGTCTGTGTTCCGAATACCTAAACATCCAAACAAAAATATTGGCATTCAATCTAAATATCAATATCCTGTGATATTGGTATTCAACCCAATGCAATGCCAAGGCTCCGAATGCAAACATCCAAACACAGCGTAATGGAATTCATTGATAGTTGTGATGACCATAACTTTATGTTTTATATTATTAATAGAAAACACATCTCCAACGCGCGAGACTACCCAAAAACAACCAACACACTCACAAGGCAATGATTATAGCAAGTTTTGTTTAGAATTTTAGAACAAAAAACATTGCACAACCTATGTGAGGCATGGGGCTCATCTCTACTTACTAATAAAGCACCGAACGCTTCTGGTCGTACGTCGTTGGCATTTTTGCAAAAAACCCCCCTACTATTTTAGTTATTCAACCCGCAGTCCTGTTTTAAGTGGGTATCTGAAAAAATGCTTTATATTCATAAAAACACCCCTGCGTTAGTTACAATTCTACTCGCGATCCTTTATTAAACTTCACCACTGGGCACCACCGCTTCTATCCATTTGCATTCCCATCGCCGGGGCCGTAGCTTGTCACCGGCGTCCACGTCGCAGGAGCCAAGGAAGGGGCGCCCTACTGGTTTGCCGGCGTTGGAGAGGCTCATGGCAGGGGGAGCTCCTCACCTCTGCTTCGGGCACGAGGCGGCTAAAGCACTGCCGGCGCTGGAGAGGCTCATGGCAGGGAGCTCCTCTCCTCTGCTTCGGGCATGAGGTGGTTTAAGCGCTCGAATAGCAGAGCAGCGGGGCAAGGGCGATGGGTGGCACGGGCGCTGGATGGGACTTTGTGCAGGTCTTCCGCGAGATGGGGATGGCGTGGAGGGGGTCTGGACACCGGCGGGTCGCGAGGCGACTGAAGCACTTGCGGTGTAGAGCTGCGGGGCGGGGGCCGAAGGGTGGCGTGGGCGCTGGGTGGGAGACTTGATGTAGGTCTTCGGTGAGATGGGGATGGCGTGGAGGGGTCTGGACGCCGGCGGCGCTCGGGCGTCAGGCGGCCATGGTCCTATCTATCTGCTGAAAAATAGAAGACAGAGAGAGATCTTAGAGAAAAGAAGCACGGGAGAGAGAAGAGAGATGGAGGAAGGGGAGGGCTCACCGACGGTGTGACTTTGCCGGAGACGCTCGACAGTGCGGTGGGCCGTGGGCGCTGACATGTTGCTCAGGGGCTGCGGGCCGTGGGCGGCGCCGTGCTCGCGCGCGAGACTGACCCGTGTCTGATTTGGAGGGGAAGGGGGGGTGCAGCGACGACGGTGCTCGAGCTGCGACGGCGGCCTCGAGCGGGAGGAGTGACGGAGCCAATCTGATCTGAAAAACCAGAAAAAGGGGCCGATAGTGGTTGTCGAAGCTGGAGCGCTGGCGGCCGCCGGTGGAGCGCGGAATCCGCTGGCGTGCGGAGGTGGTGCGGGTGTGCGGGAGATGCGTGCAGGAGAGAATCCCGACGGCAGCAGCGGCGTGTCCTAGGGGGAGTTGGTTTGTTCTGTAACGAGAGAATGAGGAGATAAGGTTGCGATGACACACTCTATAGAAAAGCGCAAAATTTTGAATACATCTAAGGCAATGAACATGAACATAGTCATCACTTCCGTGTTAAGTAGACCAAAACGATTCTTCATCTACTACTATTACTCAACACATCAACTGCTATCCAGCATGCATCTAGAGTATTAAGTTCATAAGAACGGAGTAACGCATTAAGCAAGATGACATGATGTAGAGGGATAAACTCAAGCAATATGATATAAACCCCATCTTTTTATCCTCGATGGCAACAATACAATACGTGCCTTGCTGCCCCTACTTTCACTGGGAAAGGACACCGCAAGATAGAATCCAAAGCTAAGCACTTCTCCCATTGCAAGAAAGATCAATCTAGTAGGCCAAACTAAACCGATAATTCAAAGAGACTTGCAAAGATATCAAATCATGCATATAAGAATTCAGAGAAGAACCAAATAATATTCATAGATAATCTTGTTCATAAATCCACAATTCATCGGATCTCGGCAAACACACCACAAAAGAGTATTACATTGAATAGATCTCCAAGAACATCGAGGAGAACTTTCTATTGAGAATCAAAGAGAGAGAAGATGCCATCTAGGTAATAACGATGGACCCGAAGGTCTGTGGTAAACTACTCATGCTTAATCGGAGATGCAATGGTGTTGATGTAGAAGCCTCCATGATCGGTTCCCCCTCCGGCAGATCGCCGGAAAAGGCCCCAAGATGGGATCTCGCAGGTACAGAAGGTTGTGGTGGTGAAAAAGTTGTTTCGTGGCTCCCCCTGATGTTCCTAGGGTATACGAGTATATATAGTCGAAAGAAGTACGTCCGTGGAGCTATGAGGGGCCCACGAGGGTGGGGGCGCGCCTACCCCCCTGGGTGCGCCCTCCTGCCTTGTGGCCTCCTCGTGGCATTCCAGACTTCCATTCCAAGTCGTCTATTGCTTTCGGTCCAAGAAAGATCATCACGAAGGTTTCATTCCGTTTGGACTCCATTTGTTATTTCTTGTCTGCAAAACTCTAAAATAGGAAAAAAAACAGAAACTGGCACTGGGCCTCCGGTTAATAGGTTAGTCCCAAATAATATAAAAGAGCATATTAAAGCCCATTAAACGTCGATAATATAATAGCATGGAACAATCAAAAATTATAGATACGTTGGAGACGTATCAAGCATCCTCAAGCTTAATTCCTGCTCGTCCTCGAGTAGGTAAATGATAAAAAAAGAATTTTTAATGTGGAATGCTACCTAGCATATTTATCAATGTAATTTTCTTTATTGTGGCATGAATGTTCAGATCCGATGGATTCAAGAAAAAAGTTTAATATTGACATAAAAATAATAATACTTCAAGTATACTAACAAAGCAATCATGTCTTGTCAAAATAAAAGGGCCAAAGAAAGCTATCCCCACAAAATCATATAGTCTGGTTATGCTCTATCTTCATCTTACAAAGTATTTAATGGTGCACAACCCCGATGACAAGCCAAGCAATTGTTTCATACTTTTGATGTTCTCAAACTTTTTCAATCTTCACGCAATACATGAGCGTGAGCGATGGACATGGCACTATAGGTGGAATAGAATGGTGGTTGTGGAGAAGACAAAAAGGAGGAAGATAGTCTCACATCAACTAGGCGTATCAACGGGCTATGGAGATGCACATCAATAGATATCAATGTGAGTGAGTAGGGATTGCCATGCAACGGATGCACTAGAGCTATAAGTGTATGAAAGCTCAACAAGAAACTAAGTGGGTGTGCATCCAACTTTCTTGCTCACGAAGACCTAGGGCACTTTGAGGAAGCCCATCATTGGAATATACAAGCCAAGTTCTATAATGAAAAATTGCCACTAGTACATGAAAGTGACAACACAAGAGACTCTCTATCATGAAGATCATGGTGCTACTTTGAAGCAGAAGTGTGGTAAAAGGATAGTAGCATTGCCCCTTCTCTCTTTTTCTCTCATTTTTTTATTTGGGCCTTTTCTCTTTTTTGTGGCCTATTTTTTTCTCTCTTTTTTTATTTTTCGTCCGTAGTCTCATCCCGACTTGTGGGGGAATCATAGTCTCCATCATCCTTTCCTCACTGGGACAATTCTCTAATAGTGAAGATCATCACACTTTTATTTACTTACAACTCAATACTTAGAACCAAATATGACTCTATGTGAATGCCTCCAGCGGTGTACCGGGATGTGCAATGATTCAAGAGTGACATGTATGAAAAATTATGAACAATGGCTTTCCCACAAATACGATGTCAACTACATGATCATGCAAGGCAATATGACAATGATGGAGTGTGTCATAATAAACAGAACGGTGGAAAGGTGCATGGAAATATATCTCAGAATGGCTATGGAAATGCCATAATAGGTAGGTATGGTGGCTGTTTTGAGGAAGGTATATGGTGGGTGTATGGTACCGGCGAAATTTGCACGGTACTAGAGAGGCTAGCATTGGTGGTAGGGTGAGAGTGCGTATAATCCATGGACCCAACATTAGTCATAAAGAACTCACATACTTATTGCAAAAGTTTATTAGTTATTGAAACGAAGTACTACATGCATGCTCTTAGGCGGATAGACTGTTAGGAAAAGACCATCACTCATCCCCGACCGCCACTCATAAGGAAAACAATCAATAAATAAATCATGCTCCAACTTCATCACATAACGGTTCACCATATGTGCATGCTACGGGAATCACAAACTTTAACACAAGTATCTCTCAAATTCACGACTACTCTACTAGCATGACTCTAATATCACCATCTTCATATCTCAAAACAACCATAAAGAATAAAACTTCTCATAGTATTCAATGCACTTTATATGAATTTTTTTATTATATCCATCTTGGATGCCTATCATATTAGGACTAATTTTATAAACAAAGCAAATTACCATGCTGTTCTAAAAGACTCTCAAAATAATATAAGCGAAGCATGAGAGATCAACGATTTCTATAAAATAAAACCACCACCATGCTCTAAAAAGATTTAAGTGAAGCACTAGAGCAATATTATCTAGCTCAAAAGATATAAGTGAGGTACATAGAGTACTCTAAAAAATTCCGATTCATGTGTGTCTCTCCCAAAAGGTGTATACAGCAAAGATGATTGTGTTAAACTAAATAGAAAAGACTCAAATTATACAAGACGCTCCACGCAAAACACATATCATGTGGTGAATAAAAATATAGCCTCAAGTAAAGTTACTGATAGATGAAGACGAAAGAGGGGATGCCTTCCGGGGCATCCCCAAGCTTAGGCTTTTGGTTGTACTTGAATTTACCTTGGGGTGCCTTGGGCATCCCCAAGCTTAGGCTTTTGGTTGTCCTTGAATTTACCTTGGGGTGCCTTGGGCATCCCCAAGCTTAGACTCTTGCCACTCCTTATTCCAAAATCCATCAAATCTTTACCCAAAAACTTGAAAACTTCACAACACAAAACTTCAATAGAAAATCTCATGAGCTCCGTTAGTATAAGAAAACAAAGCACCACTTTAAGGTACTGTAATGAATTCATTCTTTATTTATATTGGTGTTAAACCTACTGTATTCCAACTTATCTATGGTTCATACCCCCCGATACTACTCATAGATTCATCAAAATAAGCAAACAACACACGAAAAACAGAATCTGTCAAAAACAGAACAGTCTGTAGCAATCTATAACTTTAGAATACTTATGTAACTCTATGTGGGGACCCCGACTCATAAGTCGTGATCACCGAATGCACGTGTACAGTGATCCCAGAGATCAATGCTCACTGAACACACAGAAGCTGAATAGCAAGAGTCTTACATCCATACATACCGTCTTACACAAATTATGACCATTATGGTCAAGTCTTACATAGATAAAGCCACAATGGCTGAATACCAAATAAACTTAAGCAGCAAAAATCTTCGTCGATAAGTAGAACCCACGCCATCTGCCTTAACCCTACAGGCATTCTGACTGGGAAACGTCCTAGTTCGCATGTTCATATCCAAATAACTCTTCTTCGAACTCCTGTTCTTCCATGCCTGGTCAATTAAATAACCAGTGGCAAGCCTGTTCTTCCATGCCTGGTCAATATACTTCCAATGCATGATATACGTAAATTTTTGTAGAAAGCTAGTTTTGAGTGCAATGACATGTTCAACAACTTGTAAGACATGCATCAGGAGAATTCAAGTAACCATGAGGACAGGTTACAGATATCAACATAAATAGAGTGGGCATCAACCCAACTCAATCATGTCAAGTCCTTTGACTTGACCCAAGTAGATCTTCCCACTTATCCAAAAACACACACTGGTTTGTGAACATGTGGACGTAGCCCAAGAGCGGTTACCCCACTATCCTTAACCATGGACACGGCTATTCCAATAGTTTTACACTCTGAAGAGGTTGCACACTTTACCCACAAGATCCGGGGAACTTTCGTGTCATCCACGACCCGCGGTACCTCAAGTACCCGGGGTAAGAACCCGATCACTATCCTTCCCTAGACGACACTAACAAGGAGTCCACTTGTTGTTCCGTATCCTCACGATGTACATCATACGAGACTCACTCGAGATCGTAACATCCGAGAGGGGACACAACGGTGTATCCGGTGCCCTGTAAAAACAGTCATGCCCGCCCTACCTGGCACGATCCCGTCCCGAGAGAGAGCACCAACTCTCCCTTGTTACTAGTAATGCGGGATCCAAGCTAGTATCGGCCTAGGTAATCAATAATGCCCTTTCCCACACAAGCGTAGAGTGGTTGCGCATGTAAGGTTGGAATAACGGTCGCAACTTAAACCAATCCGTTTTGAAAACAACACACACTTGCCTCAGTACACAACTTCGTCATCAAGTGGCTACCCAACTCATCATCTCCCCCGGGCATAAGTGGCACCTGATGGGGTTTTCGAAAAGTCTTTTGAAAATACTTTGTCCCCATCACCATGCATATTCCCGTCCCTTTTTGCGTAGCACTACTTTAGCATCCTATCTACTCCCACCGGCATAACCCTCATAGGAAGGTAGGGTCATGCATAATGCAAGTATCAACGTGGAAGTACGGTGGCAAACCATCAAAGTGGTTACCACCTCATCATGATTCCGTTGCAACAACAATATGGTGCTATACAACATGCATAAAAAGGGTTTCATAGACATGGTCAAAGGGCTGCTTGCCTTGGTCTTCAAAGTCTTCAAGTCCTTCTCCTTCTTCTTATCCAACTACTTCGTCAAATACGGGATCTATTCGTCGCAAAAGAAATGACGGGAAAATAAGGTAATAGTAAAATAGAAAAATCAAAGTGCTCAGAAAAATGTCAACTTATTTTTGGTAAATACTAAGGGGAAATATAAGAAGGGGGAAATTCCTAGTTTTCGATTTGGAGTTAAGGAATAGTGGAAATGGATTTTCAAAGAAGGATTTAAATGCTCAAATTTGAATTTAAATTTGAATAGTACAGAAAAGTGTGATGGATGTGCATGAATGTTACATCAATAAATAGGTGGAATTATTCTAAGATTTTAGGAGTTGGAATTATGCCATTTGGACAAATATTTTATCTTGTGGAATTTTTATAAAACAGACAGAAAAAGAAAAAGAAAAGCGGCACTGTGCCACTGGGCCAGAAAGGCCACAGTGCAGCAGGCCCAGAGGGAAAAGCAGCCCAGGCGAGCAAGCGCGTGCACGCCAGGTTTTTTAAACCTGACGGGCGGGGCCCAGCTGCAAATGGGAGAGAGAGGGGGCGAGAGAGAGGTGAGGATGACAGGCGGGGCCCGCCTGTCATCTCTGACCTCGCGACCAGAGGGCCGGCGTGCTCACCGGCGGCGATGCAGGGCACGGCGGGTCAAGCTGACAGCACAGTTGGACTCAGCGTGGAGTCTCCGTTCGGGTGGTGGTGGTGGAAGTTGCCGGAGTTGCCTGGTTCGCCGGCGACGAGGAAGCACGGCGGAGGTGCGTCAGGCGGTGGTCGTTCCGGTCGACTCCAGCTGCAAACGAAGAGGAAAAGGAGGGGGAAGGAGTCAGGGGCTCCCTGCGGCTCCAGATCGAGCGAAAGGAGCGGCGGAGGAGGCTCTTACCGCGCAAACACCGGTGACCCAAGGCGGCGGCACTCGGCTCGATCCCGAGCACAGAGAGGGGGAGGGGAGCTGGGGCTCTGCTGGTTATCGCTAGGAGGCGAGAGAGCTCAAGGGATGGAGAGAACGGGGCCCGGGGTGGCCTTAAATA
Organism: Triticum dicoccoides; assembly: GCF_002162155.2. Lineage (NCBI taxonomy): Eukaryota > Viridiplantae > Streptophyta > Magnoliopsida > Poales > Poaceae > Triticum > Triticum dicoccoides. The sequence goes on along the minus strand of NC_041387.1, from coordinate 201,247,030 downwards.
GGAGGGGCGTGGTGCACCGTGGCTCGTGCGCCGGCGAGCTTCTAGCCGTTGCTGGAGGCCACCGGGGTGCATGTGGGCGTGTCTGGGGCGTTTGTGAGGTGGTCCACGACCAGGGGAAGGAAGAGAGGGAGCAGGAGGGGCCAGAGGCGCCGCGCGTGTGAGTGTGCTCATTGGAGCTCCCTGGCGGCCATGGCGCGCGTGTGAGGGAGGCCGTAGGAGGGAGAAGGAAGAGGGGGACCAGGGCTTAGCATGCTGCGGACGCCGAGGCGCATCATCGGGCGCGCTGGGGAGGCCCAAGGTGGCCGGAGGTGGTTGGTTGGGGGCGCCTACAGTGTGGGAGCGCACTATAGTGCGCTCCAGAGCATGCAAATGGCTGGCATGCCATTTTTTTTGGCAAAGTGGGCACGGCCAGGCAAGTCTGGTAGCTCTAGGGGGAAGTAAAGAATAGGGTAGGAGCATTGGATGCCCTGGGGATCCAGTAGGAGAGGAGTGGGGTTGAGAGAGAGAGGGAAAGGGGTTGTCCAGAGGGGTAAATGAGGTGGTTTCACCCCTCAATCATTGAGCTGAGATGCAGCCATTGTTACTGGAGGTAGAGGAGTACTTGGAGGGGCTGTGGTAAAAAGTTGAGGCCATGGAGAAGAGTGGAAGTGGTCAAAACAGGGGTTTTAGTAAAATTGCAGAAGGTGTTTGTTGCTGGTTTGGGCAAGAAAATAAACTCCTCTTGCCATGAGGCTTGACAGGGTCAACTGGCATTAGATAATAATAGGTTCCACCAAGGTTGAGTCCATTTGGGCAAAGTTGCCAATGCAACTTTTGTAAACCCTAGAAATCAACATAAATGAGTTTTCCAAGATCTAGACATGCAAAACTATTCTCCTTGATGCACCACTTGGTGAAGTGTCATCATTTGAGGTTCTGAACATGTCCACAAAAGATGAGATCAAAAGGAGAAAGTTTCCAATGTAGAGTTGTTCAAATTTGGTTCTGGACAGGAAGGGTTTTGGGGCCCTTTGATCAAGTTAACTTTTTCTCCAACTTGTGCCACTTGGTCTAGAAGAATAATTAGAACATTTCACCATGTTCACAAGGTTTGAGAACATTTGGAAATGTTTGGCAATGTAAAGTTGCTCAAACTTCAAAATGGACAGAAATGGTTTTGAGGGGATTTGATGATGTTATATTGTTCTCCAAGTCATGAGACTTGGGAAGATCATCTAATATGTCATAAGTGACATGCTAGAATTTTCTTGGAATTTTTAGAGAATATTTCCTTTATAAATATTTCAAAAGCTTGAAATATCCAGAAAGGGTTTTGAGAGGTTTGACCAATATTTTGAACATGACCATGTGTTGAAACTCTTATATATGGACAATATATGTCCACTGAGTTTCCCTAAATTTTCACAAATATTTTTAAAGTATTAAAATAATTTTAACCTATTAAAGTCCATTTCTGGCCTAAAGAAAAATCCTTTAAATAAAATAGGAAAGTAACTTTTAAAATTCTATTTTTTTGTGGTTTATGGGAGTACTATATCTAATAGGATTCAAATATACCTTTTGAAATATTTTTCACACCCCAAATCAAGTACTTGCAGTGCAAACCTCAATTCAGGGGTTTTTGGAAAACTAATTTTAGAAAATACTTTTTGGCCAGATTATTTTTGTAAGAAAATACTATGTTGTTCTATACACATGGCATGATCATTGGGCAGAATCTTGGGGCAAGGAGATGAAGTATAGAAGGTGGAGTTGTGTTGACTTTAAAGAGCACTTGAAAAACACAGGGAGAAAACCAACTCAAAATAAAAAGTCAAATAATGCAAAAGTTTTTGTCAAACCACATTTTATCATGATTTATCATCTTAAGTCTTGTGCCATGAAAATCAGGGTGTGACAGACCTACCCCCCTTACAAGAATCTCGTCCCCGAGATTCCCAAACTAGGCGTGGAAAGGAATATGAAAACTGGATCCGGGGTAGTCTTCAAGTCCTCATGTTGCTTCTGCTTCCATGTAGTTCTCCACTGAGCTTGAAGTACTTGATGGTGTGGCTTCGTGTATGACGATCTTCTTGATCCAGGTTGCTAATGGGTAGCTCGCGGTAGGTTAGATTGGGCTAGGGGTCGATGGCTCGATGGTCAATGCCCTCGTAGAGATCGGGCAAGTTAGGAAGTTGGAAACACTTCCGGGGTTGTGATGCATGGAAAGCGTTGTGCACATAAGGTAACTCAGGTGGCAACTCTAGCTGGTAACTGTCTTCTCTTCATCTCGTAGTGATCTCAGAAGGGGTTGTTAAATTTTGGAGTGATCACGAAGGGGGCCGATGAATCTTGGTGTGGGTCTCCTTGTCATGGAAATGCTTGGTTCCTTAGAGAGAAGTGGCTTGCAGATACACCTGGTCTTCGACACGGATGTTTACTTCTTGATGATGGTGGTAGTTCTTCCTCCTTGGCATGGCAGTCTTCAAATGTTCCTGGACTAGCTGAACGGCTCTTCTTCCGTCTTCGGGTGGACAAGTAGGTCACCAAATGATGATGACAGCTATCTTGTCTAAGCACTCCATGAAGACTTTGTTCACGGGGTACATAGAGTAGGCTGGGGAATTAGTGGTGGTCTTGTTCAGTGTGGGCCAAGGTGGTTCTAGATCTAGTGTCAAGGTCCTAAGGTCCTGATCCGACCATGTTGTAGCTTGGTAGGGCTTAAGGGTTTCAAGGATTCTAGTGTGCGAGTGAACATTTATCATCTTATCTTTAAGCACGGTTTCTGATATGCCAATAGTCTATCTAGTCCTTTAAACAAATCACATCATATCACCGATAGCATCATTTTGCATAGGTCAACTCCAATCATCACTCATGTGATTCATATCCTCATGGCTCCCGAGAGGAGGTCTAACAAAATCATATATGTCTACAATCCCCAAACTCATATGTATGTCTACACCTAAAAATCCATGGGTAGAACATATAAGCTGCTAAGCTTGAACGTGACAATCCAAGTGCTCAGACTGTCCTTCCAAGGTCTAAGATAAAGCACCACTATCCCAAGGAAACACGTTGTATGCCACTCCAAAATCTTGTTTCCTTCCTATGAATCAACTCCAACAACCCATTAACTACACCAATCATGACATGATCCAATAGTTCTTCAAATCCAATCTCTATGGTGTTCCACATGATGTTCTAATATCCTATAATCCACAAATACTGGGAAGGCTACCTTACTATAGTCAGTCCACCAATTTCGATTATCATGGTCAAGTAAACTCCAAGGTCAAGCTTATATAGAACCCTAAATCAACTATGACAATTAATCCAATCTCTTACTTTTTTGTCCACCAAGAACATGGTATCATGTTCGAGATCATCAGTCTAAACCCAAATTACTCTGAACCATGTAGACTTACTCACCACCTACACCCCACTAGGATCACCTATTTAAATCCAAATCTCATGTCCAACGAGAATTTCTACACTTTTCCCTCAAGTCATTATCGTAATATCAACTATCACCTATCAATATCCCCTGCCTAAGACAAATCGAAATACTTCCAAGAATTCCAGCTTGCGATCATAATTGTCCTATAAATCCAATTTACTCAGGGGTAATGAAAGCTATGCTACTCTATAATCATGATCCCACTAAGTTCATCTACCAACATGAAATCCTCATGATCCACCAAATAGTCTCGGACGATTCCTCAAAGTCATTGATATAAACTCACCAAGTCATTTGTCCTCTGTTCCTATATCCTTAAATTGGTCTTCCCTATGGCATCGTCAGTTTTGGTGCTATCTTAGGATGATAATGTGCTCATTTACTATGTCCACTAGTTCCCTAATGAACCCAGTGATAATCAAAGTTACGGAGGCTTAACAGGTTCTCTTGCAATTCTGTGGGTTAAGCACATGGTTAAGGATTTGAGCTGGGGTATCTTATGAAGTCTCGAAAGGTCTATGAATGGGTTTCTAATCTTGAGGGGCGACCATAACTCTAAGGGACTGCAATTGGTCGAGGAGGTTGTAGCAAAAGTCTTCAGTGCTGGTTGGTTGCCAAAGTAGAATCCTTGGTGTATCTTGTCTTGCTTGCCTTCAGTTGAGGAGAGAGATGAGAGGGAGAGGTAGCATAGAGGAGGGGAATGCCTAAAGGGGGTTCTATAGTGCTAGTGCAAACAAACAGGTGCAAAGAGGGCCAAACAAAAGAAACAAGGTGAGGAAGGTGATATAGTCGCATACTTGTCGCCTAGGGCAACAGTGCGACCTATATCCAAACACAAACAAATAAAAACAAGCAACACACAATCAGGGTTCTATTTGAACTATCATACAGACTCGACTGCGCATAGGGGGTACACAACTCATCCTACCCTAGGGGTTCTCGGACTCAGTAGTCGTGCCTTGTGCCTCATGCAGTCTTCTGAGTTTTCCTCATGTGTTGCTACATCTCTTGTAGTTGTTCGATGAAACAATCTGGGTTGAGCCTGAAGAATTTTCAACAACTTCTCGCCTGTTGAAGTGATGGGGTGAAGGTGGCTCCTCGTAACTGGCATTGACTTGGTCTTCTATTGTCTTCTTAATCACGACGATCCCTTTTTGTCTTCTAAGGCATCGATGGTACCAGGTAGGTAATCCTTTAGGCAATGACATTATCAAGGCGTAATAGAGGTCCATCATGTCTTATGTTGATGACAACATCGACACTAAGAGCGGGGAATGAGGAGAACCGTTTTCCTGCTCACCGTGGTGAGGCGAACCAAATGGCTAGGTTCTCATCCATCGGTGGTTGCCGATACAAGAACGGTAGTGACAGGGTTACTCTATTAGCGATGTATATCATGATCTTGCATATTCTATGCCCGGATCATCGTAGGCTAAGGTTGCATCATCTTGGGGCAGTGTCAAGGGTGTCACCATCTCCTGGGTCTTCAGGTCCTCATTCCTCGAGGATGTATCTTTTGTTGGTATCGTCTTGTTGTGATGTCGCCAATCTTGTGTTCAGGAGATGTGGGTGAATGTCTGGCAAGGCATCTTCCTTTAGATTATCCATGCAGATTACAACGAATCTAGTGGTCAGGGTCATAAGGGTTCTAGCGACCACAGGTTTTAAAGGGAAGAGATCAATAAGGAAAGTATACCTTAGTTTCGAAAAACTGAGAAGGGAAGAGAAGTAGAGATAGTTTTGAAAACTAGTAGTAGTTTTGGAAATAGTTTTACCCTAACTAACGACCATGCTAACTAAGGCTTCCTACAGTCAGGATGGCTCTGATACCAGCTCTGTGGGGACCCCGACTCATAAGTCATGATCACCAAATGCACGTGTATAGTGACCCCAGATATCAATGCTCACTGAACACACAGAAGCTGAATAACAAGAGTCTTACATCCATACATACCGTCTTACACAAATTATGACAATTATGGTCATGTCTTACATAGATAAAGCCACAAGGGCTGAATACCAAATAAACGTAGGCAGCGGAAATCTTCGTCGATAAGTAGAACCCACGCCATCTGCCTTAACTCTACGGGCATTCTGACTGGGAAACGTCCTAGTTCGCATGTTCGTCTCCAAAGAACTCTTCTTCAAACTCCTATTCTTCCATGCCTGGTCAATTAAATAACCAGTGGCAAGCCAATGAGTACTTTGAATGTACTCGCAAGAAACCCATGTTTTGGTTCAAGATACAACAATGCATGATATAGGTAAATTTTTGCAGAAAGCTAGTTTTGCAGAAAGCTAGTTTTAAGGCGGACCTGCCCTATCGGAACCGTGGAACCATCGGTGACTCCTGAGAAGGGCTTGATTGGCTGCAGCTGATTGTATGGTGCTTGGAGATTGTTGAACGTTTCAACGGATAGAACATTGAGCCCTGCTCCGCCATCGATGAGGGTCCTGGTGACTTGCACGTTGCTGATGATTGGGGAACAAAGCATCGGGAGGACTCCTGCTGTAGCCGCGCACTTGAGCTGATCCTCTGAGCTGAACGTGATAGCGCATGATGACCACCTGAGAGGGCATGTGGCCTCAAGCTTGGGGAGGACTGCATTCACTTCGCGGGCAAACTGCTTGAAGATGCATTGAGAGGACAGGGCTTGTGGGCCGCCCAAGATGCAAGCGATTGCGCGCGGCTCCTGGAAGCTACCAGCCCCTTCGTCCTGGTGATGGTCTTCATTCCTCCTTGGCTGTGGTGGCAGAGGAGGGAGGCCCACATTGCCTTGTGGGCGATCCTCGTGAGGCTGATCTCTCCAACCCCCCTCGTGAGGTGGGTCCCTCCAACCTCCCTCACGAGGCTGGTCCTGCCAGCGGTCCTTGCGAGGTCGGTCACGCCACCCTTGGCGAGGGCCACGGTCTTCCCATCGTCCTCAACCTCTTCCTCCTCCTCGGCCATAGCCCCTGTCGCTGCGCTCGGGGCGTCGGCCGGCACGCACATCTCGCACGGCTCTGAGCTCTTGGCATTCGTTGGTGTTGTGGGAGTGGAGGTCGTGGTACACGCAGTACCGGCTGCCCTTGGGTGACTCAGGCTGTTCCCTGCCTCGCTTGGTGTCGGGCTCTGTTGCAAGCACGACAGCCCCCTTGCGCTTCACGTCCTTGGTCTTGGGCATCTTCTCTTCTGGGTCAGCAGCTGGCAGCTCGAGGAGGGACAGGCGCCCTTCCTCAGCCCTGGCGTACTTGGTCGCCAGGTTGAACAACTCCAGGGAGGTGCACAAGTCTTCATGGATCGCGAGCTCCTCCTTCATCTTGACGTCACGCACGCCATCGGAGAAGGCTGAGATGATGGCCTCCTCAGACACCTTGGGGATCTTAAGGCGAGCGCTGTTGAAGCGCTGGATGAACTTTTTCAGGGTCTCCCCTTGCTGCTGCTTGATGCGGCGCAAGTCGCTCATGGCTGGGGGCCGGTCGCGGGTGCCTTGGAAGTTGGCGATGAATCGGGTGCGCATCTCGTCCCAGGAGGATATCGTGCCAGGAGCCAGGTTCAGGAGCCAGGTGTGGGCGCCGTCCTTGAGCGCCATGGGGAACCAGTTTGCCATGACCTTCTCGTCTTCGTTGGCGGCTTCGATGCCCAGTTTGTAGAGCTGGAGGAACTCAGCAGGGTCAGCCATGCCGTCATAGTGCGGGGGCAGGTCTGGCTTGAACTTGCCCGGCCAGGCCACGCTGTGCAGCTCGGCGGAGAAGGCACGGCAGCCTGCAATGGCCGCGGGGGCCCTTTGGTGACGGAGAGCTTGATCTTGCGGGTCTCTGTGCGCAGTGGCGAGGTGCAGCGCGGGGTCTTGACGCGCCGGAGCAGGTGCGTGCTCGTGCCGAGCCGGTGCGGGGAGCACACGGACGGCTCCCTAAGGACGAGGGATCTCTTGGCAGCTCTTCTCTTGCTGCGCTAGCGCCGGATGGAGTGGGTTCCGCCCAGGGGCCATGCGCCTTGGAGGCAAGGCGCCTTCTTGTGGTGGAGGCGGCTGAGGCGCCCCCGGAGCTTCGTAGCCCGCGCAAGGCGGTGCGTGGTGCAACGAGAGAGACGGTGCAGGGGAGCCCCCAATGGCGCTGACGAGCTCGGTGAAGCGGGTGAGCCACTCGTCGTAGAGGTCGTCGACGGGACGGTAGTGCAGGAGCTCCCGCGCCAGGAGCAGCATGGAGTGCGTGTCCGCAGGGGCGCGACGGGCGTGGGACGAGGAGCCGGCCGGAGTCAGCGACGGAGTGGCGGTGCGGCCTTCTCGCCGCACCGATGGATGCAGGGACGGCACCTGCTGCTCGTTCCCCGCCGGGCCGGTGGCGGCATTGACGGCAGGCGACGGGGAACGACGGGGACGCCCGCCGACGAGGGCCGTCTGCGCGACGCGAGCGGCGAGAGCGGCCCAGCGATCGACGCGGGCGCGACGTGCGTCCGACATGGATGGGACGGGCGGCAAAAACATGAGGCGACGGAAGGCAGATTCCGGCACACCCCTATCTGGCGCGCCAAATGTCGGATTTCGGGTTCCGACAGACCCTTGAGGTTCGAACACTGGGGTGCGTGCGGAAATCACACCCTCAGCCTACCCGTATTTCACCGCCTCGCTGGGATCTAAACTACATGAAGAACAACACAAGAGACACAAGATTTATACTGGTTCAGGCCACCATTGTGGTGTAATACCCTACTCCAGTTTGTGGTGTGCGGATTGCCTCTGGGCTGATGAGGAACAGTACATGGGAAGAACAGCCTCGCGAGGGTCTGTTCTTGGTTGGGGCGATGAACTGCTAGGGGAGTTCAGTCACCTCTCTCTCTCTCTCTTTCTCTCTCTCTGGTTGATCTCTCGATGCGATTAGATCCCCATCTCCTACCGTGTGGGTGGCTAGTCCTATTTATAGGCGAAGGCCCCGGGCCTCTTCCCAAATATTGAGCGGGAAGGGCGCCAACAATTGGCCATTTTGAAGGGGAACATCTAGTACACTTATCCTGACTAAAGTTGGTCCTCGCCTGCCAAAAGTCCCTGACGATGACGCTGGCTTGGGCTCCACGATGACCTCCGCTCTGCCGTCCTGCTGGTCTTGGTTTGTTGCACCGAAATGGTTGCCTTTTCTTGATACCCTTGCCTGCGCTTGCCCTCTTTGCACCAAAGGGGAAACAAGGACTCTGCGCAGGCCGGCGCCAGCCTGGCGCCCGCCTGCACCTTGGTCGTCATGGCTTGTGTCACGAGCACCTCGTGAGGTACCCCACCTTGATCTCTTCACCTCCTCGTGAGCCAGCCTGACGAGGCCGTACCTGAGGAAGCGTCCTATCATCTGCCCCGCGAGGCTTGGCCCCTCGCGAGGGTCTTGAGCATGTGTTGATGTAGATGTGCCGCATTGGGCCACTCTTTGAGCCACGCCGCAGGCAAGTCTGGGTACCCCCGTTCCCAGAACGCCGACAGACTATATATGGGGCCATCAAGATACGATAAGTGCGGACCTATATCAGGGCTTGGTGGACATCTTACATGTTGGTGAGGGTAGGGAAGATGCTATTGGAAAAGTGTTATCTGCATCTTTTATCGGTGGTCCACACGACAAGAGGCGTCGCTACATGGATGCCATGGCCTTAGTTAGAAAGTATGGCAAGCCGGACGTCTTACTCACAATGACATGCAACTCAAACTGGGATGAGATTAGGCAAGAACTCTACCCCGGTCAAACACCTGAGGATCGTCCAGATCTTGTTGTTCGTGTTTTCAGGGCAAAGTTGGAGGAACTCAAGAATAAGTTGCTTCAGAAGGACATCCCGGGCAAGGTGAGGGCTTATGTTTAGGTGGTGGAATTCCAGAAGAGGGGTCTACCTCATGCTCACTTCCTTCTCATCATGGAGGGGCGGTACAAGCTCACATGCCCCGAGCAATATGACCGTCTTATCTCAGCCGAGCTCCCAAACAAGAAGAAGTACCCAAAACTGTACAAGATGGTTGTGAAGCATATGATGCATGGACCTTCTGGTGCTTCGAATTGTGACTGCCCATGCACAAAAGGCCGTCCTGCTTGCAAGAATCACTATCCTCGACCTTTCAATGCGGCTACGTTGTAGGGCAAGGATTCCTACTCGTTATACAGATGATGTGATGATGGTTCTAAAGCATTGGTCCGAAAGGACTGACTGGATAATAGGTGGGTCGTCCCATACAACCCGTACCTCCTGCGTTACTTCAATTGTCAAATCAATGTTGAGGCATGTGGAAGCTTAAAGGCTGTTAAATACCTGTTCAACTACATATACAAGGGCCATGTTCGAGCATCCATTTCTCTGAGTGGGTCTGACAAGGCTAACAAAATGGAGGTATAGATGAGATCAAACAGTATACGGATGCTACGTGGGTGACTCCTCCGGAATCATTATGGAGGATATATGGCTTTGAATTGAGCAAGAACTCACCACTTGTGAATAAGTTGCAACTCCATCTGCCCAACATGCGCATGGTGTCATTCAGAAACGGCCAAGATATCGAACGAGTGGTTAACCAGGAAGGTGCTGAGAAGTCAATGCCTACAGAGTACTTTGAGGCAAATAGGTTACATGAGGAGGATCGGTCTATCTTGTATAGGGACTTCCCTGAGTGGTATACCTGGCAGACAAGTAAGAAAAATAAATATTGGAGAAGAAGGGAACGAGATACAGGTGGACAAGTTGGAAGAATTGTGGCAGCTCATCCCACGGAGGTGAACTCTATTAGCTACGGGTCCCCTTAAACCATGTCACTGGCGCCACATCCGGTTAGGACCTAAGGACAGTTATTGGTGAGATCATACCAACATTTCGTGAAGCTGCAGAGAGAAGGGGATTGATCGAAGGAGACAACACACTTGATGAGTCCCTTTCTGAATCTACATTATACGAGATGCCATCATATCTACGAAGGCTCTTTGCAACAATATTGGTATTCTGTGAGCCAAGTAATGTGCGTGGACTCTGGGCGAAGCACCTGGAGGCAATGTCAGAAGACTATCGCCGCAACAATCCATCCAAAGTTGCAGTTGAGCAAATGGTTCTGATAGATACCAGGAATATGCTACAATCAATGGGAAAGGACATAGAGTCATTCCCTCTTCCTGGTATCAATGAAGAATATGACCTTGCTTCCGGCATACCAAGGGAGATCTTCAAGCAATCCACCATTCTCAATGCTGAGGACACAAATCTATCAGACTCACTTAATTCAGATCAGAGGAAAGCCTATGATGAAATTATGTATGTTGTTGACAGTGATGAGGGTGGCGTATTCTTTATGAATGGGCCTGGAGGCACCGGGAAGACTTATCTATATAGGGCACTTCTTGCAAAAGTCCATGGTCAGAAAGAGATTGCAGTAGCAACAACTACGTCCGACATTGTAGGTACCATAATGCCCGGAGGGAAAACATCTCATTCACGGTTCAATATACCACTAAGCATTGACGATGGTGGGTTTTGTAGCTTCACTAAATAGATGGAACTGCCAAGCTCTTATAGTCAGCTTCCCTCACTATATGGGATCAATGACAAAGAGGCAGGCGGTGGAGACGCTAGACAATAATAGTATGCGCGATATAATGAGCCGACTAGACCGACCATTCGGTGGAAAGACAGTTGTGTTCGATAGAGATTTCAGGGAAGTCCTCCATGTTGTCTATAAGGGGTCAAGGGCTCAGATAATTGATTCTTCACCGCGTAGGACTTACCTTTGGGATTGCATGCGCCACGTAAAGTTGTTATGCAATATGAGGGCACATAGAGACCCGTGGTTTGTTGAATACTTGTTGCGCATTGGTGATGGCAAGGAGGAGACCAATAATGATGATTGTGCCCGCCTTCCGGATGAGATATGTGTGCCCTATACTGGGAAGGGCACTAATCTTTATACACTCGTAGATAATGTTTTTCCCGGTCTCGGTGCTAATATGTCTGATCCAAACTACATCACCTCCAGAGCAATCTTATTAACGTGAAATGATTGTGTGGATAGGATAAGTATAAAGATGATCAACCGTTCCACGGAGATGAGATGGTGTATCATAGCTTTGATTCAGCATTCGACGACCCTCGTAACTATTATCCATCTGAGTTCCCTAACACTTTGACCCCTAATGGGTTGCCTCCACATGTGTTGAAGCTCAAGATAAACTGCCCTATTATATTGCTCAGAAATATTGACCCCGCGAATGGACTTTGCAATGGCACAAGGCTGGTGGTTTGAGGATTCCAGAGGAATGTCATCGATGCAGAAATTGTGCTAGGGCAACATGCTGGAAAGAGGATCTTCTTGCCAAGGATCCCCCTTTGTCCCAATGATGACGAGATGTTCCCTTTACAGTTCAAGAGGAAGCAGTTTCCTATTAGGCTCAGCTTTGCCATGACGGTCAACAAGGCACATGGGCAGACTATCCCAAATGCGGGTATATACTTGCCTGAGCCAGTGTTCTCTCAGGGGCAGTTGTATGTCATGCTATCTAGATCCACTACTAGAAAGAACATCAAGATCCTTACCGCGCCGGCTACATACAATGAGAAAAATGTCTCAGACGATGGTAGAAGGAATAGCTCAATTTACAGCAAAAACAAGAGCTCCAACAATAAGAAAAAGATCTCAGACGATAGCAGCAGGAATAGCTCAGATTACCGCAAGAACAAGAGCTCCAACTGTCCTGTTGGTAATTACGCGAGGAACATCGTCTATAGGGAGGTACTTACATCATAGGTGAGATATATATCACTTATAATTTCACTAATTATGTGTACATATATTTTTGAATTAAACTAGACATTTCTATAATTTTAATTATGAGAGGTTTATTTTGTGCAGGTCACCTCCGTCATGGGAAGTCATTCATGTTTAACACAAAGCTTGGTATTGTGTGTTACTGAGAGAAACTGAATGAACTACGATTTCAAATAATTGTGCAATAACTGGTCATAGAAATTGCTTAACTTGATTGTCATACGATAATATGTTTGCTAAGTGAAGTTTGTGCTTCAATCACTAGGTGGTCAACAAAATTAAGATAGACGATAATTATTCACTGTTTGCTCATGACATTGCTTAACATAATAATTATGTAATATGAACATTGTATTTCAATCATCTATTGCCCATAGCAACGCACGGGCATTTAACTAGTTATGAGAGAACAGGCATTACAATTACTCCATAAAGCATAATTATGCATAAAAATATAATAAATAACAGTAGGAAAACATGATGCAAAATCGACATATCAGCCGCCAGGCGTGATGAGGACCATGTGCTGGATCTATCGCAGAATTGGCGATCCTGCAATAGTTAGTGAGCTCCATGAACTCGTGGAGGAATGTGCGGCATCGATCCTTTGCATTGTTGAAACTTAGCTTGCGAAGGCCCGGGTGGAGGGATTGGCTGGTTCATTAGGTTTTTCGGGTTGTTTAGCAGTTCCCAGTAGCAGTCGTAGTGGTGGTTTATATTTTTTTTTGGAAAGACCATGTTAATCTGGCAATAAAGAAGTTTTCGCGGTATCACATAGACTCATGGATTATATAGTCGGGTGTTGTTGCTTGGCGTTAATCTTGTTTCCATGGTGAAGCCAATAGAAGCTTGAGACATAATACTTGGGAGACGATGAAGAGGCTACGAGCGAGAGCACACTCACATGGGTATGTATCAGGGATTTTAACGAGGTGTTGCGTCTGGAGGAGCACATGGGTCCTAACACCAAAGACAGTGGTTAGATCACACGCTTCAGAGAGGCTGCGGATGTTTGTGGGCTTGCTAACCTAGGTTACAAAGGACTTTAATGGATGTGGGAAAATATAGTAAGCGGTGGCGAGTTTTGCAGAGTGCGGTTGGATCGTGCGTTGGCTAGCCCCAACTGGTCTGCTCTTTTCCCTTTTGCATCTCTTGAGCACCTCACAGCAGCCAAATCAGACCATTGTCCTATTCTGCTTAATACAGAGTTGGAGACAACAAACATGAGGCATGTTCTGAAAAAACCCTTCCGATATGAGTGTATGTGGGAGACAAAGGAAATTTTTCACCAAGTTGCGGAGGAAGTCTGCAACCATAACCAACCTTCTCTTTCAGTTTTGGACCTAGCTTCCAAGCTCAGTTCAGTTGCTTCACGCTAGCTCAGTGGGGACGCCGTTCCTTTCGATCAGTCTGGCAGGAGCTTCGCTCCTTGCGACAGCTGCTGGCTACTCTGTGGGCTCTACCAGGTCGGGTAGGACCAACTGATGAGGAGAAGCGAGTCCAGGATCGTATGATTGAAGTATCTCTGGCGGAGGAGATCACGACGAGGCAGATATCACAGATACAATGGCTCGCTGAAGGTGATAAAAACACTCAATTTTTTCAGAAAAAGCTAGTCCTCGCAGGGCAAAAGACAAGATAACTTAACTATAGAAAAATGATGTTACAATCAGCACCGACCTAGAGGAGTTCGCACAAATGGCCACTGAATGTTCTCTAAATTTTGCACTTTGGAAGGTACAATTGGTATTGAAGTGGTGCTCTCTCACATACCATCAAGGGTGGATGCTGAGATGAATGCTCGCTTGAATAGGCCATATAGTAAAGAGGAGGTCAAAGAACCTCTGTTCCAAATGTTTCCCACTAAAGCTTGGGGACCTGATGGATTCCTGATGCACTTCTTTCAGAGGCATTGGGATTTGTATGGTGACGAGATTACATGTATTATCATTAGAGTGCTCAATGGAGTTGACTCACCGGAGGAGATCAATTGTATGTTCATTGTCATGATTCCAAAAATTGCCAGTCCAAAATTTTTAGGACAATTTCGGCCAATAAGCCTTTGCAACGTAATCTACTATATTGCATCAAAGGTCTTAAAAAATAGGATGAAAATGATTCTTCCAGAGGTGATTTCACAAGAGCAGTCGATGTTTGTTCCTAGACGTCTTATCATGGATAATTTTATCACTACCTACGAGAGTTTGCATCATATGAAAACCAGACGAGTGAAGAGTAATCGGTTTTGTGCGCTTAAATTGGATATGATGAAGGCTATGACCAATTGGAGTGGTCATACTTGAAGGCCGTGATGATGAAGATGGGCATTAGACCGAGGTTCACTGACACTATAATGTGGTGCGTTTCATCGATGTCTATTCGGTGCTTTTTAATGGAGGTGTATTGGATGATTTCAGGCCTTCTCGTGGTGTTTGTCAAGGGCATCCAATATCCCAATACTTGTTCCTTATTGCAACAGAGGGTTTATCTTGTTTATTGAAGAATGTCATCCGAGGCATGAAGGTGACACCAACGGCTCCAGAAGTCAATCATCTTTTGTTCGCCGATGACAGTCTACTGGTTTTTGAGGCCACAAATGACAAAGCTGGGAGAGTCTGTGACTTGTTGTAGGTTTATTGCAATGCCTCCGGTCAATGCATTAATGCGGATGAAAGTTCCATTTATTTTAGTAAGGGAGTTCTGTATAGCTTAAGAGATCAAATTGAAGATACTCTAGCAGTTCAAACTGGATCATTATCGGAGAAATACCTGGGTCTTCCAACTAATGTTGGCAAATCCAAGGAGGGATGCTTTCATTATTTCAAAGATAGGATTTGGAAGCACGTGCAAGGGTGGATGGAGAAGTACCTCTCAGTGGAGGGAAAGAGGTTTTAATTAAATTGGTTTCTCAATCAATGCCCACATATTTGGTGTCATGCTTCAAGCTTCCCCATGGTCTATGTAATCATATTAATGGGCTCTTGAGGAAATTTTGGTGGGGAAGTAGGAGGGGGAAAGGAAGAAAGCCTAGATCTCCTGGAAGACTATGACAAAGCCAAAGTACATGGGCGGAATGGGTTTACGTGATATTGAGGTTTTTAATTTGGCTTTGCTTGCTAGATAAGCTTGGATATTCTTGTAAGAACCAAACTTTTTGAGTGCCCGTGTTCTAAAATCAAGGTACTTCCTAGACGGAGAGTTCTTCAATGCACCACTTGGCTCAAACCCATCCCAGGTTTGGCATTCAATTAGGGAAGGAAGAGAAGTTTTGTCTGTGGGATTGATCAAATGGATAGGAACGGGGAAAGACACTCAAATTTGGCATCACAACTGGATGCCGAGGGACTACAAGCTTCGTCCTATCTGTCCTCGATCAGCAAATCCACCCTCGTTGATGTCTGAGGTGATTGATCAGACAACCAGGACCTGGAATAGGCAAGTGTTAGAGGAACACTTCATTGCACTGGATATAGATGTTATTCTGAATATCCCTCTCAGTACGCAATTGCATGATGATTTCTGGGCATGGCACTATGACCAAAGGGGCATGTTTTCTGTTTGTTCTACTTACAAAATGATCTCGGGGATTAAATTTCAGCGGGATGACTAGTTGGAAAATCGAACAAGCAACTCAAATCAAACAACGACGAAGAAAGATTGGTCCAGGTTGTGGAAAATAGATGTGCCATCCAAGGTTAGGGTTTTTGTGTGGCGTTTGGCTCACACGTCTTTGCCGACGGGCACGACAAGACACGAGTGAAAGATGGCTACATCTCCAGTATGCGTGATATGCTCTCGGCGATAGACGATACCTGGCGTCATTCTCTTCTGAATTGCCGTATGGCTCGGTGTGTCTGGTCACTGGGAGATGAATGAATTCTGGAGCATGTGATATCAAATCAATCTGAAGATGCAAGACAATTGATTTTTTGGCTGTTTGACACGCTTCCACGACATGACCTGGCCCATGGGCTTATCACGATGTGGTCTATCTGGTAGGCTAGGAGGAAATCCATCCATAACAATGAGTTTTAGAGCCCCTTATCTATGATGTGTTTCATCAATCGCTACCTGCAGAACTTGGAGATCACTACCGCTTCATTACCGAGAGCTACTGCACGTGCGCTGCAGCATCACTGGCAATGGGGGTGGCTTCCCCCGGTAGAAATAGAGGTTAAAATAAACGTGGATGCGGTTTTATCCCGACATGGAAACAAAGGTGCAACATCATCTATTTGCAGAGACAGTAATTGTCGCGGATATACCCCGCGGTATGACCCGACCGGTGATATGACCCGGCTGGGACTTGGCATTTCATCGGTAACCCGCCGGAACACTTGCGACTCATTGATGAATCGGCCGGGCCTTGCAATTCATTAATAAACCGGCCAGACTTGGAGCCTCATCAGTAACCCTCCTAGAGATGGCAGCTCGTGAGCAGGCACGCACATCAGAGAGGCCTGGACCAGCAGTTCATGGAGAGGCCTGCACTAGCGGCTTAATGCAGAAGGCCCATGAAAAGAAAGACCCGGACTTGTATCCGGTTTGTAATAGAGAATATTCTAGTCGTAGTCCTACTAGGACTCCATATGTAACCCGCCCCTCCCATTTATATAAGGAGGGGCAGGGCACCACAAGAGGGACAAGTTTTTCACAAGTTGAGATAGGCAAGTCAATAGCTCTCGAGATAGAGGTAGCAAAAGAGCACCCTTGTAATCATGAGCATCACCATGATCAATATCATGAAGTAGGATGTAGGCTTCCCGGAGCCCAAGCTGCCAAGCCGGGAAGCTCCTCTTCCCCTGGGCGTTAGATCAGATCAGAATCCAGATTTAGCTACGCCCACCCACCCAGAGTTAAGCCGTCTCTCCCATATTAACAAGAGCCCCAAGAGACAGTACACCGCTACTGGGCCAGATTCCTCCATGTGATAAACAAGGTCAAGGACTATCGCGAGGAAGACGCAATCTCACTTTTCTGCAAAAATTGCACGAGCAAAGGGATCCTTAATGCTATAAGTCGCCGTGACATAGTACACTTTGCCGACTTAGCAGCCATAGTACAGAAGTGCTGTGCGATGGAAAGTGCCTGGAAAACCCAAACAGACTTTTGGGACAATCCGGCTCTCACTAAACCCTTCCTCTGATCTAAAAGGGCAAACTCTCGTAAGTTACCCGATCAAATTCCCAAAAAACCAAAGCCCACTCCAAGGCATGGAAGCGTATTGGAAGAATGGCTCAATGGGCCAGGCAAAATTGACAGCACGCCGGATACTACGCCAACGCATAGCCTTAGAGCATGTTGGATACTCCGCCAGGTAGCAAAAAGCGGTGAGGATCTTCTTGTAAGCCATAAAGCAAAGCAACATCCCGCCGAAGACAACAATGCGGTACTGACAGTCTTCGAGACTTTCACCTCAAAAAATAGCCGCAAGCGAGCTCATCGAAATCTTGCTGAAATCTGCCACATGGCAAAAATAAATCCGTGGAACGACACTGCTATAACTTTCAGTGCCAGGGACGAACCTTAATTCCAGACATTCCGGGCCCCAGCCTCTTTGGTCCTCAGCCCAATCGTGGACGGCTTTCGGCTCACTAAAGTACTCATGGACGATGGAAGCGGATTAAACATGATCTATGAAGAAACACTCAACAAGATGGAAATTTATAAAAGCCGCATTGAGCAAAGCGGTACAACCTTTAGGGGAATCATCCCTAGTCGAGAGGCACGGTGTGCGGGAAAAATCACACTCGCTGTCAGGACCCCGACTCGATGTCACATCGATCTAGCTGGTAACACCTCATATCACTTTGCGGCCTCACGCACGGTATCCCCACGGGTGTCGTCTTACCTTTTCCCGAGACCGTTTGCGCCTTTTGGCTCGCGTATATGAAAGTGTCGCTAGCATCCATATGATAAAGAGCCCGGGCTGACATGACTAGTCGTAAACCCAAAGTGGCACAGACTTACAGGGACAGGCATCCATGACCCAGCTTCGAACGTGTCAGTCATCAGCAAGTGGGTCCGGGCTGTAACACTGGGCTAGCAGGACTCCGGTAAACCGGGCTGTAGCGGGCTAACAGGACTCCGGTACTCAAAGCGTGACATTTCCCCGAAGGGACAGACACAGGAACGAAGAAGGACACATGCCGGCCAGCCTAAGTGTTCCAGAGCAGTAGCAAGCTACCATGGCTCAGCGGTAACACTAGGAGACATTTCCCGGTAAGAGAGGCTACTAAAGATAAACAACTAGATAGTCAGATCCCACACATACCAAGCATTTCAGTCATACACACAATATGCTCGATATGTGCAAATACAATGAAGCATCACAACATGACTCTACGACACAAGTACTTTATTTAAGGCTCAGTGAGCCATACATAACATACACACAAAGGTACGGGTCTCACGACCCAACATACAAGTCATACAATCATACAAGCCAGCAGCGGAAGTAACTTGTCTGAGTACAGACAACTAGTAAAATAGAAGAGGCTTGGAAAGTCTCTGGCTATACTATGTGGTCCTTCACAAGCTCAGGGTCACCACCTGGGTCTTTAGCCTACTCGTTGATGTCAACGTCTACATAGAACCCATCAGAAGGGGTTGCAACGTCTTCTGTAAAAATGTAGATTATAGCAACATGAGTACAAAGGTACTCAGCAAGACTTACATCAGATCCTACATACATGCATAGTATCAAGAAGGGTTGGTGGAGTTATTGCAGCAAGCCAGCTTTGACTCTTGGCTAGGCTATCCTACGATACTTCAACTTGAAATAGTTTTGCGCACACGAGTCCACTATTCACCACTTCAATACACTACCGAGGATCCACCTCCGTCCTCCTACGGAGGAGCCATCCTCGGCACTCACACTTATCTTGAGGCTTTTAGTAGTTTCCATTTACTTGTCTATGAACTGTATAGGCAACCAAGTAGTCCTTTACCGCGGACGCGGCTATTCGAATAGATCATGTTAACCCTGCAGGGGGTACTTCTTCATACACGCTCTCACCACTTACCGTCGTTTACACGACATGTACTCGGCAACCTTCAAGCGGAAGCCCAACGTGGGTGTCGGCCACGACCTACCTAATCACCTAAGCCTCCAGTCCAGGTTTATCGCCTATTCAGGTTCCATCCGCAGGGAGTCCGGCCGAGGTTTCCCATACGGCCCCGAACGATGTGAACAGGGTTCCCGAGATACCTAACGGGTATTCGGTACACCCGGCCACGTACCTACCGCATCACAGCTCACCCCTACGGTCAGCGCTGTCCACGGCCTCCAGTAGGCTACAAACACCAGAAACTACTTGCAACTCCTGGACGGAGAACTAGGGTGAATAAGAAGTCGAGAGGGTCCATTGGTTTCGGGCCCAATGCATGGTAGTAGCTGATTCTTAAATCACACATACAGATCTCAGTGCTTAAGGTCGGCTTCAATGAAACAACCCACCATGTACTCCTACATGGCCTCTCATCGATACCTTTACCAAATCGTGTTCACCACACCACTCTCATTACCGACATAATCATTTCACTCTAGCCCATCACCCAGATGAACCAGACCTGACACGACTCTAAGCATAGCAGGCATAGCAAGGTAGGAACAACACATACATATGGCTCAATCAACTCCTACACATGCTAGTGGGTTTCATCTAGTTACTGTGGCAATGACAGGTCATGCAGAGGAAATGGGTTCAACTACCGTAGCACACAGCAGTTTGAATCACGTTCTCTTAATGCAGTAAAAGAGAGCAGGAGCGAGAACATGGGATTGTATCGATATGATCAAATGGTTGGTTGCTTGCCTGATGGTTCGATGCACGGATACGGTTCTTCGTTAGGGTAGTCACGGTACTCCTCGGGGACAGATCATGTCGTAAAGGATAACGATACACAGGCATCACCAAACAATGTGCAACAATATGATGCATGCATGAAACATGGCAATATGAGTGTGTTGGGCTAATGCAACTAAAGCCAGAAGGGTTTGAACAAATTTGAGTCAAAGATTCAAATTTCAATTTCAAATATGGCCTTTTAAAGTGCTTTTCCTTGTTCTGATTAAAACATCCATTTAACTTGTTGGATCATGCATGAAAATAGTACAGATGGATAGATTGGATTTTTCTGATCATTTTTCATATATAATTTGTCCAATTTGGAGTTACAGAATAAAAGTTATGAATTTTTGAAGTTTAATTAATATTCTGGAATTTCCTGATTTAATTTAAATCCAGAAATATCATTTACTGCGTCAGCCTGACGTCACAGTGACATCAGCAGGTCAACAGGGCTGGCTCGGGTCAAACCTGACGTGTGGGGTCCACACGTCAGTGACACAGGGGCTAATCCCGTGTTGACCCGGGATGGTTAGCTTTGACTAAGCCCTGGGGCCCACTTGTCAGCGTCAGTAGGTGGTGGTTTAGTGGCTAATTAACTAGGCCATGTCAGCTCGCCGGAGTTCTGGCCGGCGGCGACCATCAGTGCGGCGGCGATAGTGGTTTTGGTCGTTTCGGCCACCAAATGAACCGCGGAGGCCACCGGAGTGAAGCTGAGGACGACCCGCGGCTCTTGGCGGAGTCCGTTGGGGTCGGGGTGGCCGGAGTCGACGGCGGCGAGCTCGGCTGCGGCGGCCGGGGTTCGGTCGTGCACGGGAACGGTGTTGCAGGGTGTTAGGGGGGTGTTGGAGCGTGCTACGTGCTCCTAGTGAGATGTGGAGCACGATGGCGTGCTCGGTTGGGCGCTACGGCGATCGTGGCCACGACGGCGACATCGCCGGCGGCGTGAAGCTTTCGACCGCGGTGGGGCTAGGGCCTAGGGGTCGGGAGAGAGCAGGGGAGAAGGGGGAAACGGTGGCGTAGCTCACCGCGGTTGCAGTGGGCGTCGAAGCGGGCTCGGGGACGCGTCGGAGACGACGAATTTGACGGCGACGGTGGTCGGAGTCCGAAGGGGGGAACGGCGACGTGGCGGCGATGCAGGGCTTCCGGGGACCCGTGGAGCGGTGGGGAGGAAGAAGGAGTTGAGGCGGAGCTTCTGAGCTGGTCGGGGAAGCGAGGGGTGGTCGGAGACGGTGGCTAAGGCGAACGGCGGCGACGGTGAGCTTCGGCCGTGAGAGAGAGAGAGTGAGGGAGAGCCGGGGGAGAGTGAATGGGGTGTCGGCGAGGTCGGGGCGGCGACCAGAAGACGATCCACGCGGCGCAACGGCGACCAGGGCGATGCAGAGAGGCTGGGTGGTGCGTGGCGAGCTCGGGCGCGCCATGCTCCCCTCCCTGCCTGCTCTGGCGAGGGGAAGCAGCTGGCTGGCACGGGCCAGCACAGTGCTGGGCCGGCTGGGCTGGGCCGCACAGGTAAGTCTTCCCCTTTCTTTATTTCTGTTTTTATTTAATATAACTGCGACTTTGTTGAATTAAATAAAATACCTAGGCAACTCCAAAAATCACCAAACTACTCCTGGTCCATAGTTGGATTATTTCCAACATGAAACATTTTAGTTTGGAGATATTTGAGCATTTAAATATTTTATATAATTTTAAATGCCCAAATTCAAATAGTTATGATTTAATTCAAAACCCTAGGATGGCCTAGGAAAATGTGCACCACTTTTGGCAGAGGTTCTGAACCAAGGCAAAAATGATGGGCATTTTAGAAGGGCATTTCAGGTTCATTGAAAAATTATTTTAGTAAACCCTAGTTGGTTTCAGAGGGGACTGGGGGTTCTGTCATCCCCATTTCAAGTTTCTGATGAATGAGTAAACATGATGCAACACTCTAATGCATAACTAGCTAGGGTGTGACACTCGACGTGGTATTCGGCACCCCTAAGAATTACAGGTCCGAGGAAATCACATTCCAAGTGGCTCCTTTCAGCAGCGGATACCACGCCCTTTTAGGGCGGGACGCATTCACAAGCTTTCAAGCTATACCACATTACCGGTACATGAAGCTTAAAATGCCCAGACCCAATGGAATCATCACTCTAGCCAGTGATCTGGATGTCGCACTCCACGCCGAAAATAAAACTACAGGACTAGCCCTGGAAGCATTATCCGAAGCCCTAGCGGCTGATGAACTAACAACGCTGCGCGCCATAGTGGACAGGGATGACGTGATACTCGACAAACGACCCAAGTCCACCTTATTTAAACCCGCAGACAAGATAGTCAAATTCCAGGTCCATCCAACGGACCCCATGAAGACAGCTTCCATCGGGACACAGTTGAGACCCACAATGGACGCCGCACTACGAGACTTCCTACGCGAGAATTGGGACATTTTCGCCTGGCATCCTTCGGACATGTCGGGCATCCCACGCAGGCTGGCTGAACACAGCCTCAATATACTGAAAGGATACCAGCCAGTCAAACAGACTCTTAGGTGCTTCTCAGATCCTAAACGGCAAGCCATGGGAGAAGATCTAGCCAAGCTACTTGAGGACGGATTCATCAGAGATATCAAGCATCCATATTGGCTGGAAAATATAGTAATGGTACCAAAGAAGGACAAATCCTGGCGCCTATGTGTCGATTTCAAGGACCTCAACAATGCTTGCCCCAAGGATCCCTTCCCCCTCCCTTGCATTGACCAAATCATCGACGCCACTGCAGGACATGACTCACTATGTTTCCTCGACACATACTACGGATACCATCAAATAAAGATGGCAGAATCTGACCAAGCCGCAACGGCCTTCGTAACGCCATATGGTCCTTTCTGCTTTAACACTATGCCTTTCGGGCTTAAAAATGCCAGCGCAACCTATCAACGCATGATTCAAACATGCCTGGAGAAGCAAATCGGTAAAACAGTGGAGGCATATGTGGACGACGTGGTCATAAAAACAAGACACATCGAAACCCTAATAGATGACTTGAGGCTTACGTTCGATAACCTCCAAACATACGACATCAAGCTAAACCCGGAAAAATGTGTTTTCGGCGTAAGCTCCGGGAAGTTGCCCGGCTTCATTGTTTACAATAGAGGAATCGAAGCAAAACCGGCAAAAATCCAAGCTCTGTCACAGTTCGCTATGCCAACTGACCTCAAGCATATCCAAAAACTAGCTGGATGCGTGACTGCCTAAGCCGCTTTATCTCCTGATTAGGAGAAAAGGCACTACCTCTTTACTGCCTTCTTCGATGCACCGAACACTTCGTGTGGATGGATGCAGCCGCGGCCGGACTGGATGAAATAAAGGCCTTATTGGCCAGTGATCCAGTCCCGACAGCGCCAAATATTGGCGAACCTATGCTATTGTACATAGCTGTAACACATCAAGTTTTAAGCGCAGTGCTCGTCGCCGAACGAGAAGCAGACGGATACAAATTCCCGCTCCAAAAGCCGGCATATTACGTGTCCACGGTCCTCACCCCATGCAAATCCCGATACCCACACTATCAAAAGATAGCATACGCGGTCTTCATGGCATCCCGGAAGCTACGACACTACTTCCAGGAGTGTTTGATTAAGGTGGCCTCCGAAGTACCACTCAATGACATAATAAACAACCGCGACGGTACGGGACGTAGTGCTAAATGGTCCATCGAGCTCCTTCTCTTCGACATAACATACAAACCACGGCGGGCAATTAAGTCACAAGTATTGGCTGACTTTTTCACCGAATGGATAGAAGCCGAACTCCCTAAAGAGTACGGCGCGTACTCTAATTGGATCATGCACTTTCGATGGATCTAAAATGCTGGCCAGATTGGGAGAAGGTGTAGTCCTGACTTCCCCCACCGGAGACATGGTCCAATACGTACTCCAAATATTATACACAGACTCCAACAATGCAGCCGAATTCGAGGCTCTATTGCATGGTCTTCGGGTGGCAGTCTATATGGGCATTCAACACCTGGAGGTGCGCGGATATTCAAACCTCTCAATATCACAAATAAACGGAGATTTTGATGCCAAGGACCCGAAAATGGTGGCCTACCGTAATGCCGTCCTCAAAATGTCATCTCGGTTCGAGGGGCTTGAATTACACCATGTGGCTCGAGAAAACAATCAAGCGGCGGATATCCTCGCCTGCATCGGTGCTAAACGCGACCCTGTCCCACCTAACATATTCCTGGAAAGGCTGTTCAAGACATCCGTGGTATGGGATGGGGAGCCCGGCAACACTATCCCGGATCCGAATATAACCCCAGATTCCGAACCATCTGACGTAATCGGAGGCTCCGCTACCGAAATAACACCTTCGGCCCATGAAATCATGGTTGTAATCGCCTCGTGGACCGAGCCTTTCTTGGCCTACCTAAATAGGCAGGAGCTCCCCGAGGGCCAAAATGAAGCATGTTGTATTGTGCCGTGTTCCAAGGCCTACAAAGTCCATGAGGGAGAACTCTATAAGAAAAGTGCGAATGGAGTGCTCCAAAGATACATCTCCGAAGAGGAAGGGCGACAGCTCTTGGCTGAAATCCATGCCGGACTCGGCGGGCACCACGCTGCGGCTCGGGCACTCGTCAGCAAGGCCTTCCGTACATGCTTTTATTGGACGACAGCCCGAGCAGACGCACACGACCTTGTCCAACCCTGTGTCGGTTGCCAGCTCTTTACCAATCAGAGCCATATGCCCCCTACCGCTCTCCAAACAATCCCCATTACTTGGCCATTCGCGGTCCGGGGGCTGGATATGGTCGGACCTCTTAAAGGGGGAAGCCATAAGAAAAAATACTTGTTGGTCATGGTGGACAAGTTCACCAAATGGATAGAAGCCAAACCAGTTAAAACGGCCGAATCCGGACCAGTGATAGACTTCATATCCAGGGTTGTACACGGTTAAGACGACCCCACAACATCATCACTGACAATGGCTCAAACTTCACGGCCGAAAAACTTGGTGTGGTAACATGGGCATCAAGCTCGATTACGCCTCCGTCTACCATCCCCAAACAAACGGCCAGGTCAAACGTGCAAACGGTCTCATCATGAGTGTCATCAAACCCAGACTAGTGCGGTCCTTGACGGAATTGAACATGCACTGGGTCGAGGAGCTCGACTCCGTACTTTGGGGGCTGCGGACCACGCCGAATCGCACCACCGGATACACACCATTTTTTATGGTGTACGGCGCAGAAGTAGTACTACCCTGCGACATAATCCACGACTCACCTCGCGTACGCATGTACGAAGAGAAGGAAGCCGAGTTAGATCGGCAGGACAACTTAGATGCCCTGAAGGAGGAGCGCGACGTCGCAAAAGCCCGTTCCGCATTCTATCAGCAGTAGGCTCGATGGTATCAAAACAGAGAAGTGCGGGCCAAAACTTATAATATTGGCGAACTTGTTCTACGCCTACCGGAGAAGAAGAAGGACAATCTCAAACCTAAGTGGGAGGGTCCTTTCATTATTGATAAAGTTCTCACTGGAGGAGCGTACCGCCTGCGCAATGCATCCGATAACAGACTCGAGCCGAACCCATGGAACGCGGCCAGACTCCGGAGATTGTACACCTAGCGCCGAACTCTGTGTTCGTCTCCTTACCCCCGCCCCTTTTAATTATGTTCCTCCCCTTTTTCCTTTCTCGCCCTTTTTCCTTCTTCACACAAAGTATTTAATACAGTGCGGATGCTCGGATCACTCCGGCTGCACCACGTGTGTAAACCATACCTGGGGGCTTCCTATACGGAAGCTAAATATAATTACTTTCATGGCGTCTTGCCTATCACATATGCGTTCTTTTTCCATATGTGCCTTTTCTTCACCATTATATGCATCGATATGACTTAAGATGTGGCCATGCTGGGTTGCCTGGCTCTTGTCTTTATGACCTACGTTCCTGTTAATTCGGCTAGGGCATAAGGGGAGCACCTCTGCGATTGTTACTGCCGGTTCAGCCGGATGTGTACCTCAGACTGGGTGAAGCCGAAAGGTAGCGTTCTTAAGGGAATATTCGGTCGGTGAACAAAAGATGTTTCTTTCGTTCATTACAACATAAACCCCAGAAGTTTTGTATCCTGCGTTTCTGTTCGCAGTCCGGGCATGTACATCGATGCATGCGTACCCAGGGAAAGGAACCCCTAGCGGAACTATTCTCCTTGGAATATGTTTCTTACTACCCATGTAATATAACATAACTAGTTGGGTACTTGTCTGTTCAAGCACTTATGACCCCTACGCCTGGTTTCCACGCATACCCCAGTTCTGGATAACTGAGTTGGTATTCGGATACACCCCGGACTGTCGGATCCGGGGGCTGAAGCAAAAAGGTCCGCCATGACAAATGATTTTTAATCCGGCTAGGGACTACATATGTCCATTGAATTACATAGTCACTTGGACTGACTATATTCTTCCTCTATACCGTTCACCAGGCTATCTAGCTTGCAATCCTGTTGGGAATACTTTGCGGCTAACGCTACCTGGTCATACACCAGACTCACGGGAATTTCTTGCCCATCTGGCCCCGCCGGTCTGAGTTCGGCCGTATGGTTCGGGTCAAGCTTGGTGTAGCGCGTCTTCACCATGGGCCAGGCTTCCCTTGCACCTTGTGGGCAGGCTGACATCTTCGACAACAGGAAGCGCCGCCGTGCTCCTTGGAGCATATCCACAAGCTCCCCCCATGTCTCTTGGCAGGGAAGTGGATGGCCACAAGGCCTGGGGAATACCCTGCATCACCTGCCGAACTCGTTCTTGGAGTTCTTAGAGGTCTTGCAGTACATCGCCTGCGGATCCGGGCATCTCCTCTTCAGGATGGTCCGTCAACATACCTACAGATATAAACACTTTTAATATGCTTCATCGCCGAACTGTACTGCAGTTTGTTTAGACACTTATCATGAATTCCGCGACGAAGCCTTTTGTTCTCCTTCACGGAGTCCGCCAGTTGAGATCGAACATCTGATAATTCGACGCCCAGTCGGACATTGGCATCTTGGAGATTGTTTTTCTCCCACCTAACCTGCGTAAGCACATGCTCGCCAGCCTTCAGCTGTCTTTGGAGATGCGACTCGCTATCTTTTACGATCTCCGGATTCATCCCAGGATTGTCTGCAGAATTTTCTGTTAGACTTATGAAGCAAGCCAATTGCTAACTGGTATATTCCTTTAAAATTTATCTAATGAGACAAATGATTACCAAATGAGGCCTTTTGGGATTCCTCTAGCTTGGCAACCGCGGCCCTCAACTGGGTCTTGCACTCCTCCAGCTCTTGAGACAATTGGGTATTCTTATCTACAAGGAACTATGCATAAAATGATCCTTAAATCAGTTGTACCAACCGTTTCAAGTCTCAGGGGCTACTGCAATACAAGCTTATCAAATTTCCTTACCCGTATATCTTTTGCATACTGGTCCGTCGCTCGGGCGAGCCCGCCTTGAGCAGCTCGAATGTATGCATCTCCCGAATTGAGATCATTAAATGCCTCTTCAGAAAAGATGCTATAGCGAAGTACGGCCCATTGGCGCCGGTGACTCATGGCACTCTCTACTTCAGAATTTGTGGCGGAGAGCATATCCGCATCCTCTATTGGGGGACAATTCGGCATCAGCCCTGTAGTGGCCTCCTCTCTCGAAGCCGGTTCTAGAATCCGGCTGGTGGAGGCGTGATCGGCAGGATCTCCGGATATAGTCCGACGACTCCTCTTTCTTCCAGAACACGATGGACGCTATTACATTTCAAAAAAAAATCACAGAGCAGGTTTTTACCATACCTCTGTGACGGCGTTTCGGCCCTAACCGCCTTCCTCTTAATCCTGCCCGACCCGGACGCCCTTTGCCGACGAGCCCCCAGGGGCTCGGCGCCGCGTTCCGATGATCGTCTCTAGAAAAATACGATGATTTACGCATATGGCATGGTATCAGGAAGGAGTCCTCTTCAGAGGATAAAGTTTCGGCTTTGCTTATAGGCGATGCAGGTAGCAGTCCGGGATAGTCGGGGATAATAGCCACCGAAGTGCCATCTCCACTGGCATGATAAAATGTCCCGCTGACAAGCTCCAAAGATATATCCGGATCTTCTTCAAGTCCTAGATCGAAGGCCCTTCCGGGGTCCTCTGGCTGTGGGGAGGGGCTGTTGAATCCTTCCACGGCCCTCCTCAGTTCTTGCTCAGAAATATCAAGGTAAATAATCGTGACAAAGGACGCCAAAATGAATGGGGCGGGGGAAAAACGATGACTTACCCAGCTTGGGTGGTTGTACATGGAAAATCCATCCCACAGTTTAATATGAAGGAATTCTTCTTCTTCTCCTTTATACAAATCGAACAATATTCTTGCCAGAGCAGTGGCGGAGTCCGGACCTTTACGACCACAGCGGGTGGCATCATCTTCCCCATTGTAGTGCCACATGGGCTTCCCCCGATATTGAAGTGGCTGCACCCCCCGCATTATGCATATTGCTATAACCTCGACTATTGACAGCCCTGATTTGGCCAGTATCTTTATCCTGCTCATCAGGAAGTGTACTTCTCTGGTATTCTCCTCTTGAGGGCCCTGAGGGCTCCAACTTTGGCGTTCCTTCGGTGGAGTGTTATTGAACTCAGGGAGGCCCGTCCGGACTAGATCCGGAAGGGGAACGTCATCCACATAAAACCACTCCGAGGGCCAGTTTGCAGGTGCCTTCTTGGGAGTGCAAGACAGGTATCCGGTCTCGGCGACACACCATATTTCGGCTCCGCCCACTTGACATATGGATTCCCCCTGGTTGCGAGGGACTAGACAGAACAACTTCTTCCATAACCCGAAGTGAGCCTCGCAGCCCAGGAATAATTCACAAAGGGCGATGTATCATGCGATATGCAGCACAGAGGCAGGGGTGAGGTTGTGCAACTGGAGACCATAGAACTCCAGGAGCCCGCGAAGGAATGGGTGGATTGGACACCCGACGCCTCTTAGCAGATGCGGGATGAGGCATATTCGCTCTCCCGGGGATCGATTGGGTGATCTCTCCGCTTGCTCCCCGCCATTATAGGTGGCTAGTCTGGCTCGGACGGGGACCATGAACGCCGGTGGAAGAAACCCTTGGTTCTGCAACTCTGTTAAACGGCTTTGAGGAATAGAACATTCTTCCCAATCACGTGGCTTAGAGCTTGGGGAGCGAGAGGAGGAGCTGCGGTGACCGGCCATGTTGGAATGGTTTTCTCTGGGCGCGCTCTGTTGGATGCTCGCTCAAGGGAAGAAGGTGAGGTTTGGATCTGAGAATCCCCGTCCCTTCAAATAGACGGTTTTCCTACAGGGCCGGGGTGGCAAATGCGAAAATGCTCCGGTTCCTCGTATTCGTTCGACACATGGAGATGACCATTATTGAAGCACATAAGCCAAGGAGTAAAACATTGATGGGAAGCTGGATATTGTTCGTTACAACAGGTGCTTTGGATTATTCTGAGATGGAACCTGCCTTGCAATGCCGAAGACAAACTCTGCACCGGACTCATCTTCATTGAAACCTGGTTCAGGGGCTACTGAGGGAGTCCCGGATTAGGTGGTATCCGGACAGCCGGACTATATAATTTGGCCGGACTGTTGGACCATGAAGATATAAGACTCAAGAATTCGTCCCATGTCCGGATGGGACTCTCCTTTGCGTGGAAGACAAGCTTGGCGATCCGGATATTAGATTCCCTTCTTTGTAACCGACTCTGTGAAAACCCTAGCCCCCTCCGGTGTCTATATACACTGGAGGGTTTAGTCCTTAGAGACACAATCATATTCATCTTAGGCTAGCTTCTAGGGTTTAGCCTCTACGGTCTCGTGGTAGATCGACTCTTGTAATACTCATATCATCAATATCAATCAAGCAACAAGTAGGGTTTTACCTCCATCGAGAGGGCCCAAACCTGGGTAAACCATCGTGTCCCTTGCCTCCTGTTACCATCAGCCTTAGACGCACAGATCGGGACCCCCTACCCGAGATCCGCCGGTTTTGACACCGACAGTGGACGCCCGAGGGGCCCACGAGATGGGGGGGCGCCCCTAGTAGGGGGGGCGCGCTCTCCACCCTCGTGGCCGCCTTGGCTGCTTCTTGGCTTGCACTCCAAGTCCTCTGGATCACGTTTGTTCCAAATATCATGCTCTCGAAGGTTTCATATCGTTTGGACTCCGTTTGATATTCCTTTTCTTCGAAGTACCGAAATAGGCAAAAAAACAGCAATACGGGCTGGGCCTCCGATTAGTAGGTTAGTCCCAAAAATGATATAAAAGTGTAAAGTAAAGCCCATAAACATCCAAAATAGGTAATATAATAGCATGGAACAATAAAAAATTATAGATACGTTGAAGACGTATCACATACCTCCTGTCGTCTCGTCAATATCAGTGCTTACCGCGGGCAAGTTTGCAGTCACCTCCAGTCATGTGAACCACAGTACTCCACCTGCGCGATTCCTCACCCGCCTCTTAGTTTTGGGCATCGCCCAACGCCTGCTCCAGTTCATCCTCTTACGACAGTAGAACGGGCGTGGGCGGGTCCGTATCAGTTCGGTGATAGAGAGGCCCGAGTAAGACGGGATGCTCGCCACTGCTAGTCGATTATGCCGGTCCTTGGTGGAGACATAGGCGAAGCAGCTTCCGGGGGTGAGCCACCGGCGGCGGGGCAGCAGTTGTGCCCGAGCAAAAGAGGCAAAGAGGTTGAAGGGGATTTGTGGGGAGAAGGTACCAGGAGAGAAGAAAGATATGACATGTGGGCCCCCTAGTGAGTGAGAGTAGAGACTTATTTTGGTGGGATCATTTGTGTTTTCAGGTGTATCATTTAATCTAAACCGGTATAGGGTTGAGATCAGACCGGGATTCATGAGTACAAGGTGTCAATTTCAGGGAATGAGAGGTTGAGGTTCATTTTCGACCAGCCAAATGAATTCAAGGTTTGAAGCAGACTTCACTGTTTGTGGAGCAAACAATCTGACCAGCTACCACATCCTCACGTCTTCATCTTGACTGGTTGTAATGGTAGTATCATAGCTAGTATCATGCATGCCTATTAGGCATTTTTGATGAGGTGTCATAGAATTAAATGAACAAAGAGAGGGAGTTGAGTATCATATCATGATACCGTATCATAATAAATGCTATGCTACTATGTGTCATGCATGGCAATAAATAAAGAACTGCATTATACTACTATATGATCTAAGCATTAGGTAGGTAGTTTCATGCACTAGTATCATATGCATGATACTAGTATATGATACTCCCCATTACAACCAGCCATAAAAAAGAGAAAAGGGGGCTCATGATCTGGAAGATTGGTGGTGGAAGTCAAACTAGGAACGACCTGGACGAGGATAAGGACGGGGGTTAGATTCGGACTCCGCTTCGTCACCTTGTTCCGAGCCGCCCTTGACGGACCGCATCATCAAGCCGGCCGCGCCTTGTCATCACCTCCACCGTCGAGCTGCCCTCACCGGGATTGGCCACTCGGCCGCTCCTCCGTCTGCTGCGCCGCTGCACCTACCACCCATGAGCTGCCGTGCTGCCAAGCTGCCTCGGCCTTTCCACTACTCGACGGGCAGACATTCGTCGCCGCAGTCAATGGTCTTGCCTCTGCTTAGACGATCGTGGACCGGCTGGCCATGCCAAGCCGCCTGCGCCTCCGTTTTGACCGCCCGCAAGCCGCCTCCACCATTGCTTTGAGCCGGCCCTGCGGTATTGAGCCGCCGAGCAGATCCATGCCCGTCCATCCATGCCGGGACCGGAGGGAGGATCCCGAAGTGGATTGGATTCGGATTCCTCCATCGCCATGCTTGCGAGTCGCTCAGCCACTCCGGGTAGCCGCCATCGTGCCTTCCTTTAGCGCCACCTTGGTTCACCTCACCCGCCTGGGTTGACCCACCTCGCCTCCGCCGCTGTGGTCACGTGCGCGGCCTTAGTCTGTCGGCCGCCTGCGAGTCGACCCGCTACCACTGGAATACACCTCCACAAGCTGCAGTCCCACGTTGAGTTGCCGCACCGGCCCTTTCCTCCTCTGCTGCCGTCCCGCGTTGGGTCACCGTTTCCAGGCTCTACTAGAACCCTTCGAGGCGTCTCTGCCACGAGCAGCCACCATGGCCACCTCGAGAACCGCTGTGAGGCCTCCTGTGTCACCAATGACGCAACCAGAGCATCAGTTTCTATCAGCTTTAATGCCCCTGAGCTTTACTAAGCCTGGCTCTACGATTTGGCAAGAGAACAATTTGAAGATGAAAAGAAGTATTACTACAACAACAGGACATAGCTATCCAAATGGGCTATGCCTGATGATTTAATTTAAGGATGGCACAACATGACTAGGAGGATCCGCTCTGAGCCGCCCTTTCCAGGCTCCATTACGAACGCACTTCAAGCCGCTGCTGCAACCTCTCACCGGTGTTTCATTCGCTCCAGCGGCCTCTGCTCTACCCACCTGCCTTCATCACCGCTGCAGCATGGTTCATTTTTAGCCGCCCTCACCATCGTGCACTGAGCCGCTGTGGTGTCGACCCGCTGCCCCCACTGCGCTAGCCTCTGATGGCTTGCCGTGCCTGACTGCTGGCTTGCCTCGCCTAGTTCTTTTTGGGTGCAGCTCGCGGGTGTGTTGACTGGCCAACGGGGCTGAAGAAAAGTAAAAAAATGAAGGAGATTTGGGTACAGTTTCCATGGAATGAGGAAATTTCCATGAAGTGGGCTTTATCTGTGAGGCCAGCCTAATCATGAGGCGGTCCACTCTGTTCAACCAGTGGCTCAATCACTGTTGAAATGACTGAAAAGTGGTCTACGGATGTGACAAACATGTCATCTATCATCTAGACAAATCAGTGCAAAATGTTCATTGCAAGAGTGATGGTTGTGTCATGGATATATAGCTCATGCCACCATTATCATGCGCTAGCATCTGACTGTGCCATGATGCTCGATGAATATATGTGAAAATCTCCCCCTCTGTGGCCCAATTTACATCAACACGACGTGGGTGACTCGCCTGTCCACTCGGCTTACGTGCTTATGAATTACTTCCTGTCCGCATCGGCTTATAATGTCGCAGCCGACTAATTTCTCTGTGCCCATGGCTGTCTCTGATTTCACAACCGTCTTTACTGATGGTCTGGTCTATTCTAACAATTCTGGAGCAAATCATATTATATTATCAGTCTCCGCCTGCACCTAATGGCTCAATGGACAGGTGCACAAATCACCGATACTGTTGTTTGTTTAAGCTTCAACAACCAGTTGGAATGAATCATCAACTGGGTTATTGACACAGCTCATACATCATCATTTATAACCCGCCGAGCTTCAACATATTACATCATTCCGCTGTTCAACTATATGCCAGTTTATATCATGGTCAAATATGGAGAATCTCAAGACAACTCCTCGAGTCGTCTTAAGACTCGAGGGCTACGATGACATAACTCAGCAAATTTAAGAGCCCCGGGTCATTGGAGGGAAGATAACCCGGTTTCGTAGGCTACTAACATATTGATGAAAATTTAAAGTCCGTTAGAAAATTTCCTATTTAAAAATAAGGATTCCGATTTAAAATCCGGCTCAAGGGAAATTTATCTCTCGCAAACCTTTGAAGCTCTCAATATCCGGTTTAAAATCCTGGATCAAGAGGAATTCATCTCTCGCAAGTTCGAGTTCTTGGAAAAATCAAAGGTTGCCAAAGAGAACTCGCTGCCATGAAGCACGTTTCAAACATGGGTACCCTGCTTTACGAATATCTGAGTCTTCATTATCAGTTCATTGGTCACTTGGGGGCTTCCTTCTCAATGATCATAGATGTGCTTACCCTGTTGATCCGGCTTACGCGCCTTTGTTACATAACACTTGGGGGCTTCCTATGCAATTAGTGGTTACCAAAGAGAACTTGCTGCAGAGCGCAGTTCAAACATAGGTATCCTGCCTTGAGGGCTCACTATACGTCACTTGGGCGCTCGCTGTTGAATCAACATAGCTTTATTTACCCTTTTGGTTGGCTTGTATGCCAGGTGTAAACACCAAATTCCGGTTTATCCTGCCTTGTATGTCTGCCACTTCCCCCAGGTAATCCTGGAATGACCCGCCGTACTCCTGACAGTCAATCTTATAAAGACCCTGAATTTGTCAAAAGTTAAAACGGCGGTTGGTCATTTCACTAGTGTAGAAACGGGCTTTAGCGCCGGTTCATAAGGGCCTTTAGTGCTAGTTCTACAACCGGCACTAAAGAGTGGAGACTAAAGGCCCCCCCTTTACTACCGGTTCAGCACAAACCGGCGCTAAAGAGCCACCACATGGCACAAGCCAGGCCCGGGTGCGGGTAGACCATTAGTACTGGTTGGTGACTAAAAAAGAGAAAAATTTCTACAACTAAAATTTATAACTAAAAAACTAATATGTGTGTGTGTGTGGACATGGTGGCCGGGGCAGGAGCTCACCGGCGAGGCGCGGCGACGGGGGGCGGCGACGAGGACGGAGACGGGCGGTGACGACGGGGATGGGGACGGGGCG
>NC_041387.1:201152617-201212217 GCF_002162155.2 Triticum dicoccoides | reverse complement strand
GCGTGGCGATGGGGACGATGGGGACGGGGACGGCCAGGGAGGCGACAGTGACGGGGGCGGCGACGAGGGGCGTGGACGGCCGGGGCGGCGTCAGCGACAGGGACGGCGATGGGGGCGGCGACGGGGGGCGGTGGCGGCGGGGCAGAGGAGAAAGAAGCAGAGGGAGAGATGAGAACTGATTTTTTTGAAGTGCTTTCTTATATAGAACACCCCTTTAGTACAGGTTGAAGCCACCAACCGGTACTAAAGGTCTGTTTTGGCCAGGCCAAGCGGCGGGAAGCGCCTCCCCCTTTATTACCGGGTTGTGGCTCCAACCGGTACTAAAGACCCACCCTTTAGTACCGGTTGTGGCCACCACCCGGTACTAAAGGGGTGCGCTGCCAGGAACGGGCACAAAGTTTAGTCCCACCTCGCCGGGCGAAGGGCAGCCCCACTGGATTATAAACCCAGCCGCGGCTGCTCCTTCGAACTCCTCTATATAGCAGGCTTCCGGGCCTAACTATGGCGCACTGCCCTGAATTTGCACACCCGAGGTCTGGCAGGTCCACTAGGCAGCGCCCCAACAATTTTTGATATTATATTTTTGCTTTAGGTACAAAAAATTACAAACTTTCTGTTAGTGCCGGTAGTTTTCAAATTTGAATAGTTTAAATTTTGAATTATTTGAAATTTGTGTGAATCACTAGTTTGTGAATAACTTAACTTTGAAAATAGATTCTTTAGTGATTCCTTTTTCTTATGTTTAATATTAGTGTGTTTTATCATTATATTCAATTTGGTAATGCTTAGGTTATTTAAAAAATGAAATGCCTTTGTAATAAATGCCTTTAAAAAATCAGTAAATGCATGAAAGAATATGTTTGCACATAAAATTTCTTCGCGTTTCAAATGGCAAAACACATAACTACCCTAACTATTACAGAGATTCCCTCCTGGGTGTGAAACACAGAAGAAAGTGATGATAGTGAAGCCGATCAAATCCCAGATCTTTGGGTGTGAAACTTTTTCTTTGCGTGTGTCCCTTTGCGCCGTAGCCATGGAAAATCTTTATCATTTAACTGGATGCTCGTGTCAATATTCACTATGAATGGAGCAATTTCATCAAACTTTTCATAATCTTCTGACATGTCTGTCTTGTCATCCACTCCCACGATGTTTCTTTTCCCTGAAAGAACTATGTGGCGCTTTGTCTCATCATATGATCCATTCACTTCCTTATCTTTTCTTTTTCTCGGCCTGGTAGACATGTCTTTCACATAAAAAACCTGCGCCACATCATTGGCTAGGACGAATGATTCGTCTACATACGCAAGATTGTTCAGATCCACTGTTGTCATTCCGTACTGCGGGTCTTCCGTTACCCCGCCTCGTGTCATATTGACCCATTTGCACCAAAACAAAGGGACCTTCAAACCACCTCCATAGTTAAGTTCCCATATGTCTTCTATGTAACCATAATATGTTTCCTTTCCCGTGTTGGTTGTTGCATCAAGCAGACACCACTGTTTTGGTTGGTGCTCTTCTTATCTTGGGCGATCGTGTAAAATGTATTCCCATTTATCTTGTACCCTTTGAAAGTCATTATATTCGAAGATGGAAACTGGGACAGCGAGTACATGTCATCTTCAATATTGCCATCATGCATGGCACGTTTCTGCAACCAACCGGCGAAAGTACTTGTTTGTTCACGTGTATTCCAGTCATCAGGCTACTCCGGGTGTTTGGAGTGTAGAAAATTCTTGTGTTCCTCCATATACGGAGCTACCAAGGCGGAATTCTTTAGAACTGTGTAGTGTGCTTTAGTGAGAGAATGCCCGTCCACACATATTATTTGATCCCCTCCTAGCGTGCCTTTTCCATCCAGTCTGCCCTTATGCCGCGATTCAGGAACACCAATCGGCTTAAGGTCAGGAATAAAGTCAATACAAAACTCAGTGACCTCCTCATTTTCATGGCCCTTGGAGATGCTTCCTTCTGGCCTAGCACGGTTATGAACATATTTCTTCAAGACTCCCATGAACCTCTCAAAGGGGAACATATTGTGTAGAAATACAGGACCCAAAACGTTAATCTCTTCGCAAAGGTGAACTAGGACGTGCGTCATGATGTTGAAGAAGGATGGTGGGAACACCAACTTGAAACTAACAAGACATTGCACCAAACCATTCTGTAACCTTGGTATGATTTCTAAATCGATTACCTTCTGAGAGATTGCATTGAGGAATATGCACATAGCTTCACAATGGCTAATCGGACGTTTTCCGGTAGAAGCCCCCTCAATGCAACCGGAAGCAGTTGCGTCATAATCACGTGGCAGTCATGAGACTTTAGGTTCTGGAACTTTTTATCTACCATATTTATTATTCCCTTTATATTTGACGAGAAGCCAGACGGTACCTTCATACTTAGCAGCCATTCAAAGAAGATTTCCTTCTCTTCTTTGGTAAGAGCATAGCTGGCCTGACCCTGATGTATGTCGTCTTTTCCATGCATACGTTGCTGGTCCTCCCGTGCCTCTGGTGTATCATTTTTCTTCCCCTACACGCCCAAGAAGCCAAGTAGGGTCACGCAAAGATTCTTCATCACGTGCATCACATTGATTGCAGAGCGGACCTCTAGGTCTTTCCAATATGGCAGGTCCCAAAATATAGATTTCTTCTTCCACATGGGTGCACGTCCGTCAGCGTCCTTCGGAACAGGTTTTCCGCCAGGACCCTTTCCGAATATTACCTTCAAATCCTTGACCATATCATGTACATCCGCACCAGTACGGTGGCGAGGCTTTGTCCAGTGATCCGCCTCACCTTTGAAATGATTTTCTTTCTTTCTTACGGGATGCCTGCTCGGAAGAAATCGACGATGTCCCAGGTACACATTCTTCCTACAACTATCCAAATATATACTGTCGGTATCATCCAAACAGTGCGTCCATCCGCGGTATCCCTTGTTTGTCTGTCCTGAAAGGTTATTGAGAGCAGGCCAATCATTGATGGTCACGAACAGCAACGCCGTTAGGTCAAATTCTTCTTGTTTGTGCTCATCCCACGCAAGTACACCTTTTCCATTCCACAGCTATAATAGTTCTTCAACTAATGGCCTTAGGTACACATCAATGTCGTTGTCGGGTTGCTTAGGGCCTTGGATGAGCACTGGCATCATAATGAACTTCCACTTCATGCACAACCAAGGAGGAAGGTTATAGAAACATAGATTCACAGGCCACGTGCTATGGTTGCTGCTCTGCTCCCCAAAAGGATTAATGCCATCTGCCCTTAGACCAAACCATACGTTCATTGGGTCACCTGCAAACTCCTCCATGTACTTTCTCTCGATTTTTCTCCACTGTGACCCATCAGTGGATACTCTCAACTTTGGGTCTTTATTACGGTCTTCTCCGTGCCATCGCATCGCCTACGCATGCTCTTTGTTTTGGAATAAACGTTTCAACCGTGGTATTATAGGAGCATACCACATCACCTTGGCAGGAATCTTCTTCCTGGGGCGCTCGCCCTCGACATCACCAGGGTCAACGCGACGGATCTTATAACGCAATGCACCGCATACCGGCCAAGCATTCAAATCCTCGTACTCACCGCGGTAGAGGATGCACTCATTAGGGCATGCATGTATCTTCTGCACCTCTAACCCTAGAGGGCAGACAACCTTCTTTGCTTCATACGTACTCTCGGGCAATTCGTTGTCCTTCGGAAGCATATTCTTTATCATTACCAGCAACTTTCCAAATCCCTTGTCAGATACACCATTCTCTGCCTTCCATTGCAGCAATTCCAGTGTGGTGCCCAACTTTTTTTTGTCAGCTTCGCAATTCGGGTACAACAATTTCTTGTGATCCTCTAACATGCACTGCAACTTCTTCTCCAAATCACTTGCGCAGTTTCTCTTTGCATCGGCAATGGCCCGACCTAGATCATGAGCGGGTCATCTGTTGCCTCTTCTTCAGCTTCTTCCCGCATTGCCGGCTCAGCTTCTTCCCCCATTGTTCTATCATCGTATTCAAGGAACCCATGGCCAGGATAGCTGTCGTCATCCTCTTCGTCTTCATTGTCTTCCATCATAACCCCTCTTTCTCCGTGCTTGGTCCAAACATTATAGTGGGGCATGAAACCAGACTCAAAAAAAGGTGGACATGAATGATTCTTGACGTAGAGTAATTGTGACCATTCTTACAGCCAGCACTTGGACAAGGCATAAAACCATCCGCCCACTTGTTTGCCTCAGCGGCAAGCAGAAAAGTATGCACGCCATTAATGAACTCGGGAGAGCATCGGTCATCATACATCCATTGTCGGCTCATCTTCATTACACAACACCGAAAAGACCAAATTAATACAAGTTCATACATATATATAGTTCATACAACACTTAAATGCAACAAACAAATAACTCTCTAGTTAAAGCATTTATATGCAACAACAAATGCGATCAAGATTGCAACTAAGGTAACAATTGATCCAACAGCATAATGATACCAAGCCTCACTATCAATGGCATATTTTCTAATCTTTCTAATCTTCAAGCGCATTTTCTCCATCTTGATCTTGTGATCATCGACGACATCGGCAACATGCAACTCCAATTCCATCTACTCCCCCTCAATTATTTTCAATTTTTCTTTCAAATACTCGTTTTCTATTTCAACCAAATTTAAACTCTCGACAATAGGGTCGGTTGGAATTTCTAGTTCACATACCTCCTAGATAAAAATATCTATGTCAACTTGATGGGCATAATTTGTCATAAACACAAAATGCAATAACTAGTTTTAAAACGGAATATACCACATCCATATATAAAAAGGACGAGGACCGACGGGGACGGATATCAAAACCATGGCACTATGTATAACAAACAACGTACGGGTAAGATAATTATACGAGTAACTATATATCCAAATCACACAAATATCAATTTGGTAATGTAAAACATTCATGAACAAGAGCCTCACCACAAGGTGGTGCAGGCGATGGGACGGTGCGGCCAATCGGCGGTGGTTTCGACGGAGATTTAGAAGGCACTAAGTAAACCACACCTACATATGCAAACTAAGTGTTATTTTTGACCTCAAATTGCATATAAATCAAATACTAGCACATATAATTCCTCCCAAGTTAGTAAACTCACAAATTAATCACTATACAAAGCATTACAAGAGCTAATCTAGCAATGTGAGATGAAAGGACAAAGTTGCTAACCTTTGTGATCATTTGAATGGATGGGGGCCTTCAAATCTTGACAAATTTTGTGCAAAATGTGTGATGAGCTTGAGGAAGAGCGGAAGAACAGAGGAGGAGAGGGGAAGGGGGAAGAACAGAGCGAGCTCAGGTGGACGAAGGGTTTATGTAGGACGACTTCTAGTACCGGTTCGTAACACAAACCGGTACTAAAGGTGCTGGAGGGGCCCCAGACTGACAACATCCTGCCACCACACACTTTAGTACCGGTTCGTCGCATGAACCGGTGCTAAAGGTTCGCCACGAACCGGTACTAATGAGAGCGGCCGGCTAGCCATTGGAACTGGCACTAATGGACACATTAGTGCCGGCTCAAAATCAAACCGGCACTAATGTGCTTCACATTTGACCCTTTATCTACTAGTGTTTGAGGCCCGGCTTACAGGTTTGAATGAAGGATTAACTCAATGACTATGCGGCCCATGAACAACACTTGATATTGAGGCTTGGCAGCCTATGAAAACTTTGTTTTTCTAATTTGTTATTTTCTCTGAATTTTTTTGGATTCATAACCTTGTTTCATATTTACATATGGTTTAAAAAATTCAGGCGAGGTAGGCTTAATCTTTATGACTCATATTTGAGCATATTTGGGGTTTTGATAACCCGTCCTCAGTTTGGACGTTAAGTCGTTACTATACTTTGATTGCGCAATTGGAATTATGTGCTATTAGTCTTTGGACTGTCACCCTCACAGGATATGGCGATGTAAGCCGGCTGTATGAATCAATTTCACAGGTATGTTTTTATTGGTTATATGAATATGCGAGGTTTGATAACCCGCCCTGGCTTTTTACTTTAAGTCGCCAGTATGTTCCGGCTTAAATAGCCATGGTTGCAAGTATTTGGGTTGTCACCCGCCCTGGCTTTTGACTTAAGTCGCCAGCAGGCTTCATTGAAATAAGGCACTTATGAATATTGGGGTTGTCACCTTTACTACAAATGGTGTCGTGAGCTGATAATATCAGTCAAACCTACAATTATGTTTTCCTGGTTATATGAATATGTGAGATTTGATAACCCGCCCTGGCTGTGGACTTTATGTCGCCAGTATATTTTGACTTGAATGGCCTTAATTCTAGTCTTTTCCATAATTGCATAAGACTATATTATGTTTGGGTTGTTACCCGCCATGGCTTTTGACGATAAGTCGCCAGGGCATATGTTGTTTAAACTTTGTGTAGAACATGCAGAGCTTTACAGACTACTCAGGGTTATATTGTTCCATATTGAGTTTATTGAGGCTATAAGATGCCAAAGTGATCTTTAAAAAAAAAACTGGACATGACTATGAGCCCCCATGGATGGTTGGGTTATCTAACCCGCCCTGGATTCGAGCTTTAAAAGCCAACTCATGAATTATATTACTATGGACGGTTGCAATAACATCTCTACTTGTAGGGGTTATCAATTCCTGATTTTTTACAAAGGCTATAAGCTGCCGGGTTACAAAAATCCCGGATTATAATGAATGTGCATTAAGTCGCAATCGGCCAAGAGCTACTCAGTATTTAACTCTGGATTTACTTGTCAACAGACAAGATCTTGTGATTGTTTTCATACCAGATTATACTATTCCAATCTTTAATAGCCAACCCGGCTCGATTTTTTATGGTTATCAATAACCAGTATTATGACTGAGGTTTTCAAAGCCACTTCAGAGTAATGGCTATTATTTCTTCAGCCAAGAATACCAGTTCACAAGAAAGACCATGGTTCAATATTGATATGCAAAGGCCTTCAGCAACATCATATGGACAATGGATATGGTTTTATTTAGTCCCGAGTTCGCTTCAGGCATACGACCCGGCACTTGGGGGCTACATTATTCAAATCATAATCATATTAAATATGCAAGTCCCATGTGGCTGCAAGCATGCACCTTTACACTTGGGGGCTAAGGCAAGGTTGTTTTTAACTCACCTTATTGAAGACCCAACTCATGACAT
Organism: Triticum dicoccoides; assembly: GCF_002162155.2. Taxonomy (NCBI): domain Eukaryota; kingdom Viridiplantae; phylum Streptophyta; class Magnoliopsida; order Poales; family Poaceae; genus Triticum; species Triticum dicoccoides. The sequence continues at coordinate 201,205,016 of NC_041387.1, read as the reverse complement.
CGTAATGAGCCAATTCTTGGGGGATACTAATTGCTCTTGTCAAAGGTAACCCGAAACTTGGGAGCTACATCATATGGTGTTATGTTTTGAAGTACATATAAAGTCCCAGCTCAGTATTATCTTACAGAGCCCGCCCTTGGGGGCTACACATTTCTGCTCAAACTGACATGATCATATCTACAAAGTCCCTGCTCATTATTGCATAATGACCCCACACTTGGGGGCTACATATGGGAAGTTCAAAATGTGTAGTTTATGATAGGAGGCCTACATGAACAACCCGGATTTCTCCAAAGTTGAAGTATTTATATTAAAGCAAATCTTAAGCTATAACTATGTTCTCCTCTTAAGACTTGGGGGCTACAGGTGATATGCATATAAGGGAGGAACATCTTAGCATTCTCAGTTTTGACCCAGCGTCTGTAACAATCATGACCCGGTGTCACCAACAATCATGACCCAGCATCAGCAACAATTATGACCCGGCGTCAGCAACAATTATGACCCGACATCATCTGTTCATAGCCCGACAGTTTTGGTAATCATAAATTGGCAAGATCTACAACTTCAAGCCGGCTGAACATTAGGCAAATTGATTATGAAGCTGGTGTATTAACCCAGACTTTTTGGAGGAAGGATATGACAAGGACTTAAGGGCCAATTCTTTTGGGCGATTCTCCCAGAATCGCCCCCTCCCCAGCTTCTCTCGGAATCGTCACACCATATTTTTTTTACAATCCTATCTAGTTAAGGTCTAATTAACTAGGATTGTACAAAAAATGTGAAGGGACGATTCTGGGGGAAGCTGGGGAAGGGTACGATTCTGGGAGAATCGCCCAAAAGAACTGGCCCTAAGCATGATCAGGTGCCGGCTCAGAAAGTTTTTAACCCAGAGCACAACCTATCAAATTTGTTCTTGTGTGTATTTTTCAGGATCAGTTTAACATAGATAAATCCAAATTAAACTGGGGGCTAATGTCGGGGATATACCCCACGGTATGACCCGACCGGAGATATGACCCGGCTGGGACTTGGCATTTCATCGGTAACACGCCCGAAGAGTGGTGACTCACTAATGACCTGGCCGAGCCTGGCGATTCATTGATAAACCGACCAGACTTGGGGCCTCATCAGTAATCCGCCTCGACTTTGCGGCTCGTGAGCAGGCCGTCTCGTCAGAGAGTCCCAGACCAGCAGTTCATGGAGAGGCTTGCACTGGCAGCTTAACGCAGAAGGCCTAAGAAGAGAAAGACCCGGACTTGTATGCGGGTTGTAATAGAGAATATTCTAGTCATAGTCCTACGAGGACTCCATATGTAACCCGCCCCTCCAACTTATATAAGGAGGGGCAGGGCACCCCAAGAGGGACAAGTTTCTCACAAGTTGAGATAGGAAAGTCAATAGCTCTCGAGATAGAGGTAGCAAAAGAGCACCCTTGTAATCGTGAGCATCACCATGATCAATATCAATGAAGCAGGATGTAAGCTTTTACCTCCACCGTAAGGGGCCGAACCTGGATAAAAAACCTCGCGTCTCTTGTCCCACTCAACCCCTCTCAAGCTACCACATAGATGCGTTGGCCTCATGATTAAGTCCTCATACTAGGACATCTGCCATGAAAAATCCACGATAGTAATGGATGCTTCCTTAGAGCTTCAACTGTTGTTTTCGACGGCCTTTCCGAACCAGCCAGCTTGGAAGTGTGGGCATGCAATGAGGCACTGGCCTTTGGCCAGGATTTACATGTCCAGTGACTACTAATCGCCTGCGATTGCATGGAAGTAATCGTCAACACCAGCAGAGGTACAACTGTAGTTTATGCACCAATTCTGCATGAAATATCAAATCATAGAAGTCATTTTGAGCATGTTATCTTCCATCACAAACCAAGGGAATGCAATAGTGAGGCTCATAGATTAGCTAAGGCCGCGTCAACTCTTGACGTGGGCCGCCATGTGTGGCAAGGGACTGTCCCGGATATCATTTGTATCCCAAACTGTTTGAATTTTGAATAAATCCCTAGTTACACCCAAAAAACAAGCCAAGGCGAAGATTGTGTCAAAAAACGAGGCGACAAGAGCTGCGAGGACCAAATTGAGGCGACGTGAGCGAGGGGATCCGTCCCGGGAGGGGATGAAGCTGATGCGACACGGGGGAGGGAACCGGCGGTCGAGGGGATCCAGCCGACATGAGCTGCGCTTGAGGGGATCCATGCCTCCGCACCCTCGGATCCCCTTTTCTACCCCTGAAGCAATCCTCCTCGCTCTCGCCTCGCATTCCAACGGGTTGCGTTGGTATCGCCACCGCCATCCCCATAGGTTCTTTCTTCTCTCCTAACCTCTGGGCATGTAGCCAATGGCTTCTATAGTCCTTGGCGGTGCTGCAGATTTTCTTTTCTCTTGCTTTCGTTCGTGGTTCACCTGACTCCAAGGCGGACAAACCGTAGACGGCATGAGACGATAGTGATGGAGCCCTCCTCTTGTGGTGGTGTGAAGTGACCGAACATAAAGCCCAGTCCCTCTCAATTCCTTTTTTTTCGCGGGCTGAATCTCGAGAGAATTCCTTATTTGGCCTTTCTTAAAGTTTTGTTCCCTATTTGGCCCAAAATAAATTTTTCTACCCTATTTGACACCTAAAGTAATTTTTTTCATTATATGACACTTCCGTCCATTTTAGACACTAACTGTGTTAAGTGTGAGGTGAAAATACCATGTTGCCCCCAGTGCATTGTGTAACTATCTTGGATGTAATAAAAAAGCAAACAATTCACTTATGTTTTATGGATGTTCAAGGGATGTTGTGCATGTATATGCATAGTTAGTGTTTATTTTTTGCTTTTTCTGTTTGTTTGTTTTTTTGCGGGTAAACTTGGATAGCTAGTTAGTCAGCAATACCGATCAATCAGCGGCTGACAGTTTATATTATACGCACATACATAGCATAACTAGCCTCAAGATCGATCTAGCAGGCTGCCAACTTGGTAGCTAGCTTGCTACGTATGTGCGTGTTGTCTCCTGGAAGAATTGTTCAAGCGCGACTTATGTATTTACACGTTTCACAAGAAAGCAATCGGTAGGCCGGACTAGATTCACGTGGAATCAATCCACCTGGTTGTCTACCTGCTTGGTGTGCATGTGCACCTCAACTCCGGCGGCATCAGCTAGCTCGTCTGACTACCGCAGGCACATCTTTAATCGTGACTGCCACGAATCGCCGTGCCGATGGCTTTTCTGTATTTTCAGCATGAACTGATCCCACACGAATGGGACTACAACTTAAGTAGACATGGCCACTCTGCTCTCATACGCACTATCTTAACTAACCATCAAATTGGCCACTAACCGCATGCACCGCTACTCCCTACATGCACGTACGAGCAACTAGTCCCCAGGAAACTTTGCAACAGCAGCCAGTGCGTGCGATCCGCCCGGCCACGCCCACGGCGCCCACAATGCATAGGAGGTGGCCTGCTCAACAGACCACCAAGGCCACGGACATGGATGCACACACCCACACGCACCATGGTGACCACGGGCGCACACACGTCATCGCGGTTAATTCCTAACAGAGCTCGCCTCAGCGCTGTGGGCCATCCACTATGCAGCCGCACTCGCACGTGATTAACTAACCAAAATATTGGAGCATACATATACATGCGTAGTATTCGTTGAACATCCCTAAAACATGGAGGAACTGATTGCCTTTTTACTACATCCAGAATGGTTACACAGTACACTAGGGGCAAACCGGTCTTTTCGCCTCACACTTAACATCGTTAGTGTCTAAAATGGACGGAAGTGTCATATAAGAAACAAAAATTACTTTAGGTGTCAAATAGAGAAGAAAATTTATTTCTGGCCAAATAGGGAACCAAACTTTAGAAATGGGCCAAATAAGGAATTATCTCCTGAATCTTTGTGTTCTCTTCTACCGCCATGGTATTGTCTATACATCCCCTTACTTGAAAAGATTTTTTTCAGAGTTTGTCACCTCAAGATTTAGTGATGATTCCAGTCAGATTGGTTTGATGTGTACTTAATCACCATCCTGTAAATCAATTATTATTTGTTTTCGCCATATACAACATCGTTCATCTTGTCCAAGACTCTGCACCAATTGTTGATTTGTGTGCCAGGGACCGCGACCGCATCTCCGCTCCAGTCAGTCACATTGTGCTATGATGCACACATCCTCAAGTCTGGGAAACGACCCTGGTAAGCCAATTACAAGCGCATTTTTTTAATCCTATCACATGTGCAATCTCATCAGTGGTTAATTTTCTATTATTACGTTCAAGAGTTTCTTGGTAAGCGCTGATAATTGGGTTCTTATGGATGCCACGAATGCATGCAATATAAATAAACATATTTGATGACGTCTTCTTGAACCGATCGGCCTCCTTAGATGAAAACAATAAACTGGAGCACTCCAATCTATCTACCACTTAGCCCTTGAAACCAGTACAACTACTAGCCAAATACTCTCAAATCATAGATCTTTACAATCTACTATAACTATCTCACATGGTATAGTACTAAAGACAAAGTTTTTCAATTTTTTGCTAAATACTATCATCTTTTAAAACTCAAATCATCCTATTTTTGTCAAGTTGTGAGGTACATATCTGATAGCTTATGGTTGTTCAAAAAACTAAGACCATGATCTATCCTAAATGTGAGATTTCGTTGTGACTTAGTTTATAGGATTAATTATTTTGTTCTGATGCAGCTTACTCTTAAATAATGACAATTCGTGTCCAGAGCCCTTTTCTGTCAACAAACTGGATGTACACACTAAGGTGGACGTAGCCGCTCAGCCCGAAATTGTTATTTTCTTTAATGATTCTCGATATGTATTTATATCAGCAAGAACATCTTATGATTTTCTTTTTGAGGGAAATAGCAAGACTCTGCTGTGTATTTTTATTAATTTTCAAATAAAAGAATAAAAAGGTCCAAGTAAGAGAAAAAAAACTATACATCAGAACGAAAAAGAAAACCTAGGAACATCTTATGATTACCGTAACAAGCGTGCAAAACCTTCTGACTCGACCACATCCATCACTAAATCTTTGGGTACCTCGGCTGGGAATATCGGCAGCACCAAGCAAGTTCTGGGTACACAACACTCAACTCTTGGTTTTGCTGTGGCAACTGAGCAGGAGGAAGATCTCAATGTGGCGAGGTCTAGCTCGCTGTCTTCTCCTCCGATGTTGGCTAAGTTCAAGAATTTGCGTTCCCGATCGTCCGATGTGCTCCCACATGGTACAACGAGGTTCTATACAAATTGTTTTTAACCCCTTTCCACGACAGCATTTGGAACTGTCGTCAAGTGAGTGTGGGCGATAGGGGGTCCTTCCCACACGACCCAGAAACAGTCGGGGATATGGAGCCATGATAAAAAGGCCTTGCAAAATGTAATCATGTGCGATGCAGAACACACTAAATTATTTCACACGTGTGGGATCGGTGATTAAACTCTTCTAATGATGCAATGAAACCAAACGATGTGTCGTAGTGAACCATTTGGGAAACAGTATGTAAGGCACACGGGCCAACATATGACTTTGTGCGATATGTGCCCCATCGCACATGAGTTTTCTGTGGAACCCATCTACCATGCTAGACTCCACCACACACGTTTCCCAACAATTACCGTGTGCGATAATGTTCTATCACAAACGGTTCAGGAGTCCCTTCGCACACATACAAGTTTTGCAGACTGTTTGTGATTTGTTGTGTATCACCGACAGTTGCGGTAAAGTGACATGTGCTTTTCGTTTGGGATCCCACACGTTTCTTGAAAAATTTATGACTGGGATTGTATTTTACATTGGGCAAGGTTTACTCTGAGCTCTCGTGTGCGATAACGTGATATCACAAACGGTTATGGAGACCTTACGCACACGTAGTAGCGCTCCAAATCGTTTGTGATCTGCTGTGTATCACCGACGCTTCCGCTACGATTGTATATGCTTTCCTATGTGGATCGCACACACTCACTTAGTTGAATCATGTGCAGAGCAATTGCCAGGTTAAAACAAAAATATCCCATTTTGAATCGGCATGCAAAAAGCAAATTCGCCACAGTATCCAGTTGAACAAATTGTGTCCACAGGAAGAACATTCATCAGATTTCGCAAAAATTGCAATTGAACATATGGTAGCTAAATTCCAATGATTTGTCGACATATATATGCATTACATAATTAATCATAGTGTACGAAATACGAAGACCTCATCAGATGTACAACAATGGATCCATGCTTATATGTTTAGCGCCTGACTCTTACTCAATGTTTCAGGAGAAGGCATGATGTAATCTTCATTATCACCAGTGGGATTGATGTAGTGATTCAGGAAGAAGTCGCTGATAAATCTCCGAACCATCAGCAATTCACCAGCGGGGAACGGTTCAGGGGTCCTCGGTTCTAAGATGAGCTGCAGTATTTTTAAGATTAGAATGTGCTATATGAGTGGAGTAGAAGATATTAATTAAGATAGACTTACTGGTACTAATTCACAAGGACCTTCACAACTATCAGCAGATTTGCAGATGGAGATCATTTGTCTGCAAATATAGTATCCATAAAGGTTGATCCCTTCTTGTTGCTGAGGACACTGAATTTTTTTGCACAAAATTAGTCATGTATTTGTCCTATTTGGAACAACCTAACCGGTGTTAGATGTTTTTTTGGATAGAAATATAAAGAGGTTTATTTAGAAGCTTGAACATTCGACTAGCGTAAGAAAAGGTATTTCCAGACATTGGATAATTTTTTTGAAAATAACGAATTTCAGTGTGTTACTGGAGAAACGATCTCGTGCTGTAGAGGTAGTTTCCTCTTGAACATGTTCCCTGGTTTAGTTTTCCACAATGTGAGCACACTGCAAATGAAGATAAATTTTGACAACATCAATTATTGAACCAGATGTGAATGCAAATTAATTTCAACATCATAGAATTCAATACCTATCCATGAATTGCTAAAGATTCGTCAGATCCTGAGCGTTTGTTAAATCTATGAGAGAATCCATGTAATAAAGTTGTTCTTGTTTGGAACAGTGAATACCAATATCCAGTGATTGCTACATATTAAGAAAGACACGAACTTACGAATTATGTCAAAATCTGAAAGACAAACAGTGTATGTGTGGTTGTTTACTTGACTTACCGTTCATGATATGGCCAGAGATATGATTCTGCATGAGACGTGTTTTCGAAGATACAGACGGCTGTGTTAATGGCCCAGTCCCGTAGGTCCTTACCATATAATGTTGTGCCATTTTCTAATGCAGGATCTATGAAATACACACTCTCCCTTTTTCTTCTCTGCGTGTTTAATCCCGTGAGAGGAATAAAATGCAGTTAGCTATTTATCATTTAAAGCCTTGTATGGAGAAGTTGATCAGGGTTTGTTAAGTACTTACAAAATCAGGCATCTAACAAGAGTGGCATCGAGCTCGTTGAAGTTGAAGAAGAGATGTAAGTCCTCGAAACTCACATTGATGGAACCATCATCGTGTCGGAAATGATATTTGTTGTAGTGGACTAGAAGAACATGATGACCTGTTGACATTTGATCCATGCAATTCATGTAACTCGCAGCAACTAGAGCTACACCCATCAAAGTATTCGCTAACAAGAAATGGCTGGCCATAGATGTAATTGCATGCTTCAAGTACATCTTCTTTATTTTTAGCAAGCACCAAATCTATTTCTGCATCATTCATGCCATCAGAAATAATATTACTCTCCGATTCAAACAACTTGTTGTTAATTTGGTGATGGGCAATTGTTCTCTTTCCTCTTCGCTCCTCCTGTGCGCTTCCTCGCGGGTGCAGCCTTTTTGGCCGCTTCCTTCTTGGTACTTGAAGCATTTATGGTAGAATGTCTGGTTGGATGAAACGTAGACTGTCATGTAGATGGTGAAGCTTTGATGGACTGCTTAGTAGACAGTTTAGCTATGCTGGACCGCTGAGCTGGGGGTGCTGTTGTGACAGACTGCTAGGCTGTAGGACTAGAGGCATCAGACTGCTGACCATGCATTGAAGCTATGTCTGGTTTCTTCGCAAGTGGTGCCAACTTGTCGGTGTGCTGAGGAGGCTATGCCAACGCGTTGGTTTGCTGAGCAGGAAGTGCTGACACAATGGCATGCTAATCACGTGGCTGCGGACCGACGACTGATGAGCAGTCGGTTTTGGACCTACAGACTGCTTAGCAGGCGGTTCTAAAGCATCAGACTGCTTAGCAGTCCATTCCACTAGGTTGGTCTGCTTTGCATGTGCTGCAGCTGGGTCTCCGCTCGCTGTGGCTGGCATCTGAACCGGTGGTGTGTTTTCAGCAGTTGTAGGCCTTGCCACTAGCTGCTCTAGGGCAGACGATGACATGGCCTGTATGGCACAAAGTTGGGTCGGCTGATCATAGGTTGATGCACCAGCAGCCGGATTATGAGTATTAGGTTCTTTGGGGGAAGCACGCGAGAGCTACTGTGGCAAGGAGAGCATCATCGGTTGAGGGGCGACATTGGTTGCTCTTGACGGGGCTTCAGGGATCTCATTGATGAACTCTATTTCCTTTTGTGGCCACTAGATGTGATGTAACAGTGTTTCTCCCAAGGTCCTTTGCTCATCAAAGTCTCCTAGGACATTCTTCAGGGAAATTTCATTGAACCCAGGCTTTACTTTAGTCACATAGCACTTTACACAGCCCGACTTCAATGGCACATTGTCCAACAAGAGGCCCTCTTCCAAGAAGGGTGGGCAAACCTAGGCTATTGCATATTTTAATGTACCTTCATAATGGCACATTCTTCCACGTCTGCATCGACATCCCTGGGCTCAACAAGGCCGCGTCTCGACAGCTCATGTGGCCGTCCTGTGTCGACAGACGCGAGGGTCTGCCTCATAGCTACGTCTGCATGCCTTTTGGCCTGACGGGCGCGGTTGAGCCGTTCTTGTGCTGCGTGAGGGACGCCTAGGCGGCCTGCGAAGCCAGGCATCAGGCGCTCCTGGCGGAGATGGAGGAGCACTCTCAGGGGCCTTCTGGTCCATCCGAGCCTCTCTAGGCTCGGCACCGGAGAGGCTCATGAGGGACGCCTTTAGCAGCGTGCATTTTTGGCTACTTCAACAACTCTTCAACAACGGTACCAGATGACATCTCTCTAGTTTGTTCGGTTTGGGGGCGCCCCTCGGACTGCACTATCCCCGGGCCGTCTGGGTCCGTCCCTACGGCATGTACTGTTTTGCATTCACCAGGATTATCTAACCGCTTCCGTGAATTTGTCTATGATTGTCACCTTGTGACCACCGCCTCACGACCCTCATGCGTCTAAGTGACGCCAATTCTGCATCACTGCACGACACACATATCAGCACGAGCTTGTGCTCGGGTCCGTCCCCAACGCTGATAGACCCGGGGATCGAGCTCTGGTTCGCAGCCCGCCTCGCATACACCACTTTGCAGGGTCTTCGGTGCCTCTGTCTTACGCCCTGGGACTCTCGGCCTCCTTTGTCATCTAACTTTTAGGTTCACCCCACAATGAGCCAAGGGTCGGCCCGGACGACCACCGTCCAGCCTCGCGAGTCTCTTGCATGTTAAAGGTGGGCCTCCCGAGCATCGCGTCTCGAGAGATCCTACTGGCTCTCCAGCCCTCACCCCTGGCCTCGACCACGGCATCGCGACCTGGCATACCAGTGGCGGCTGAGCTCGCTCGAGGGCCGGGTCCCGAGGATGTAGAGCACCTTGGCAAGTGAGGCAGGAGGGTGGCCAAGACGGGCTGCACCTAACGGCACCGCAGGCGCGACAACAAGCATTGCTTCTCCGATGGACTCAGACCGCAAAAGATAAGTCTCGGCTCTCTACGGCATCAGTTTCGCTCCATACGCCTCACCCCGCAGTTCCACTAGGGCGGTTCAACTCCCCTTTTCAATTTTCTGTACAGCTGCTTGCACGCCAAGGGGGACCTCGTGAGCATCGCGTCTCATGAGCTCTTACCGAACCTTGGGCCGCTCACCTCCTACCCTTGACCACATCATCGTGACCTAGCATACTAGCGATGGTTGAAGCCTGCATAGGGACTGGGTCCTGCCGGCGTAGAGCGCCACGCTGTCTAGGAAAGAGAAAAGGGAGGGACTCAGCCGAACTGAAATACACACATACATTACAAAGTCAAAAGGAACAACGACACTACTAAATACATCCCGATTCTTACAAGCCCCACGGGGGCTGATCTTCGTCTCACGCAGCAGAAACAACTACAGGTCAGTACGGCTTTGCTGACGATGCCAGGCGGAATCCGCAGCAGCACGCCGGCCTCGGCGGGAGCTCGGTGGCACGTAGCTGTCGTCGCTCGACTTCGGAGAATCACTGGGCTCGGGAGAGTCGTTGGATTCCCAGGGGTCGTCGCTGCCGCTGGACAAAGCACTGAAGGGGGCAGCGGCATATCCAGCACCCAACACGGTGTCCCTCGAGCTGTCTCCTCAAGGGCAGCACTCCCACCGCTTGCCCCACTCATTGAAGACCTTGCGCCACCGTACTCGAAGTTAATCGCCAGGGCCTCCTCTGCTCGGCAAGCTCGGGCAACCTTGACCCATCCTCGTGTCATGAAGACGTCCCCAGACGGCACCACCTCGACCTCAGCTCCGGTGGCTATGCTGCCGCACCCTGCATGTTGCAGCCACAGCTCCACTGTTCCCCCCGGAGGTAGCTCGCTAGCGAAGAACCGTGGTAATCGGGTCCAAGTATCGGGAGGCATCGCCGCACACACCACGAAATCGCACGAGCTATCCTCAGCGTGGGCCTGTGGTGCGGCCGGCGGAACAATGGCGGCCCTGCCATCTTCGCGAGGCGCCGCTCGGCGGCGCACTCCTTCACCTTGCACCCGGGCGTATAAGGGGAGGGGGAAGCCAGGCGGAGGCCGTGACTGCCAAGGCCTAGCCACCTCTGGCCCCGAGCCAGCATCGTCATGGAGGTGGAGTTGCTTCTTCATTGGGAGAGGATCTGGCCCCTCCCTAGGAGCCTTCCCCTTCTCTGCCACAGAGAACCTCCTGATTGGCGCCATGGGAGCGAGGTGAAGAGGGGGAGAAGCAAGCAGGAGCAAGACGAAAGAGGAATGGGCAGGGGCTCCACCCGCTCGCACGATTATAGCCGGGAGAAGGTAAATCGTCGGCCTCCCATGATTTCTAGTAATGATGATCCTTTCTGCATGAAGCATGCAGTTGTCAAGTCGAGCAGTTGCTGATGCAGCATGGGGAAACGGAGTCGCCCATGTCCAATCAATCGCCACACGTCATCAAGGCCGTGGGCGGTTAGGGCCCACAGCGCTCCGTACTTGCCCCTTTGCTTCGCCTGTAAGCCATGTCCGAGCGCACCTTGGGCCCGAGGGCTACTGTCAGCGTCCTGGACTTGGGGGTATCCAGTCCTGCCTGCCTGCGGCCCACCATGTGGCTCCATCGATGGCCTGGTACGGCCCTACTTCGACATCAACAGGACAAGACCCTCGCGAGGGGCCAAGCCTCGCGAGGCGGACGATGGCAAGACCCCCGAAGGAGTTACCCTTCTCAGGAGGGCTCCTGAGGGGCGGAGAGTTCTATGCAGCTACCTCATGATGTTCAGCTGACGTGAGCCGTGACGACCACGGCCAGGCGGGCGCCAAGCGGGTGCAGAGCGCAGGTTTCCTCTTTGGTGCAAGGGAGGCAAGCCACAGGCACAGAGTCCCGAGGAATCAGCCAAAGGTTTCCATTCTGGTGCAACAAGACCAAGACCGCCAGGACGGCAGGACGGAGGTCATTACCGAGCCCACCGAAGTGTCACGACCAGAGGCTTTTCGCAGGCAAAGACTACTTTGGTCAGGATAGACTGTACTACTTGTCCCCTTCCAAATCCCGCTGTTGTGGAATCCCTTCCCTCTCATATTTGGGAAGAGGACCAAGGCCACTATATAAAGGACTTGGCCACCATCATAGTAAAGGGAGATCCATTCTGACCTGAGCACCACACCAGCTCAAGAACACCTCACCTCCTGAGGCTTGTTCATCCTTTCTACTAGTTCATCCATAGCCCCTCGAGGCAATCCACTACACCACACTAGATTAGGGTATTACACCACAATGGTGGCCCGAACCAGTATAAATCTCTGTGTCTTTGTGTCTCTGTGAGCTTGACGCACTAGGCTAGGAAGGATCGCGAGTAGGCAGGCTGGGCAGGTTGAGATCTCTGCACGCACCCCAGAGTTCGAACCTTTCAAGCGTTGCCGGATCCCGAAATCTAACAGGATCCTTGTGCCAAACAATTCTTCAGCCATTCGGCATAGTTCTTAGTGTGCTCCTTCATGTCCACATCTGATGAAGGCACCATTCGTAAGAAGCTTTGGCATATCTCCGCCAAGTGTTCTTTGGCATAAGCACTGAGAACTGGGCTATTAAGCAGTACTGTCAAATGGGCTTTCTCTGCCAATTCTATGGGTGCAGCCAATTCCATGCCAGCAAGGACCAACTTAAATTTGAACCTTCCCTCGTGGCGAGAGAGGGGCAAACCTATAGGTCTTTGTTTCATGTATTCAGTGCAAAACTCAACCACCTCCTCCACGATATAACCTTGTAGCATGCTTGCCTCTAGATAGTTTCGGTTCCGACAACAGCACTTTAGTATTCCCATGAACCGCTCGAATGGATACATGTTGCGAAGAAACACAGGACCACAATACTTTATCTTGTCGACAAGGGGCATAGTGAAATGGACAATGACATCAAAGAATGATGGTAGGAAAAACATCTCTAGGTTGGACAATATTCTTGCAATATCATCTTGCATATGATCCAACTCTTCAGGATCCACAACTTCCTTCCATAGTTGGTTGAAGAAATCACAGAGCTCAATGAGTGTGTTTCTTATATCTTTGCCCATCAGATTCCTGATGGCCACAGGGAGGATTTGTTTCAACATTACGTGGAAATCATGTGACTTCATGTGTCCTAACTTCATTTTACCTGAGCTCACATCCATGAGACTTCTAATGTTTGCGGAGTAGGAAGAGGGTGTCTTAACTGACAACAAATAGGTGAAGAACTATGTTGCTTCTTTTGTACTGAAATTGTAACTCTGACGAGCTTGATCAATTTGTCATCATCTTCCGCTTCACTCTTGCATTTTGATTGATCATCAAGCATATCGAGCCGTGCACCGTCACCATCCTTTGTTTTACCTTTAATCTTGAGCAGAGTACCAAGGATGCTTTCACATACATTCTTCTCTATGTGCATGACATCGATGTAGTGACCTACACGTAGAATCTCCCAGTAAGGTAATTTCCAGAACACCGATTTCTTCTTAAACACATGACCCTTTGGTGTTTGTTTCACCGTCAAAGTGTGCTTCTTGCCATGCACAACATTAATTTGTTTAGCCATGTGGTGGACATCCTCCTCATCATAGGGTCGTGGGCCCACATCTACCTCTGTTGTACCACCAAATTCAGCTTTCATCTTTCGGTATGGGTGATTTCTCCGTAAGAACCTACGATGATGCAAATACATGGTTTTGCACGAGTTGGGAGAAATGTTCTAGCTGTCTATCCATGAATGTGACACACCCTACATCTCCCTTTGTTTTCTGCCCGATGTGTTGCCTAATGCCAGCATATCTTGAATGGTGTTCACCAGCATCACATGTAGATCAAAAATCTCCTTTCTGTAAGCATCATAACATTTTACAGCAGGCGCATCTATCCACACTATCAGCAGTTCTTCTACCAGTCATTTCCAGGTTGCTTTGGGCCTTGAATAATCATTGACATCATAATGTATTTTTTCTTCATACACAACCAAGGAGCTAGGTTATATATGCACAGAAGCACGGGCCATGTGTTGTAATTGGTGCTCATATCGCCAAAAGGATTCATCCCGTCAGTACACTCCCCGAACCTTATACTTCTAGGATCCTTGCCAAAGTCTTCAAACTTGTTGTTGATTAATTCGCACTGAGACCCATATTTCGGGTGCCTGCCTCATATATTTATCCGCAGTTCGCTCATCACGATGTCACCGCAACCTCTTTGCCTCTCTAGGGTTTGCAAACAGACACCTCAACCTTGGAATTAAAGGCAAGTACCAAACAACCTTGAACGGGATTCCTGTCTTGATCTCGTCATCCAATTTGTACCTATCCTTTACTCTCCTACGCGTGTATCATGCATGCTTGCATGTGGGAGATGCACACAAATCTTTGTACTAACCACGATACAATATACAATCATTCATGCAAGCACGTATCTTCTGTACTTCAAGTTCCAATGGGCAAACAATTTTATTCACTTCGTTCGTGGTTCTGGGGAGCACATTATCTTCCGGAAGAATTTCTTTGAAAAGGCCTAACATCTCTGTGAAGCCCTTGTTTGATAGACTGTTTGCCGTTGTAAATCTGAGATGCGCCAGGGTGGCACTCAACTTGGAATATTTCTTTTTGCAACTTGGTTACAATTCTTTCTTAGAGTCCGCATCAATGGTTGGCAGATCGTTGTACCCAATCATATCATTTTTTGGGCCCTTGAAATATGCAATCATAGCAGCAAAATCTGGCATATCAAGATCATCGTCATCTGTGTCGACGTCTTGGTTTCCTACTGGGCGTTTCGGCTTTCTAGTGTTCCATTGGTAGCTTGACGCATCTGCCCTGATTTTAGATTCAACATCCATGTGACACTGATCAGGGTTTGGCATCTCGCAGCCCTGGGTATAATCATCCATGACCTACTCTTCACTGTGTCTGGTCCAACATGTATATCCATCCATGAATCCCCGAGATACTAAGTGCCACTGGACATCTGCAACTTCACCTGACTCTATATTGGCATAATCAGTACAAGGACACAGGATGTAATCTGCATCACCAATTCTCCTCTTTGTACTTTCAGCCAAATTCATGAACTTTGTGACGCCACTGATAAAATCTGCGGTTCTCCGATTCTTCATCCATTGAGATTGTTCCATCCGCACCACACGAATGATAATTGAAAACAAAATAACACCATTAATACACAGATTAACTGCTGCCCAAAGATGCGTGTATAAATCACAAGGTTTTATTTTCATAATTAGTGAGGGCTCTCCATATTGTTATCCAGATGTGCAATGACAAAAATTAAATGGCCAATCAATTTACACGCAAAGTACTAGTACAACACTACCATTAGGAATTCAATACCTTAATTAATCCACTCACGAAAAGAATACCTTAATTAATTAGCCGCACAGGTGATCTCCACCCAGCAGGCAGAGACACGCGATGCGGCGGCACGCCAAGACATCAGGGTCGAGGAGCAAAGCTTAGTGTGGCTGCCGCCTGAAGTTCGACCTCCACTATCCCATCATTGATTGCGATGGATGTGCTCGAATCACGCCGACGCCGACCTTGATGATTGAGCTCCTCCTATCTCCCGCCATAGACCGAGGATTGACCTCCTATGACGCCGGCACCACCCGCCAATCGAGGATTGGCCTCTTCTCCGGTAGCCGCTGTCTAGGCCAACACCTCCATCTCTATGTGCAGAGCAGCCGTTTTATTTTTTAGGGATATCCGCATAGTGGTTGTTTACACAATATCATTGTAACTCAATTATATGTACAGGGTTGTACATCACATGCGGTTATGTAATGGCAACCGTGTCTCACCTACATTGTCTTCTCACACGGTTTGGTGCAGAAATCGTGTGTGAAGTTGTAATACTAACACAAACGACATGTATAAACAGTGTGGCGTATACAACATATAGTGCCATAAGTGGTTCCCGACCGTTAGCTTATCCCCACAGTTTTCCCCATTTCCCCCAAACCCCTAGATAGCCTCCAAATTCCCTCCCGTAGTGCTGACATTGAGGGAATGCGGAAGGGTGGTGCTGATGGTTTGGATGCGGTTGCTCCTGCTCGTATCACCGTCACGACGGCGGTCGCCGCCAAGCACTTGCTTAAGTTCATCAGAAGGCAAGTGTACTATGGATCTGAATCATCATGTCAGGTTCCAATCTGTCCCGAACATTTTTAGCATGTCCAAAGTAGCTCCTTGTTGAATCCATCCTGAATAACCCCCCCCCACACGCACACAAACAAGGAAAGTGATCTGCCGCCGGATCCGGAGCATGACTCCAAACTCCTACAACACGCGTTCGACTCTGAGTTTTGTGCCACCAAGAAGTAACAAAAACTGAGTTGTGTGGATGGGCACACTCCAGCTCGACGTGTATGCACAAAGGGATTCATCATTGGCAGGTGGTTTATCAGTTTCCCCTTAGAGGTTAGTGCTAAGTTCATCACTTTACTTGAGTTAATGCCACCACTCATCCTGAATACTATTTAACATTGGCAAGGATATGAGGCTTGTGCCTTTGTTAACTGGCTAGATGAAGAATCGCATGGAAGGGCTCAGGTGTTATCACCAAGCTTGCAGAAGATAATGTAAAGCTGAAGAAGAAATTGGCTAATCTGGAATGTATAATTAGTACGATGAAGCAAGAAAGAATCAATCACAGGCAATAGATGAAAGCAAGATATAGGAAGGAACTAGCATGTGTAGTTGTGGTTTTCGCATTAGCCATGTTTTATGCGCTGTTTGCAATGATTATTAGGGGTTTTGTTTGAGTGTATTGCTAAAGCACATCTAGATGTGCTCTAAGTAATGCACATCTAGGTCCTATGCCATTGATGTTACGCAAAGATTCATGCAGATATTTTCTTTGTCTTTTTTCTTTTCCTTTGCAGTTTGACTATTACTGGCTTCAATAAGAAGAACTCAATGTATTGCTTGCCAACTGTCCTACTCCATTCGTACCGGTATCGATGCATAATCCCAAAAATCATTCCTTGTTTTTGTCCGAAAAAAAGAAATCAACCTATAGGAGTCCTGCGCAACCCCAGGAATTTGGAGCGACTGGGTACAAATAATTGCGGTTGATTATATTACCGGTTAGATAATACGTTAACCCCCGCTTCAATTGGCATTTCCTATTCTCTGCATTCCCCACTTAAGTGTCCACCATCTTCATCATCGTCGGTAGGCCGCGCTACATAGTTGCACACTCTCTGCAATCTCGCTTTCTCGTGGTTTTTATAGACTGCAGCCATGTCGAGCGACAGCGAGGATGACAGTTCGGCCAGCAGTCTGGTCCCCGATTATAGGTCAACATCAGAATCATCCCGCTCATCTTCCATGAGTCTGGCGTCGAGCCCAAACCTTGATTATATCTGGATCATGGAAGGGACGCCACCTCCAGAGTCGTACGACAACCAGACGGACGAGGGGCCATTGGAGGACAAAGAAGAGGATGACGATGCTGATGAGGAGGAATGGTTAGACAAGGAGAAGGGTGACGACGACATCAACGATGATGATGACTTCGGAGGTGATGAAAAGCCAACGGTCAGCGGCAAGAAGTGTCCTCGCAAAAACGATGTCGTGGGGCCATCCAACAACAACAAGAAGAAGGACTAAATTAAGCAGAATGTATATGTCTCTATTTCCATTTTCTCATATTAATTTGTTATCTCTGTTTATCCTGTCAATCTCATCACAGACGGTTAGTAATACGTAGTCGACAGAGGTCTTCTACATTATCGCCCACGGGTTGGTCTGTTGAACTATGTGCCCCGACAAGCACAAAATTCACAAAAAAGAATGTATGGGCTGTCTATAATGATCGCACACAATTCTGACTACCGACCTATTTCCCGGGTATCACACACATCTTGTTACGCCGAATCGTTTGTGTTCACCTCGATCATCGCAAACGATTCGTCAAAGCAAACTGTATGCCGTAAATCGCACACACCTTGATTTGGCTGCTCGTTTCTGTTGTTCTATCTCATCGCAAACAGTTTGTATGGATCAACCGTACGCCCCGCATCGCACACGCAACTAAAATCTGAACCGTGTTTGATGTATCATTCATCGCAAATGTTTTGCATATTTTTTTACGGTTTTTACATCACCGTTTCCGATTAATGCATCGCACACAGTTTCGTCAAAGGGTCTCTAAACGTAGTTTCGCGTTAGCAGCATCCTGTAGTAGTGCCACCTCATACTGATGTTGAGCCATCTTTGTCACGGCTCATCTCGCCATCAAGCATGTCCAGTGCCTATGGGTGTGTCGACACCTCATCTGGTCTTGTTTGGGGGATGGTATAGGGCGCTCCATTGCCGGCAGTGTGCTCGTTGTCGCTTGCTAGTGAGGCTGGAACACAAATTGAAGCATGCAAGCTAGCTTCATCATTCAACAGGGAGCCTCTATTTTTTTCCACACTATTGTCACCTCACGGATCCATTCCGTTGGGGCATCCACCTAGACTGTTGAGCTCATCTCTGTCGCACACTAGCTCTGCTTCCGGACAGGGAAGGCCCCGGGCAGTGCGTTCACTTCAGCTTGAGATGAAGGAAGTGTTGGCTCCTGCATGTTACACTAGTGGAGGGGTCCCTAATAGGGCTTTATTCGTGCAGTAGTGTAAGACAATAAGTTTTGGGGAACCAGCACAACCCTCTAGGGGTGGCTTATCTCATTATATATAATGGTTGTGTTACAATATGTACCATATACGTACATAGGTACAGAAGCTATACATAGTCTAACACCCTCCCTCAATATCAGCCACTTTCTAAAGAACTGAGAAGGGTAAGATTGCGCCTACAAGCCTCAAACTGTGGCAGCGGTAAAGGCTTAGTGAAGATGTCTGCAAGTTGATCCTTAGATGAGATAAACTTGATCTGGAGTTGCTTTTGTGATACACGTTCCCGTACAAAGTGATAGTCAACTTCAATGTGTTTCATTCGGGCATGAAATACTGGATTTGAAGAAAGGTATGTAGCACCGATGTTATCACACCAAAGAATAGGAGGCTGTGGTTGAGACAAACCCAACTCCTGAAGCAAAGACTGCACCCAAATAATCTCTGAAGTAGCATTAGCCATAGCCTTGTACTCAGCTTCAGTACTGCTACGTGACACAGTAGCCTATTTCCGAGCACTCCAGGCGATCAAATTAGAGCCAAAGAATACTGCATAACCCCCCGTGGATCGCCTGTCATCTGGGCTACCAGCCCAATCTGCATCAGAGAAGGCCGAAAGGACCCGAGAGGAAGTCGGCCGAATATGCATACCAAATGTCACGGTGAACTGAACATAACGAAGAATGCGTTTAACAGCAGCCCAATGAGTATCTCTGGGAGCCTGAAGATACTGACAAACCCTGTTAACAGCATAAGAGATATCTGGTCTCATGATCGTCAAGTACTGAAGTCCACCAACAATGCTCCTGTACTCTGTGGCATCCGCAGGAGACAAAAGCTCACCATCAACAGCTGTTATCTTGTCGGTAGACGACATGGGTGTGGTGGTCGGTTTGCACTTCAGCATGCCAGCTCTCTGTAACAACTCCAAGGAGTACTCCTTCTGCGTAAGGACAAGACCAGTAGCACGAGAAGTGACCTCAACTCCAAGAAAGTTGTCGCGACTGGTTTTTTCCGGGTAATAATTTCCAGAAAAGACCGTCGTGCTCATCAGCCCCAGGATTACTGTTAGCTGATGAGGCTCCAACTTGATATAGAAATTCCAAGCAAAAAACAAATATGTAGTACAAGGCCATTCTGGCCTGTGAGTACAACAAAAAGGTTTCTAGTGGTTGATGGTGGAAGCGGGTTGTGAAACATCAGTGTCTATGGGACTCCATTTCCCACGGGAACAGCTGACCAGGTTAATTCCTATCTTCGCGAGGCTGCTATCTCCAATGAGTGGGTTCCGGGGCTGGCATCGCGTCGCTCTTCTCCATGCTAGATAATCTGGCCAAGACAATAGCCAGGGACAAGCCAGTGAGTACTTTGAATGTACTCGCAAACATTATGAACACAGGTAGAATATAACAATGATGTGCTGAAAATATTTTGTGCTCATGACGTCAGTCACAATAGATAAATGAAACTCTGATGCGTGCAAGCAAGTTATTTATAAAATTGCAATAACATGGTAGTATAAAAACTTATGAAACAAATAACAAGTAATGCCACAGTCGGGCGTCTGAGCGACGCCACCTAAAGGGCTTTAAAAGAAATGCCACAGTCGGGTGTCTGAGCGACGCCACATAAAGGGCTTTAAAAGAAATGCCACAGTCGGGCGTCTGAGTGACGCCACATAAAGGGCTTTAAAAGAAATGCCACAGTCGGGCGTCTGGGCGACGCCACATAAAGGGCTTTAAAAGAAATACCACAGTCGGGTGTCTGGGCGACACCACATAAAGGGCTTTAAAAGAAATGCCACAGTCGGGCGTCTGGGCGACGCCACATAAAGGGCTTTAAAAGAAATGCCACAGTCGGGCGTCTGGGCGACGCCACATAAAGGGCTTTAAAAGAAATGCCACAGTCGGGCGTCTGAGCGACGCCACATAAAGGGCTTTAAAAGAAATGCCACAGTCGGGTGTCTGGGCGACACCACATAAAGGGCTTTAAAAGAAATGCCACAGTCGGGTGTCTGGGCGACACCACATAAAGGGCTTTTAAAGAAATGATCATAGTGAATATCCCGGAGGTAGAACCATCCTAGAGATATTTGGTAATAATATCACGGGTTAGTCAATAATAATAATTATCATAGATATCACAAGTCACGAGTAAAAATTCCATTTTTTGGTTAACCGTTTCACCTCCAAAGACCGACACTAAGACCGATACTTGACCCATCCCAGACTGTAATCCTTAACCATGGACACGGCTATTCGAATAGGTTTATACTCTGCAGAGGATGTACTCTTTACCCACGAGTAACGGATTTCTGTAGTCCAGCAGGACTAATTCCGTTTACGGTCTTTTTGTTGAAAACACACCTAACTTGCACACACCAGCTTATCACACACGTGTCTGGAATCACCCACGACACCTGTTAAGAAAACTCTAAGTGGGGAGGCTACAACCTCGCGTAGCATGGGATCAAATTTATATTGCGCGCTCTAAGGGGTGGCCTCCCCTCTCGGTCCCAACCCGAAACACCCATGCCCCCGGACCAGGTGGCCTGCCTACCAGTTACAACCGGTATCTTCCACCATGGCCTCTCTGTACGGTGTGTGCTAGAAAGAGGTTGACAACTTACTGAACCGTACTCTACTTGCTGTAGAGACGAGTGGTAGTACGAAACAAGTACGAGGGTTACTGGAACAAGACTCGATCTACGGTCGACTCAGGAGGTTCAAGTATTCCCTGCATGATTAGTATAACAAATATAATCCATCCAACAGGGTCACCGCTCATATCACCTTGCCATGCCATATCAGACATAACCGTCCCGACGGAGACCGGCGACAAACTCATAC
Source organism: Triticum dicoccoides (assembly GCF_002162155.2). Lineage (NCBI taxonomy): Eukaryota > Viridiplantae > Streptophyta > Magnoliopsida > Poales > Poaceae > Triticum > Triticum dicoccoides. The sequence goes on along the minus strand of NC_041387.1, from coordinate 201,183,679 downwards.
CTACCCAAGGCAGAGGTTTTCCCGGTTTTCTGCCGGTATGCATTCAAGGCATATGAGGGTGATTATCATCACAAGTGTGTTCGTTTCCAACAACATGGAAGTCAATAACATGCACCCAGGCATATGATCATATCACATGAAATAACAAGTCCTTCGAAATGCGGTGGTGTTATAAATGCATCAATGATCACACCAAAAAAATATTATGCCGGGGTTCAGAATGCTTGCCTTCAATGTTGTGGAGGGGTGAGGTGCTCTCCAAAACTTTTGAAAGCTTCTTCTCTCTCCCAAAATACTATTTAAAAATATATTTGAATTAACACATATTTCAAAAACAGAACCAAAAAGTTGTTTGAAATTTTTTCAAATAAATCTTAAAATAAACTAGACCAAATTTGAGGAAGGTAGGAAAAAGAATCAACTCATTTGGAGTTATATTTAAAAAGTTATAGCCAGTCAAAGATTTGGTCAAAATCTGTTTTTTAAAAAAATAGAAAAAGAAAACGCTTCGGCAGAATACGTCTTCGAAAACGGGAGACGTACTTAGGGTCTTTACGTTTCCACTTAAACGCGTGGAGGCGGAGCTGGGTCACCGACAGTGGGCCCGCCTGGCCCACTGGTCAGGTTTGACCAGTCGCCGTGCGTCGCCTCCCTCCTCTGCCCGAGCAGAGCGGGGCTCCGGCGATCGTCACCGGCGTTTGGCTGCTCCTCGCGGGCCCCCGAGGGTGGGAATGGATCCGCACGGCTGGGGCGGTTCTCCCGGTGGTCGTAGGGTTGCTGGGGAAGGAGTAAATCACCGGCGGCGAGCTCCGCGGCGGAGGGAAGCTTCGGGGAAAAGTGGTTTCGGGGCGGCGGTGGTTCTCGATCGAAATGGAGTAGGGGGGGAGGTTTACGGGAGGATGAGGGGGTTCTTGGTGGAGAGAACGAAGAGTGGGAGGCCCTGGTGGTGTCGAATTGGCCGGGGCAGTGGTGGCGGCTGCCGTTGCCGGAGATGAGGATGAAGACCTTCCCCGAGTCGATTGGCTGCCATGGGAGGACTAGGGGAGCACTCTAAGGCTTCCTGCGTGCCCGGGGTGGCTCGGGGCCTCCTCTTATAGCTCGTCTAGGTCGGTTCCGCGGCGGCCGGATAAGCTCTCCGGCGAACCGCCTCGCTGTAGCTTGCAGGGCAACGTGGCGCGGCTGGGGATGACGGCAAGAGCTAGTGGACGAGAGGGCACTGCTCCAGGGGCCAGGTGGCGAGCCGGGGTGGCTTGGGCGGCGCTGCACGGCGCAGGGCTGTCGGGCGGCGGCGGCGGCTAGCTCTTGGCCTGCCGGGCGCGGCGGGGGCTGTTTGGCGCGTTGCTGCGAGGAGGGGAGCGCGTGGCGTGGTGCTGCAGAGCGGGCCAAAGCCGTGGGGCCAGCGTGTCGGCTCGGGTGCGTGGCTGCAATACGCGCGCTCTGCTCGCGCTCCGGGCGTGCACGGGACGTGTTCGACACTATGCCGGAGCACGCTAGAGGTCGCGGTCGAGGCTGGCAATTAACAGACCTAGGTTAGGAGGAACGGGGAGTCTAGTGGACATGCTGGTTTGATCAAAGGTACAAGTTTACAGTGCAATGCCAAAATTCATGTCAAAATTGATCATGCTCTCCAGGTGTTTGATAAAATGCCAATGGCACCTAGGCATGTCTTGGAGTGGCCAAAAACTCCAGATGGGGGTCTCTTTAGAAGAATAAGAGGGTGGTGTGGTTATTTGGACAAAAGGGGAAACTTGCTCGTGCAAGTTTTACAAAACCCCAATTCTGGACACGAAATAAATGACATTATTTCATGAACCAAAAATGATCCAAAAGGTGCATGCTCTTGGACTTAAGGGTTTAACATGGGGGACTACAAGTAGGAGAAATAATTAAGGGTATAGGAGCAACTAAAATGGTGGTTGCTGTACAAATCCTCAAGTTGGTCCTGAATGGAAATGAGGTTGATTCACTCAAATTTTTCAAAGAACATAAATAGGTTTTTGCACAAAGTGAAACAATAGGCTCCTACTGACCTCCCTTAATTTTGGTAGAAGTTTTAAAGAAATATTTAAATAGGTTGTAGTGCAAAATGCACTCTGGACCAGAGAAGAAAAATTGAGTGCAGGGCTCAAAATATTTTATGAATGAAATATATTTTTGCATAATAGTGATTTAAAAACATCACATGACATCTCCAAATTTTTATGGGAATTTTAAGTGAATTTATCAAATGGTTGTAGTTCAAATATGGCCATTTAACCTAGAAAAAAACTATTTTCAAGAAAGTTAAAGATCAAGTAACTTAATTATTTAATTAGTTATACTGGTAAAAGGAAAGTTTTTCTTGAGAGGTTAAACAAGTCAAACAACATTTTTGAAAAGTTTTCTCTCTGGGAAAAACTCATCATAACAGGGAAGGAAAAGATTTAAAAAAAATTCAAAATGGAGCTCAGAAATCCAAAGTTTTAATTCCTGGCAAAATTTTAATTTAATAAAACAAGGCCAAATTTTTGGGGTGTCACAGATACTACCCCCCTTAAGAAAAAATCTCGTCCTCGAGATTTGTTAAAAGCTGTTTTAAGAAAACTATACGCAATAAAAAGTGGCTACAGTGAGAGGGCAATAAGTGGTGAAAAACCACAGTGTGAATACTGGTGCTGCGTGGAAAAGTCTACGGTTCGGAACAAAATCGGGTGATTTCTACGCTGGATAAAAAAAATCTAGAATAATCTTCTAAATTTAAATATACGCTGGTCGTACCCGAGAGCACAGTGCTCTCTCTGGCCGACAGGTGGACCCGGGGCCCACTGTCAGCCTCTTCTTCTCCCACTGGCTCTTCCTTCTACCTCTGGCTCTCTCTTCCTCCTCTCTCCCGCGCGCTTTCTCCACCGGCGACTCCTAGTGTGTAGGGCATCTAGGCCGTACCGTGGTAGTGCGCGGCGTGCTAGCTGCTGGTGCAGCGTGCACTCACCTCGCGGGCCAGCGCGCTGTCGGCACTGCTCGCGGATTCGACTCCGAACACTGGCGATCGGCGACGAGCGGCGTTGGTGGACTTCGCCCATCGTACACCGAGCTCGAGCTATAAAAACGGCCGGGGTGCCTCTCTCTTCTTCCTCACACCTGGCCTCACTTCTCATCCTCCTTATTTTTCCGTTACTGCTTACAGAAGCTCGGTCGAGGCTCTAATGGCGGAGGCGATGCCGGACTGGTTTGTGATCCTGAGATTCGGAGGGCTGGCGACACTGCTGGGGCTCTCTGTGCTCCTGTGCGCGATGATCTTCGACGAGTATCGCGATGCTGCGGCTCGGGTGTTGGCTCTCCGCGGTGGTGGTGATCATGAAGAGTAGATGGAGTATGCCGGGTGCTAACTGTTGTTAGGGGGTGATTAGCTGGATGTAACACCGTTGCAAAGTTTTGCAAACAGTGTATGTGTCTGAATGATTATGGTTGTGAGTCTGCTCGTGGTGCTGAGTGAAATTAAATAATCCACGTTGTGAGAAAGTGTAGATGTAGCAACTCAGGGAAAAGAAATCTCACTCCAGGGTTTCGCGAGGGAAAAACAGTTAATTTAAAGGAGCATAAACCACAACAAAAACTACACACATTAGCAGAAGCCCAAATAATTGACTCGTCGCACAAATTCAGGGTATCACGCATAAGTCACACACATAAATATAAATGCTGCAAAAACAAATACAGTAGCGACGTCTAAAATGAAAACGATAACTGAACGGGGTCCTGATAAAATGTCTCTGGTAAAGGAATACACTCCTCTTCTATTGGAGGAAGTGGATTGACTAGTCGATGTATGCGTCTCTCCGTGTCGGGTCTCAGTGGTCTGCCGATGGCAATCTGAGGATTTAAATCTGCGAGGCTCTGAAGATAATCCATTACTCGCTGGTTCAAATGCTCTTGAGCAATGATGTACTGGATAAGGTTGGCCAGAACTGGGTCTCTCTCAATACGTCCACCGGGAAAAGATGTAACTTCTCCGGGTGCTGCACGACTCGGAAAGTAATAATATCCTCGTTCGCGGGCATAGGGTACTGCGGACCGAAGACGAGCAATCGCTTCTTTTGCAGCAGCTTCTATGGCCAGGTGTGGGGTTGGCCTAGATTTCCCCATGAAGGAAACTTCTATTGGATCTTGGTTGGGGTCTACAGGAGGAATGTGTACTGCTGCCCAATATTCCGAGGTGGAGGGGGTGATCCTTGATTTGAACAGCTCGTACTGGGGTGGCTGGGTAGAACCCATGGTACTGCGGGTAAAATCCCACAATAACTTGACAAAGCTACCTGGGGTTGCATCTGGGGTTCTCAGATGAATGCTGGGGTTTGGCATGACAGGAAGAAGCGTGAGTGTTGTGCGCAAAGTGGGGGTTGCTGGGTAATGTCACAAGGTGGCCTTTATATAGCAATGGAGCTGGATCGTTTTACCGTGGTGAATGGTAATAAATTTGCCAGCTTGGATCCAAAGGTCAGGTCAGTGTCAGAGATACACATATCTCATAAAGAGACGTGTTACTGTGGTTGCCGTCGGGCTGGTTTTGGGTAGTTGTGCCTGGAAAAATATGCAGCTATGCGCTGGCCAAAAATGTAAGGCTACTATTAAAACAGAGGCACAAAGACAGGCTGCGTTAATATATGTTGTCGCATGATTACAAGGCGAGGATACACTGAAACTTGGTACTACTCATACGGCTCAGTCTACTTCGTTTATGTCTACACGGGCGTGCCTGGTGGATGTCGAGGCTTCTCCACGTGTCTCTCTACCGGGATTAGTCGGAGATGGCGGAGGAACTGCAGGGTCGGGGTAGTGAGAATGACCATTGCGGGGATTGTTGGCCACAACCCCGTTGGAGTGTGCTCCCAAAATGCGACGGAGCACTTCTGGGGTTATCGCAGCACCTTGGCCGATGGCTGGGGCAGATCTCGGGGCCTCGATCGGTTGTCCAAACAGCACGACTGGGTTGTCGGTGTTGGGCTCGTTTTCTTCTCTCGCCGGGGCTCGACGAACCAGCTCTCCACGAGCTGCTATTAGATCAATGGTGATCTGGTCGAACAGTGCCTCTAGTGCACTTACATAGCGCACTAGGTGCAACAATGCGGGGTCCGTCTCGTGGTCTCCATTGGCGACTTGGGGTGGTCTACCATACCCTTCTCGTCTGGGGTAGTAGTGGAACGAGCGACAGTTAACTCTGGGCAACAAGTGCCTGAGATGAACTATAGCCTCTCGAGCGGCTAGCTGGATGGCTTGTGGCTCAAAGGAAGTTGTTCTTCCGGTGAACCGGTAGGGACGCTCGGGTGCTAGACTCCTACCGTAAATGTGCACAGTGGCCCAGAATTGGCGGTCTTCACCGCTCATGGGTCCTTGATACCCAACATATTCTGGTGGCTCCTCTAACGCGTAGGCACGACGGGTGAGGTTTGCGAGGATGGTCACAAAACCTCCAAGGTTGGTTGCTGTGGTTTCGTTGTGCACTATAGGTCCAGGCATTGTGGCTCGGTTTGGGGGTAGTGGCTGTGTTGTGCTGGGTTGAGGCTAGCGTGCCCCTTTTTATAAGAAAAAGGGGACGGAGTCTTCCTTCGAATGCTTGCGAGAAAGGACTATTTAGGGGCCGGTCACTGGCACATGAGTGACAGGTTAGGTTGATAGGTTGGGCACCGACTGCCAAAAGGTGTTGGGTCACTGTGTGGCTATCTTGTACGAGAAGCTTGGCTGGTGTTTGGCCATGGTCTAGTGGGTTGGTTTGCCTAAGTTTATTGACCTGGCTAGGATAGGATTAGCCAATGGTCAGCCTGGCTCTGATACCAAGCCTGTCGCGACCGGTTTTTTCCGGGTAATAATTTCCAGAAAAGACCGTCGTGCTCATCAGCCCCAGGATTACTGTTAGCTGATGAGGCTCCAACTTGATACAGAAATTCCAAGCAGAAAACAAATATGTAGTACAAGGCCATTTTGGCCTGTGAGTACAACAAAAAGGTTTCTAGTGGTTGATGGCGGAAGCGGGTTGTGAAACATCAGTGTCTATGGGACTCCATTTCCCACGGGAACAGCTGACCAGGTTAATTCCTATCTTCGCGAGGCTACTATCTCCAGTGAGTGGGTTCCGGGGCTGGCATCACGTCGCTCTTCTCCGTGCTAGATAATCTGGCCAAGAAAATAGCCAGGGACAAGCCAGTGAGTACTTTGAATGTACTCGCAAACATTATGAACACAGGTATAATATAACAATGATGTGCTGAAAATATTTTGTGCTCATGACGTCAGTCACAATAAATAAATGAAACTCTGATGCGTGCAAGCAAGTTATTTATAAAATTGCAATAACATGGTAGTATAAAAACTTATGAAACAAATTACAAGTAATGCCACAGTCGGGCGTCTGAGCGACGCCACCTAAAGGTTTTAAAAGAAATGCCACAGTCGGGTGTCTGAGCGACGCCACATAAAGGGCTTTAAAAGAAATGCCACAGTCGGGCGTCTGAGCGACGCCACATAAAGGGATTTAAAAGAAATGCCACAGTCGGGCGTCTGGGCGACGCCACATAAAGGGCTTGAAAAGAAATGCCACAGTCGGGTGTCTGGGCGACACCACATAAAGGGCTTTAAAAGAAATGCCACAGTCGGGCGTCTGGGCGACGCCACATAAAGGGCTTTAAAAGAAATGCCACAGTCGGGCGTCTGGGCGACGCCACATAAAGGGCTTTAAAAGAAATGCCACAGTCGGGCGTCTGAGCGACGCCACATAAAGGGCTTTAAAAGAAATGCCACAGTCGGGTGTTTGGGCGACACCACATAAAGGGCTTTAAAAGAAATGCCACAGTCGGGTGTCTGGGCGACACCACATAAAGGGCTTTTAAAGAAATGATCATAGTGAATATCCCGGAGGTAGAACCATCCTAGAGATATTTGGTAATAATATCACGGGTTAGTCAATAATAATAATAATCATAGATATCACAAGTCACGAGTAAAAGTTCCATTTTTTGGTTAACCGTTTCACCTCCGAAGACCGACACTAAGACCGATACTTGACCCATCCCAGACTGTAATCCTTAACCATGGACACGGCTATTCGAATAGGTTTATACTCTGCAGAGGATGTACTCTTTACCAACGAGTAACGGATTTCTTTAGTCCAGCAGGACTAATTCCGTTTACGGTCTTTTTGTTGAAAACACACCTAACTTGCACACACCAGCTTATCACACACGTGTCTGGAATCACCCACGACACCTGTTAAGCAAACTCAAAGTGGGGAGGCTACAACCTCGCGTAGCATGGGATCAAATTTATATCGCGCGCTCTAAGGGGTGGCCTCCCCTCTCGGTCCCAACCGGAAACACCCATGCCCCCGGACCAGGTGGCCTGCCTACCAGTTACAACCGGTATCTTCCACCATGGCCTCTCTGTACGGTGTGTGCTAGAAAGAGGTTGACAACTTACTGAACCGTACTCTACTTGCTGTAGAGACGAGTGGTAGTACGAAACAAGTACGGGGGTTACTGGAACAAGACTCGATCTACGGTCGACTCAGGAGGTTCAAGTATTCCCTGCATGATTAGTATAACAAATATAATCCATCCAACAGGGTCACCGCTCATATCACCTTGCCATGCCATATCAGACATAACTGTCCAGACGGAGACCGGCGACAAACTCATACCTACCCAAGGCAGAGGTTTTCCCGGTTTTCTGCCGGTATGCATTCAAGGCATATGAGGGTGATTATCATCACAAGTGTGTTCGTTTCCAACAGCATGGAAGTCAATAACATGCACCCAGGCATATGATCATATCACATGAAATAACAAGTCCTTCGAAATGCGGTGGTGTTATAAATGCATCAATGATCACACCAAAAAAATATTATGCCGGGGTTCAGAATGCTTGCCTTCAATGTTGTGGAGGGGTGAGGTGCTCTCCAAAACTTTTGAAAGCTTCTTCTCTCTCCCAAAATCCTATTTAAAAATATATTTGAATTAACACATATTTCAAAAACAGAACCAAAAAGTTGTTTGAAAAATTTTCAAATAAATCTTAAAATAAACTAGACCAAATTTGAGGAAGGTAGGAAAAAGAATCAACTCATTTGGAGTTATATTTAAAAAGTTATAGCCAGTCAAAGATTTGGTCAAAATCTGTTTTTTTTAAATAGAAAAAGAAAACGTTTCGGCAGAATACGTCTTCGAAAACGGGAGACGTACTTAGGGTCTTTACGTTTCCACTTAAACGCGTGGAGGCGGAGCTGGGTCACCGACAGTGGGCCCGCCTGGCCCACTGGTCAGGTTTGACCAGTCGCCGTGCGTCGCCTCCCTCCTCTGCCCGAGCAGAGCGCGTTTGGCTGCTCCTCGCGGGCCCCCGAGGGTGGGAATGGATCCGCACGGCTGGGGCGGTCCTCCCGGTGGTCGTAGGGTTGCTGGGGAAGGAGTAAATCACCGGCGGCGAGCTCCGCGGCGGAGGGAAGCTTCGGGGAAAAGTGGTTTCGGGGCGGCGGTGGTTCTCGATCGAAATGGAGTAGGGGGGCAGGTTTACGGGAGGATGAGGGGGTTCTTGGTGGAGAGAACGAAGAGTGGGAGGCCCTGGTGGTGTCGAATTGGCCGGGGCAGTGGTGGCGGCTGCCGTTGCCGGAGATGAGGATGAAGACCTTCCCCGAGTCGATTGGCTGCCATGGGAGGACTAGGGGAGCACTCTAAGGCTTCCTGCGTGCCCGGGGTGGCTCGGGGCCTCCTCTTATAGCTCGTCTAGGTCGGTTCCGCGGCGGCCGGATAAGCTCTCTAGCGAACCGCCTCGCTGTAGCTTGCAGGGCAACGTGGCGCGGCTGGGGATGACGGCAAGAGCTAGTGGATGAGAGGGCACTGCTCCAGGGGCCAGGTGGCGAGCCGGGGTGGCTTGGGCGGCGCTGCACGGCGCAGGGCTGTCGGGCGGCGGCGGCGGCTAGCTCTTGGCCTGCCGGGCGCGGCGGGGGCTGTTTGGCGCGTTGCTGCGAGGAGGGGAGCGCGTGGCGTGGTGCTGCAGAGCGGGCCAAAGCCGTGGGGCCAGCGTGTCGGCTCGGGTGCGTGGCTGCAATACGCGCGCTCTGCTCGCGCTCCGGGCGTGCACGGGACGTGTTCGACACTATGCCGGAGCACGCTAGAGGTCGCGGTCGAGGCTGGCAATTAACAGACCTAGGTTAGGAGGAACGGGGAGTCTAGTGGACATGCTAGTTTGATCAAAGGTACAAGTTTACAGTGCAATGCCAAAATTCATGTCAAAATTGATCATGCTCTCATGGTGTTTGATAAAATGCCAATGGCACGTAGGCATGTCTTGGAGTGGCCAAAAACTCCAGATGGGGGTCTCTTTAGAAGAATAAGAGGGTGGTGTGGTTATTTGGACAAAAGGGGAAACTTGCTCGTGCAAGTTTTACAAAACCCCAATTCTGGACACGAAATAAATGACATTATTTCATGAACCAAAAATGATCCAAAAGGTGCATGCTCTTGGACTTAAGGGTTTAACATGGGGGACTACAAGTAGGAGAAATAATTAAGGGTATAGGAGCAACTAAAATGGTGGTTGCTGTACAAATCCTGAAGTTGGTCCTGAATGGAAATGAGGTTGATTCACTCAAATTTTTCAAAGAACATAAATAGGTTTTTGCACAAAGTGAAACAATAGGCTCCTACTGACCTGCCTTAATTTTGGTAGAAGTTTTAAAGAAATATTTAAATAGGTTGTAGTGCAAAATGCACTCTGGACCAGAGAAGAAAAATTGAGTGCAGGGCTCAAAATATTTTATGAATGAAATATATTTTTGCATAATAGTGATTTAAAAACATCACATGACATCTCCAAATTTTTATGGGAATTTTAAGTGAATTTATCAAATGGTTGTAGTTCAAATATGGCCATTTAACCTAGAAAAAAACTATTTTCAAGAAAGTTAAAGATCAAGTAACTTAATTATTTAATTAGTTATACTGGTAAAAGGAAAGTTTTTCTTGAGAGGTTAAACAAGTCAAACAACATTTTTGAAAAGTTTTCTCTCTGGGAAAAACTCATCATAACAGGGAAGGAAAAGATTTAAAAAAAATTCAAAATGGAACTCAGAAATCCAAAGTTTTAATTCCTGGCAAAATTTTAATTTAATAAAACAAGGCCAAATTTTTGGGGTGTCACAAAAGTAGTGAAGCTTCCCAAGATCTTTGACCGCAAAATCAGCACCAAGAGAGCAGACAAGAGCATCAGCAGCATACTGAGAAGAGCTGACAAGGATAATATCATCGACATATACCAAAAGATACATAGTGACTTCTGGCTTCTGTAGAAGAAATAACGAAGTGTCAGCAGTAGACGGCACAAACCCATGAGCACGAAGGGCAGAGGCAAGGCGGGCATGCCAGGCACGAGGAGCTTGCTTCAAACCATATAGTGCTTTGGAAAGACGACAGATATAGTCAGGACGATCAGGATCAGAGAAACCAGGCGGCTGTTTCATATAAACCTCTTCCTCCAAAAAACCATGTAGAAAAGCATTCTGCACATCAAGTTGACGAAGTGACCAACCACGAGAAACAGCAATGGAGAGAAGAAGCCGAATAGTGGTAGGCTTGACGACAGGACTGAAGGTGTCCTCATAGTCAAGACCATGACGCTGCCGAAAACCGCGAGCAACAAGTCGCGCTTTGTAACGCTCAATAGATCCATCCGAATGCTTCTTCACTTTGAATACCCATTTTGAGTCAATAACATTTACCCGTGGTGGTGGAGGAACGAGAGTCCATGTCTTGTTACGAAGAAGAGCATGAAACTCCTGCTCCATAGCCTCTCGCCAATGTGGAATGCGCAGGGCAGCCTGATATGAGCGAGGCTCAGAAGATGGATCTGCAACAGCAGCAGCCAAACAAGCAGCCAACCAAGCAACCGTACCATCCTTACATTCCTTAGGTTTGAAAATGCCACTGCGACTGCGTGTATGTGGTCGGGACACAGGAACCACCGAGGTCGACGGAGCAGCCTGCAACGGGCTGGAGGACGGCGACGTTGACGAGTCAGCTGGTGACGAGGAGCCAGTCACGGTAGCCTCGGACTCGGTTGGCGAAGAAGGCCGACCCACCGGCGAAACCGGCAGAGCAGACGAAGCAGCTGGCGACTCCGGCATCACAGACCGGGCCGATGGTGAGCTCGGCATAGTGGGCCGTGGCGCGGCCGGTGTCGCGGGCTGATCCGCTGATGAAGGCGACGTGAGGACCCGAGCCGCGGGCGAAGACGGCGTGACGGGCCGAGCCGCAGGCGAAGACGGCGTGACGGGCCGAGCCACGGGCGACTCGGCGGCCGCTGGCGAAATGGACCGAGCAGTGGAGATGCTCGGCGCGACGGGCTCATCGGATGACCATGCATGGGCACACGAATCGATTCCATGCAACATAGGGCGATCGACGTGCCCACCAGAAGACGACGACGATGATGGTGAATCCTCCAACAGCTCCAAACGAGCTCCACGTCCGGTTCCTGCACCATGGTTAGGTAACAGCAAAGGAGAGTATGCAACATCATCAAATTGGTCAGAAGCAACAGAGGATGAATGCAGGGATGGTGGTTCGACAGTGGACACAGGAAGGTTGGCAAAGGGAAAAACATGCTCATCAAACACGACGTCCCGAGATATATAGACACGATTAGTGGGAACATGAAGACATTTGTAACCTTTATGAAGAGAGCTATAGCCAAGAAAAACACACTTCTTAGAACGAAACTCAAGCTTGCGCTTGTTATATGGACGAAGATGCGGCCAGCAAGCACACCCAAATACCTTGAGAAAGGTATAATCAGGTTGTTCATTAAGGCGAACCTCAATGGGAGTCTTCATGTTTAAAACACGAGTAGGAGTACGGTTGATGAGAAAGCATGCAGTGGTGAAAGCATCACTCCAAAACCGAAACGGAACAGATGCATGGGCCAAAAGAGTAAGACCAGCTTCAACAATATGACGATGCTTACGTTCGACTGAACCATTCTGCTGATGTGTATGTGGACATGCTAAACGATGAGCTATCCCAAGCGACTGAAAGAAAGAGTTGAGGTTGCGATACTCGCCCCCCCAGTCTGACTGGACATGAACAATTTTGTGCTTGAGAAGACGTTCAACATGTTTTTGAAACTGAACAAAAATATCAAACACATCAGATTTGCGTTTAATAAGGTAAAGCCAGGTAAAGCGACTATAAGCATCAACGAAACTGATATAGTAATTATGACCACTGACAGAAGTCTGAGCAGGACCCCATACATCTGAAAACACAAGTTCTAAAGGATGTTTCACTTACGACTGGACTCCGAAAAAGGAAGTTGATGACTCTTCCCCTGCTGACAAGCATCACACACTGCTACATCTTTATTACTAGACAAACTAGGAAGCTCATGACGACGCAAAATATGACGGACAATAGGTGTGGCCGGGTGACCAAGACGAGCATGCCACTGTGACGGAGAGACCCGAACTCCATTGAAAACACGAGCGACACCAGGATGCTCCAGACGGTAGAGGCCCTGGCACAACCGCCCACTAAGAAGAATGTCCCTCGTGCCCCGATCCTTAATAAAAAGATCAAAAGGGTGAAATTCACAAAGCACATTATTATCACGTGTGAGTTTAGGAACTGAAAGAAGATTACGGGTCACAGATGGAACTCGAAGAACATTGCGAAGCTGAAGACTCCTATTGGCATGTCTAGTGAGAAGAGATGCTTGACCAATATGAGAGATGTGCATACCTGCTCCATTGGCGGTGTGGATCTTGTCGGAGCCATGATAGGGTTCACGAGTGTGAAGCTTCCCCATCTCGCTGGTTAGATGCTCTGTCGCCCCAGAGTCCATGTACCAGTGTGGATCGATGGAGTAGGACTGAGTGTGTCCCTGTTGCTTCTGTGGCGCGGGACGATCAGCCATGGCGACCTGACGGGCATTGTTGCGTGTATCTTTGCCGTCATTGCCAAGACCAAGGAAGCTTCGCTGGAAGCGCTTATGACACTTGGAGGCCCAGTGCCCATCGCGGCCACAAAGCTGACACACACGTGGACCGCCAGCCCCCGGTAAGGTCGCAGTAGGTGGGGGGGCCGAGGCGGGCGACGGTGGCAGCCCCAAGGGAGACCGGGGTGATGAAGAAGAGCGGCCACCCTTGGTGGCGGTGTTGGCCGAGAGGGAGCCAGTGCCCCTGGTGCGGCGAGTCTCGACCCGTTGCTCAGTGAGAAGGAGCCGAGAGAAAACCTCGTGTGCCAGCATGGGTGTCGAGTTGCCCCGCTCGTTGATGATCTCGACTAAGGCATCATACTCCTCATCAAGACCATTGACAATAAACGAGTTGAACTCGGAGTCGGTGAGGGGCTGTCCAATGGAGGCCAATGTGTCGGCGAGGCCCTTGACCTTGTTGTAGAACTCAGTGGCAGTGGAGTCAAGCTTCTGACACTCTCCAAGCTGACGACGGAGTGCAGAGACACGAGCCTGGGACTGCGCTACAAAGGTGCGCTCAAGGATGGTCCAGGCCTCATGAGACGTCTTCGCGAAGACAACAAGGCCGGCAACTGCCGGCGAGAGCGACCCCTGGATGGAGGAGAGGTTCGCCTGGTCCTGCCCCGTCCAGACGCGAAGGGCCGGATTGTAGACCGGACCGTGCACGCTGTCTACCAGCGCAGGTGGGCAGGGAAGCGATCCGTCGACGTAGCCTAGCAGGTAGTGACTCCCCAAGAGCGGGAGAACCTGCGCACGCCAGAAGATGTAGTTGTCGGCGGAGAGCTTGATGGTGATGAGATGACCGAAGTGAAACGGCGGCGGCGAAGACAATCCCATCGAGGAGGCTGCCTGGGGTGCAAACACCATGGAGACAGCCGGAGGCACCGAAGCCGATGCGGGAGGAGGCGGGACCGCAGCCAGGGCGGGCGCCGCAAAGCTCGCGGCCGGTGCGGACGCCGCAAGGCCCGCGGCCGGGGCGGACGCCGCAAACCCCGCCAGCGGGGCAGTGTGATCCGCTTGCGGCAGGAGCGGCGGGACGACGCCTGCGGAGTCCGCAGCGGACGGCGGCGCCGCGGTGTGGACCACGAGGTCACGCCCAAGCGAGGGCGCCGGCGGCGTGGAGAAGACGGAGCCGCTGCTCCTTGTCCCGATCGGAGCCGGAACAGAGACGGCATCGAGCGGGAGGTTGAGCAGAGCCGCAAGAGAGGCCGGGAGGAAGCCCGCAGCAGTGGAACCGGTGGTGGCGGCGCTCGACATGGCGGCGGCGCGATCGGTGGCGCGGCGGCGGCGGTGAAGGCGGCGGCGGCTGCGGTGGCGGTGCGGGTATTAGGGTTTAGAAGCGGAAGCGATCGTAACCTAGCGTGATACCATGTAAGACAATAAGTTTTGGGGAACCAGCACAACCCTCTAGGGGTGGCTTATCTCATTATATACAATGGTTGTGTTACAATATATACCATATACGTACATAGGTACAGAAGCTATACATAGTCTAACAAGTAGCTAAGAACGGTGCAGTCAGGAGTGCACAACGCACTGGGTTGCCACTTGCATGCCTGCACAATTGCCAGAGTTTTCTACTAGTGTGAGCGCACAACCAGACGAGCTTGCTTCCCCCACTAGTGCACAACGACCTACTCATGCTGCTGTTACTCAGCAACCGAAGCTAGCTGATAATGTGTATGTACAACCTACCGACCATGCATCGGCTGTGTGTGCACCACGATCAGGCCAGGATGGGCTTGCTCCTTATGCTCAACGATCGGCTGGGTTGATACCTTCTGGTAGTTACGCTATTGGTGGTGTTACCAATGGTCTTGCGGGGCATTCTAATTCTCCTTCAATGCTACCATCATCGTCTGTCCAGTTGCCGCGAGTGGCGGTATCTCCATTGCCTTCTGATGGGGAGGTGGCGGCTTTTGGTGGCATCCCCAGACCTTCTTTAGTTGGCCGATCGAGTGCCCGGATTCAAGCGCAACCGAATGCGGATAACTTCCAGATGGCTCGAGCTATGCGAGCTGC
Organism: Triticum dicoccoides; assembly: GCF_002162155.2. NCBI lineage: Eukaryota > Viridiplantae > Streptophyta > Magnoliopsida > Poales > Poaceae > Triticum > Triticum dicoccoides. The sequence continues at coordinate 201,168,667 of NC_041387.1, read as the reverse complement.
CAAGCTACGTGACATTGAGACTTCTTCAGGTATGAATTTCAAATAAAAATATTCAGTTCTTTCATTTTCCGAAGATCATATTATCCACAAAGCTTCTAGACTGGGGGTTTCTTTGGGTAGCAAAGGTCACGATGCTGCATGTTCAGTGAATGAGTTGTTGGATTTAGAGATAGATAGAGTTGTCGTGATGTTAAAGAAAAAATCCGCTGAAACTCCCATTGAGGATGATGATCCTCACGGGCTTTCGATTCCTCTATTTCAAAATTTGTGCGAGGACTTGATCCCAGAGGAGACATATTTTTCAAAAAATCATATGGATTTTTTGGCTAACCTTGTCGAGATCAAGGTTTTTCCTAAGCGTACCGAGAGGGATGACTTCTCTACGGTGCGTCGTAGTGCATGTCTAAAATTTAAAAAGAAATTTCATGATGAATGAGAGGAATTTTCTAGAATAGCAGAGGTCTTGGTGACTTGGCCAAAATGCAATTTCTTTCGGACATCCAGAGAGAAAATTTTAGATTTCATCGCTCTTATGGAGACTGGTCGGCCAACCTTTTCGACACCATTTTTGAGCTTTCTATGTGGGGGCCTAGATTTTTCTTGGTACTGCCTACCGCCCAAGGGGAGGTCTGGCGGTATCTAGCTTGGGGTTAACAATTCTACTATTGAGGTAATTAATAAGGACGTAGGTGATTTTGCGGTTATGTTTCATGTGTGCTTGAGAAGTGATGGCTTGTCATGGGCACTGGTGGCGGTTTATGGAGCTGCGCAACCAGAGCTTAAGCCCGATTTTCAATTGGAATTAGTGAGAATATGCGGGTCTGAGTCTCTACCTATGTTGGTGGGTGGAGACTTTAATATCATTAGGCATCAAGACGAGAAAAAGAATAATAACTTTGATGCAAGATGGCCTTTTACGTTTAATGCAATTATTGAAATCTTTGACTTGAGAGAGATTGCTTTGTTAGGTCGACAGTTTACCTGGGCTAATAATCTTGAGGTTTCCACCTATGAAATTCTTGATCGTGTTTTGATGAGCGTTGAATGGGAGCAAAAGTTTCCTTTGATGACCGTTAGAGCTCTCCAGAGAAGTATTTCTGATCATACACCTCTTCTTTTGGACTCCGGTGATGCTGCTCATTTGGGGAACAAAGCGGTGTTCTCTTTTGAAACATATAGGTTTGAGAGGGAAGGTTTCCTTGATTTAGTAGCTCGAGAATGGTCTAAGGAAACGAGAGGTGCAACAAATATTGAATGTTGGCGGTTCAAGATATGTCATCTTAGACATATTTTTGGGGTTGGCTGAAGAATTTGAGTGGTGAATATAAACAAGAAAAAGAACGTCTGATGGATATTGTTACGCTTTAGATATCAAGGTTGAATCTTCACCACTCTACATGGTAGATCATGCTGCCAAGCGAGAGTCAGATGAGTTTCTGGTCAGGCTTATGCGGGAGGAAGAGTTAAAATGGTCCTGTCGTGCTAAAGTAAAAAAAAATTCGTGAAGGGCAAAATAATACTAAGTTTTTCCATTTGATTGCATATGGAAAGTGTAGGAAAAAAATCATCAACTAGAACAAGATGAATGAACTATTGTCGGTCAAGATATGCTAAAGGAGTATATTGCCGATTATTATAAACATTTGTTTGGGCACCCGGACTCCAATTTCTTCATGTTGGACGAGGATATGTCTGAGGATATACCCCAACTTTCTCAAGAGGAAAATGCTATTTTGACAACATCTTTCTCAGAGAAGGAAATTTTTTATGCTATTTCACAGATGGAAAGGAATGAAGCTCCAGGACCGGATGGGTTCCCTACTGAATTGTACCAGAAGTGTTGGGAGACTATCAAAGGTGACCTACTCCCTATGTTTGACGATCTTTTTAACGAAGATCTATCTTAGTTTCATCTCAATTTTGGCATTATCACTTTACTTCCTAAGAAAGATGAGGCCATTCAGATCGAGCAATTCAGACCTATTTGTTTGTTGAATGTCAGCTTTAAAATATTCACCAGAGTGGGTACTAATAGGCTCCCCATGATTGCTCAATCAGTTGTCCGCCCTACTCAAACAGCTTTCATGCCTGAACGAAACATCTTGGAGGGTGTAGTTGTTCTACATGAAACTATCCATGAGCTTCACAAAAATAAACTTGATGGAGTTGTTTTGAAGGTTGATTTTGAAAAGGCGTATGATAAAGTCAAATGGCCTTTTCTTCAACAAGCTCTATAGATGAAAGGCTTCGCAGCTGAATGGCGTCAATAGGTGCAATATTTTGTCTAGGGTGGGAGTGCTTGGGTCAAGGTAAATTATGATATTGGTCATTATTTCCAAACCCTGAAAGATCTAAGACAAGATGATCATATGTCTCCTATATACCCTTTTTAACATTGTGGCTGATATGTTGGCCATCCTCATAGCACGGGCTAAGGAGGATGGACAGATTGGTTGGCTCATCCTGCACTTGGTGCAGGGAGGCGTCTCTATTCTTCAATATGACGATGATACAACTATCTTCATGGAGAATGATTTGCAGAAGGTGACAAATATGAAACTAACACTATGTCTTTTTGAGCATCTTTCTGTCCTCAAGATAAACTTTCATCAGAGTGAGCTCTTTTGCTTTGGTAGAGCCAAAGAAAATGAAGACCAATATAGACAGTTATTTGGGTGTGAGGTCGGCACACTACCGTTAGCTTATCTTGGTATACCCATTCATCATTGAAAGCTCACTAACAAAGAATGGAAAATTATAGAAGATCATTTTGAAGAAAAAACTAAGTTGTTGGAAGGGTAAACTCATGTCATAAAGGGCACGATTAACTCTAATCAACGCAGTTCTCACAAGTTTGTCAATGTTTATGTTGTCTTTCTTTGAAATACCAAAAGGGGTATTAAAGAGACTTGATTTCTATCGTTCTAGATTCTTCTGGCAGTGTGATGAACACACACGGAAGTATCGACTGGCAACATGGGACATCTTGTGTAGACCAAAGGACCCAGGCAGATTGGACATTGAAAACTTGGAAATTAGAAATAGGTGCTTGCTTAGCAAATGGCTATTCAAGTTACAAAATAAGGAAGGGGTCTGGCAAGAGCTCCTACACAATAAATACTTATATTCGAAGACATTATCCCAGGTGGAAGCCAAACCAACTGACTCTCCATTTTGGAAGGGCTTGATGAAGGTCAAGTCTTCTTTCTTTATGAGAGGTTCATTTGAAGTTGGTGACGGTCAATCTACGAGTTTCTGGGAAGATACCTGGCTAGGGGACAATCCGCTTGCGGTTCAGTACTCATCTTTGTATAATATTGTGTGTAAGAAAGACGATACAGTTCAATTAGTCCTTGGTTCAACACCTCTGAACATCCAATTCAGGATGGCCTTGATTAGCGATAAATGGATGGCGTGGCTCCATTTAGTTCGTAGGTTGATGTTTGTCAACCTATCTCATGCGCCTGATGTCTTTAGATGGGGACTAAATACCAATGGGGTGTTTACTATCATGTCTATGTATGAAGATCTTATTAATACGGGGCGTGTGTTCCGTAGAAAGCATATATGGAAAATCAAAGTACATTTAGAGATTAAAAATTTTATGTGGTTTGTTCAGAGGAAGGTGATCCTCAATAACGATAATTTGGCTAAATCAAACTGGAATGGATGTAAGAAGTGTTTTTTTGTAATAAGGATGAAATAATTCAACATCTTTTTATTTCCTGCCGTTTCGCGGCTTTGATTTGGCGCACGGTTCATGTTGCCTAAAATTTGCCACCACCGACAAGTATCCCAAATTTGTTTGAAAACTAGTTGGTTGGTATCAACAAAATACTTATGGGTCATATCCATGTATGGGTTTGTGCCTTACTTTGGGCAATTTGGAATTGCCGGAATGACTGTGTTTTTAACAGGTCTCGCTCTATTAACTTTTTGTAGGTTATCTTCAGAGCCACCGCATCGATCCGTGTGTTTTTAACATGTCTCGCTCTATTAACTTTTTGTAGGTTCTCTGGCATTCATCACAAGACAAGACAAACTTACGAGCATCTTTGAAGAGAGTAGGCCAATAAAAACCGGATTGTAATACCTTATGTGCAGTTCTATCTCCAGCGTGGTGTCCTATGTAAGCCTCAGAGTGACACTTGCGTAGGATCTGTTCCTGTTCATGCTCAGGTACACAACGTCTAATAACACCATCTACTCCTTCTATATAAAGGTGTGGGTCATCCCAAAAGTAATGTCTTAAATCATAGAAAAGCTTTTTTTTGCTGGCGCCCTCCACCCTTGTGGCTGGATGGTGCCCCCCCCCCTCTGGTGCTTTCTTCGCCCAATATTTTTTATTTATTCCAAAACTGATCTCCATGAAATTTTAGGAATTTTGGAGTTGTGCAGAATAGGTCTCCAATATTTTCTCCTTTTCCAGTCTAGAGTTCCAGCTAGTGGCCTCATGGGCTTTTCTCCTTCTCTAATATTAAATCACTTAACCACTAGTGGCCTCATGGGCTTTGGGTGCAACCGTCTGGAGATGGTTTCATAGGCATTATTCAACCGGTTTGGCTGGCATGTCACTAATAGGTTATGTGGTTAAGTTACCCATCATTTGTGGTGTTTTCTTTTTCTTTTTGTCATTTTAGTTGATACTATGTACGTTTCATACCTATTTATTTCCTTTTAATAAAAGTGGTAGTGTGCATCATGATGATGTAGAGGCTGGGGTCTTTCCCCTTTTCGAGAAAATAATAATCTTAATGGGTGTCATCTCATGATATTTGTACCTAACAAAGATTCTGTCTTGATGCTTGAATTTTACCAGGTTCTTTCCCATTCTTACCATTCAATAATTACAGTTGTTATGTGTCTCACATTTTCTATAAGGTATATATATTGTTTTCTGTTGGATAAAACAAATTTGCAGTCTATTGATCGAGTGCAGGGCTGTAATGATTTCCCACTGTCATATCCCATTCCTTTATTAGCTATTTGTTGGTAATCTTATGTGTTGAATTTCTCTTTCAAATTTTTCAAGTTACTTCCTAATTTATGTATAACATAGACGAAGTGTGCTCTGACAGATATAACAAGGAAACATCCACATCTAATTTGTTCTTGATATATTTTATTTGATTTATATCTCACTGATCATACCATTTTTTATTTGTGAAATTAGAATCTTTGTCGTCCCAAACTTACATTTTGTTGGGCGATTGCAATATGCTCAATGAATTTGATATAAGTATACCCAGAGTATGCTAAACAGGGAAATAAATTACACTCAATAAATTTAATTTGCTTTGTCAAGGATATATAGGGCAAAAATTCCTCATATAGCTCTCCTGCTTGTATTTATTGCAATAAGCTTTTGGTCACCATTTGGGATCTTATTCCATGATCCATGTTAATCCCACAATTTTTTCCCCTCGAGTCTTGTCGGATGTCTGGAATATTACCTCTCGAGGAACCATACATGTTTATTTTTCTGTTGTTTATGTCTTGATATTAATTAGTTCAAGTATGTGAATATTGTTGTATATGCTGTCATACCAAGCCAATTTGTCTCCATGAACCTTGTTTCCCTTCAATAATATTTTTTTTTGTATTTATGCAAATTTAATGGTTTTATGTGGCATTTATTTACAATTTATTTTATCATTTTTTCATATAAATAGACGGGCGCGGCAACGCGCGCCCTCAATGATGTAGTAGTAGATGATTAGCACACCCTTGCGCCTATTGAATTCAAGCTCTGATACGTCTCCAACGTATCGATTTTTTCTGTCTTGATCTCATTGTCCAATTTCTAGTTGTTCTTTGCTCACTTGCGCATGTATCATGCATGCTTGCATCTGGGACATGCATGCAAATCTTTGTACTCACCACGTTATAATATAGAATCATTCACGCAAGTGCGTCTCTTCTGTACTTCAAGTCCAATGGGAAAACAGTTTTCTTCAATTTGTTCATGCTTCTGTGGAGCACATTATCTTTTTGAAGAATTTCTTTGAAAAGGCCTAACATCTCTGTGAAGCCCTTGTTTTATAGACCATTTGCTGCATTAAATCTGAGAAGTTCCATGGTGGCATTCAACTTGGAATATTTCTTTTTACATCTTGGTTACAATTCTTTCTTAGAGTCCGCATCAATGGTTGGCAGATCCTTGTACCCAATAATATCCTTTTTTGGGCCCTTGAAATCTACAATCATAGCAGCAAAATCTGGCATATCAAGATCATCGTCATCTATGTCGACATCTTGGTTTTCTAGTGGGTGTTTCGGCTTTCCGCTGTTCCATTGGTAGCTTGACGCATTTGCCCCGATTTTAGATTCAACATCCATGTGACACTGATCAGGGTTTGGCATCTCGCAGCCCTGGATATATTCATCCATGACCTGCTCTTCACCGCGTCTCGTCCAACATGTATATCCATCCATGAATCCGCGAGAGACTATGTGCCACTGGACATCTGCAACTTCACCTGACTCTGTATTGGCTCAATCAGTACATGGACACAGGATGTAATTTGCATCACCAATTCTCCTCTTTGTACTTTCAGCCAAATTCATGAACTCTGTGGCGCCACTGATAATATATGCGGTTCTCCGATTCTTCATCCATTGAGATCGTTCAATCCGAACCACACGAATGGTAATTAAAAACAAAAGAACAACATTACTACACGGATTAACTGCTGCCCAAAGATGCATGCATAAATCACAAGGTTTTATTTTCATAATTAGTGAGTGCGCTCCATATTGTTATCCAGATGTGCAATGACAAATATTAATGGCCAGTCAATTTACACACAGAGTACTAGTACAACACTACCCTTAGGAATTGAATACCTTAATTAAGCCACTCACGAAAATAATACCTTAATTAATTAGCCACACATGCGATCTCCACCCAGCAGGCAAAGAAGCGTGATGCGGCGGCAGGCCGAGACAGCAGGGTCGAGGAGCAAAGCTTAGTGGGGCTGCTGCCTGAAGTTCGACCTCCTCTATCCCACCATCGATCGCGATTGATGTGCTCGAATCACGCCGACGCCGACCTTGATGGTTGAGCTCCTCCTATCTCCCGCCACAGACCGAGGATTGACCTCCTATGACGCCGCCACCGCCCACCGACCGAGGATTAACCTCTTCTCCGGTAGCCGCTGTCTAGGCCGCCACCTCCATCTCTATGTGCAGAGCGGCCATTTTATTTTTTTATGGATATCCGCATAGTGGTTGTTTACACAATAGCATTGTAACTCAATTATATGTACAGGGTTGTACATCACATGCGGTTATGTAACGGCAACCGTGTCTCACCTACGTTGTCTTCTCACACGGTTTGGTGCAGAAATCGTGTGTAAAGTTGTAATACCTAACACAAACGACATGTATAAACAGTGTGGCGTATACAACATATAGTGCCATAAGTGGTTCCCGACCGTTAGCTTATCCCCACAGTTTTCCCCATTTCCCCCAAACCCCGAGATAGCCTCCAAATTCCCTCCCGTGGTGCTGACATTGGGGGAATGAGGAAGGGTGGTGCTGATGGTTTGGATGCAGCTGGTCCTGCTCGTATCGCCGCCACGACGGCGGTCGCTGCCGAGCACTTGCTTAAGGTCATCAGAAGGCAGGTGTACTACGGATCTGAATCGTCATGTCAGGTTCCAATCTATCCCGATCATTTTTAGCATGCCCAAAGTAGCTCCTTGTTGAATGCGTCCTGAATAACCTCCCCCACACACACAAGGAAAGCATTCTGCCGTCGGATCCAGAGCATGACTCCAGACTCCTGCAACACGAGTTCGACTCTGAGTTTTGTGCCACCTAGAAGTACCAAAAGCTGAGTTGTGTGCATGGGAACACTTTAGCTCGACGTGTAAGCGTGGAGGGAGTCAACATTGGCAGGCGGTTTCTCAGATTCCCCATAGAGGTTAGTGCTAAGTTCATCACTTTACTTGAGTTAATGTCACCGATCATCCTGAATACTATTTAACATTGGAATGGCTATGAGGCTTGTGCCTTTGTTAACTGGCTGGATGAAGAATCGCATGGCAGGGCTCGGAGTGTTATCACCAAGCTCACAGAAGATAACGTAAAGCTGAAGAAGAAATTGGCTAATCTGGAATGTACAATCAGTACGATGAAGCAAGAAAGAATCAATCATAGGCAATAGATGAAAGCAAGAGACAAGAAGGAACTAGCATGTGTAGTTGTGGTTGTCGCATTAGCCATGTTCTATGCGCTGTTTGCAAAGATTATTAGGGGTTTGTTTGACAGTATTGCTAAAGCACATCTAGATGTGCTCTAAGTAATGCACATCTAGGTCCTATGCCATTGATGTTACACAAAGATTCATGCAGATATTTTCCTTTGTCTTTTTTTTCTTTTCCCTTTTAGTTTGATTATTACTAGCTTCAATAAGAAGAGCTCAATGTAGTACCGGTATCGGTGCCTAATCCCAAAAATCATTCGTTCTTTTTGTTCGGAAAAAAGAAATCAGCCAATAGGAGTCCTGCGCAACCCCGGGAATTTGGATTGACTGGGTACAAATAATTGCGGTTGATTATATTAGCGGTTAGATAATATGTTAACCCCCGCTTCAATTGGCATTTCCTATTTGATGATAACATAGACCTAGCGTAGGGTTATAGGCCTGACCTATATGCCCCACCCAAGGTCACTACCCTAAAAGCAAAGACATTCAAAGAACAACAGGGAGTATCAATTGAAGTCGTCGAGTGAAATCCACTCGACCAGTCATCTCACTCGGGTACCCCTCCATCCTAATATCACTCGAACAAGATGAAGCCATTCGACTATACGAGAAACCACTCGACCTACAGAAGACCAGGAGTCACTCAGGACGGCAACGCTCGAACAATCACTCTATAGTCCTAAAGGTCATTAAATACACTTTATAGCTGGCGTTATCAGTAACATCCTATCTTAATGTACACTGAACCCCTGTAACGGAGGTGGCTGTGGTCCTGGCACACTCTATATAAGCCACCCCCTCCTCTGGGACAAGGGTTCACACCCAATGTAACACGCACACACTAATATTCCAGTTGACCGCCTCAGGCCACCGAGACGTAGGGATTTTACCTCCTCCGAGAGGGGCTTGAACTCGTAAAACTCGTGTGTACAATCTCGCCGTAGATAGGGCCTCGCCTCCTCATATGTACCCCCCCTATTCTTACTGTCAGACTTAGTACCATGATAGTTGGCGCCCACCGTGTGGCAAAGCGTCTTAGCGACTTCCGGAGAGGTTGCATTTTCTCCAATCTTCATCAACATGGTTTCCGGCGGCGGTTTGGTCGTAGGCCGCGAGTTCCGACTCAATGCGCTTACTTTCATCACCGACGGCTCCGCCTGGCTCCAGGAGGCCCCCCTCGAGGTCGAGGCTCTCCCGGTCCATGGTTCGTCGCACTTCCACGCGAGTGCCTGCGGCGTCCTCCTTCAGCAGCCATCGACCCCATATCAGTCAGTCTTCGTTTCGTCTTCTCACTCTGCTGGGCACCACCGCAAGCGATCTGGTCAATCACGGCTCCAGCGGTAGGTGAAGCATGCGGTGGCTCATCAGACGTTCACCCACCAAGTCACGGTTATCGAGCTCGACGTATTTCACTGCGAGTCAGTCGACCTGTTGACTGATTTCACAGACACATTTTCTGAGAGCGGGAGTTGTGACTCCGCGCCAGAAGTCCTTATGGTCGACTCCCATCCCAGCCCACCTGGTTTTCATCGCAGCGGTGGTAACGGTGGTGGCGACGGCCCGTCATTCGGCCATGAGGAGTATCAGCCCCAACCTCTCAGCTCGCAGCAGAGGTAGGAGCTGCACCGCCGCAATGTGGAGGCTCTCCAGACCCCCATCATAGGGGAAACCATCGAGGCTCACGCCTTAGAGGCAGTGCGCCTGGCCATGCTGGCTGAGCGCACTCATTTGGAGAATCTCCAACATTCTCTCGATGAGCGTGCCCGTCGGCTGATCCCCGAGTCCAGTCGACGTACATGACATTTGTTTCCACCGGAAACTCGGGTATTCCGCACAACAATCTAGAATCTTGCAGCTGCTGCGCGTATTGTAGAACCCATTCAACCGTCCCGTTCAGAGGCTGGAAGAGGCTTGGAAGAAATCAGGGCGCTGCTCCGAGCAGCGGGAGACCTGAACTCTGCCATGTCCTAGTCGTGGAACAGAATCTACAGTAGATTAGTAACGGCAGACACCGTTCAGTTGGCACACAGTCTTGGGTCACCTTTGCAGCGTGAAGATGGTGATCACCCTCGAGGTCGGCACCTGGGAAGAGCTCATGGAGGGTATGATCGTGAGTAGGCCCGCGATAACCACCGTCAAGCGCCTTTGCCCCTTCCGAGGTACGGGTCATACGTGCCCCGGCGGTATTATGACAGGCGTCCGTATGGAAATGACCACATAGTTCCAGTCGACCCAAGAGAGCCTGGCTTCGATGCAAGGTCAGTCCTTGTTCAGGGTTTGGTCGACCGGAACAGAGCATACGGAGAAGGGTTGGTTAGAGACATGCCTAGTGGAAGCAGGGTCCACAGTTTTGGCTCTGAGTGTTTTGCAAGAGCCACCAGAGCCGCTGAGATTCCTCACAACTTCAGATTGGTGATTGGCGTCAGTAAGTTCACTGGAGAATGAAAGCCCGACACTTGGCCTGAAGACTACCGAGTGGCCGTGCACATTGGTGGCGGCAGCGATGAGGTGGCCATGAAGCACCTCCCTCTGATGCTTGAAGGTTATGCCAGGGCCTGGCTGAATTAGCTGGCCCCTGGGAGCATTTTGAGTTGGGATAAGTTGGCCCGAGTGTTTACCAGAACATTTGAGGGCACCTGCAAGAGACCTGCTGGTCTGCCAGAATTGCAGAATTGCATGCAGAAACCGAATGAAACCTTGAGAAATTATATCCAGAGATGGATCACTCTGCACCACACAGTGGAGAATGTGTCAGATCACGAAGCAGTTTGTGCCTTTAAGGAAGGCGTTCGCTACAGAGAGCTCAATCTGAAGTTTGGTCGAACCGGAGATATCTCTCTGCCTCAGATGATGGAGATTGCCACCAAATATGCTAACAACGAAGAAGAAGACCGACTCCGGAGTGGAAAGAATAGACCAGTCGCCCGGGACACTGGAGGAGGAAATTCCAGTCGGAAGCAGAAGTGAAAGGCTGAGGCAGCAGGCCCTGCCGAGGCAGCAGTGTTGAATCAAGGAAAGTTCAAGGGGAAGCCAAAAGGGCCTTGGATCCCTAAGAAAGGGATGGATGAAGTAGGGAATGATGTGATGGATTTGCCGTGTCATATTCACACCAAAAAGGATGAGGAGGGGAACTTGATTCTCCCCAAGCATATGGCTCGTTAATGTCGACTCCTAATCTAGAGCTTCCGAGAAAGCCAAGCCAGTGAAAAGGACAAAGAGTCCGATAAGGAGGAAGACAAAGACGATGATGGTGGTTACCCCAATGTTAATGCCACCTTGGTGATTTTAGTTGATCTCGAGAGAAAAAGTCGACTGAAAGTCATTAACATAGAGGTGAACATGGTTGCTCCGGCAACACCAAAGTATTTGAAGTGGTCAAAAACCCCTATTACATTTGACCAGTTCGACCACCCGCCATGTGTTGCTACCCCTGGGCGGCAAGCGTTGGTGGTCGACCCAGTCATTGGGGGCACTCGACTGACCAAGGTTTTGATGGATGGTGGCAGTGCTATGAATATCCTATACGCTGAGGCCCTCAAAGGAATGGGCATTCCGATGTCCAAGCTCAGCGAGAGCAACATACGATTCCATGGAGTCATCTCAGGAAAGAAAGTCGACTCACTCGGTAAGATCACTCTTGACGTGGCTTTCAGCGATGAGAAGAATTACCGCAAGGAAAAGTTGACGTTTGAGGTAGTGGATTTCCAAAGTACGTATCATGCCATTTTGGGCAGACCTGCCTATGCTAGCTTCATGGATCGACCGTGTTATGTGTACCTCAAGATGAAGATGCCTGGCCCCAAAGGCGTGATAACGGTCGCTGGTAACCGGCAAAGAGCAGAAGACTGTCTTCAGGATGGTGCGAACATAGCAGATGTGCAGATGGCAGCAGTAGAGTTTGAAGAGTACCAGAAGACTGCAGATCTGAGTGATTTGCTGCGTGCCAAGAGGCCTACATCGGAGTCCGCATTTCAGTCGGCCGACGAGACCAAGCCAGTCCACATTCACCCTACCGACCCCAATGCTGCTCCGACCCATATCTCACCGACACTCGATAGCAAATAGGAAGAAGCACTCATCCAGTTCCTCCATGAGAACTGGGACATATTTGCATGGAAGCCATCTGACATGCCAGGTGTACCCAGGGGACTAGCTGAGCTCTGTTTGTGAGTCGACCGAAAGGCAAAACCCGTTAAGGAAGATCTCCGTCGGTCCGCCGTGGAGAAAAGAAAGGCGATTAGCGAGGAGGTGGCTCAGCTTTTAGCTGCTGAGTTCATCCGTGAGATATACCACTCCGAGTGGCTCACCAATGTCATTATGGTCCCCAAGAAAGATAAATCACTTCGAATGTGTATTGACTTCAAACACATCAATCGGGCCTTCCCGAAAGATCATTTTCCTCTGCCCCGCATCGACCATATAGTCGACTCAACAGCGGGATGTGAGCGACTGTCCTTTTTGGATGCTTACTCCGGGTACCATCAGATCCGACTGTATGGACCCGACGAGATAAAGACAGCTTTCATCACCCCGTTCGGGTGGTTTTGCTATGTTACTATGCCCTTTGGCCTCAAGAATGTTGGTGCCACATTCATGTGCATGATTCAGAAGTACCTGCTCACTCAAATCAGTCGGAATTTGGAAGCATACATGGATGCCATAGTGGTTAAGTCACGCAAAGGTTCCGACCTGCTGACTGGCCTCGCTGAAACCTTTGCCAACTTAAGAAGATATGATATCAAGCTCAATCCATCAAAGTGCACATTCGGAGTTCCCGGCGGAAAGTTACTTGGTTTTCTCGTTTCCGAACGAGGGATCGACGTGAATCCAGAGAAGATTGGCACAATCCTCCGAATGAAGCGCCCAGTGCGTGTGCACGATGTTCAGAAGCTTACTTGTTGTTTGGTCGCCTTGAGTCGATTCATCTCACGCCTTAGTGAAAAGGCACTGCCTCTTTACCGACTGATGAAGAAGTCTAACAAGTTCGAGTGGAATGACGAAGCTGAACCAACATTTGAAGAGCTCAAAGCCCTGCTCTCCACCCAGCCGGTGCTTGCTGTTCCAGTCAGCAAGGAGCCTTTACTGCTTTACATCGCAGCCACGGGACAGGCTGTTAGCACAATGCTCACGGTCGAGCGGGAAGAAGAAGGCAAAGCCTTCAAAGTTCAGCAACCTGTGTATTACAATTCAGAAGTCTTGACCCCGTCAGTGCAGAGATACCCTCATTAACAGAAGCTTGACTATGGGATTTACCTGACCACGAAGAAAGTTGCACACTATTTCTCTGATCATTTAGCTTCAGTCATCAGCGACGCTCCATTGTCAGAAATTCTAAATAACAGAGATGCAACTGGTCGAGTGGCAAAACGGGCGATTGAACTCCTTCCTTTAGATATGAAGTTTGAGGCAAAGAAGGCCATCAAGTCTCAAGCAATTGTAGATTTCCTCGCTGAGTGGATAGAACAACAGCAGCCGACTCAGATTCAGTCGGAACATTAGATCATGTTCTTTGATGGATCCAAGATGTTGAACGGCTCTGGTGCAGGAGTGGTTTTAGTGTCCCCACTAGGAGACAAGCTCAGTTATGTCCTCCAGATCCACTTTGATTCTTCAAACAATGAAGCTGTGTATGAGGCACTATTGTATGGGTTGCGTATGGCCATTTCACTCGACGTCCGGCGCTTGATAGTCTACGGCGACTCAGACTTAGTGGTTAATCAAGTAATGAAGGAATAAGATGGCACGAGTCCAACAATGACTGGTTATTGCAATGCAGTGAGAAAGCTAGACAAGAAGTTTGAGAGGTTAGAGCTCCACCACATGCCACGAATCAAGAATGAAGCCGCTGATGATATGGCGAAGATAGGTTCCACTCGGAAGCCTATCCCCAGCAACGTGTTCTTGGAGCATCTCCACACCCCGTCAATACAAGAAGATCCCTTCAAGGAAGAGCCCCCGCAACCAATAAGTTCAACCGACCCGACATAGATTGAGGTTCCACCTATGGTCAATTTGATCATGGAAGTCTTGGTGATCACGCCTGATTGGATGGTACCGTACATCGCGTATATTCTCAGGCAGGAGCTCCCAGAGGATGAGGACGAAGCTTGCCAGATACTCCATCGATCCAAAGCCTTTACCGTGATTAAAGGGCAGCTTTACAGAGAACGTGTCACAGGACTGGCTCAATGCTGCATCACCTCGGAAGAAGGTTAAATGATCCTAACGATATCCACTCCGGGCCTTTGGTCACCATGCGTCCTCTTGGACCATCATGGCCAAAGCATACCGTGTGGGATTCTATTGGCCTCGAGCAAATGAGATGGCAAAAGATATAGTCGACAAGTGCACAGTTGTTAGTTCTACTCCAACTTGTCCCACAAGCCTGTGTCTGCCCTGAAGACTATTCCGCTCATCTGGCTGTTTGCAGTTTGGGGGTTGGATATGGTTGGACCCATCAAGACCGGCAGAAGTGGTTTCACTCATTTGCTTGTAGCAGTCGACAAGTTCACTAAGTGGATCAAATCCAAGCCCATCAAAAACCTTGACTCAAGCACTACCGTCAGTTTCATCAACGAGTTGATATTCAGATATGGAGTTCCTCACAGCATTATCACAGGTAACGACTCCAACTTTGATTCTGATGAGTTCAAGGTGTTCTGCGCGTCCCAAGGCACTCGGGTCGACTATGCGTCTGTTGCACACTCGCAATCAAATGGACAAGCAGAATGGATGAATGGTTTGATCCATCAAGGGTTAAAACCCGGCTGATGCGTGACCTCAAGCACGCTGCTGGAGCTTGGGTGACTGAATTACCATCCGTCATATGGGGGTTGAGAACGACGCCGAACCGGTCGACTCACTGAACCCCTTTCTTCCTAGTGTACGGCGCCGAGGTTGTGCTTCCGAGTTACTTGCTGCACAATGCCCCCCGAGTGTAACTCTTCTCAGAAGTTGAAGCAGAGCAGGCACGCGAAGACAAAGTTGATCTCCTGGAAGAGGAACGTGAGATGGCTTTGATTCATTCAACCATCTATCAGCAAGATTTGCGTCGATTCCATGCCCGTAATGTCAGAGGTCAAGCATTTCAGGAAGGAGACCTTTGTGCTCCGAGTGGATCAGAAATGGCCTCACAAGCTTGCTCCGTCCTGAGAAGGTCCCTTCAACATCACCAAGGTGCATCACAATGGAGCATACCACATCTACAACGTAGCCAAGAACATGGACGAGCCACGCGCATTGAACACAGAGCTGCTTTGTCCTTTCTATACCTAAAAACACTCGACCCGACAAGTTGTAATAAGAGTACTTCAGTTTGCTTTCCAAAGACAAGATTTTTGCAGTATCTTAATGATTGATTCCCCGTAATCATTTGTGTCTAAATCCCCTAGTGGGTGGCTTAGCCGCGGACCTGATTCGCCTAAGTTAAAAAAACACTCCGAGTGGAGAGAAATCCTCCCACTCGGGGGCTTAGCTACGACCCCGTACTCACCTAAGTTAAGACATTCTGAGTGGAGAGAAATCCTCACACTTCGAGGCTTAGCTGCGACCCAGTACTGGCCTAAGTTAAAAAAATCCGAGTGGAGAGCAATCCTCCCACTCGGGGGCTTAACTACGACCCCGTACTCGCCTAAGTTAAAAACATTCTGAGTGTAGAGCAATCCTCCCACTCGGAGGCTTAGCCACGACCCCGTATTCGCATAAGTTAAAAATATTCTGAGTGGAGAGCAATCCTCCAACTTGGAGGCTTAGCTGCGACCTTGTAGTCGCCTAAGTTAAAAACATTCCGAGTCGAGAGAAATCCTCCCACTCGGGGGCTTAGCTGCGACCCCATACTC
>NC_041387.1:201111194-201152235 GCF_002162155.2 Triticum dicoccoides | reverse complement strand
CTCCCACTCGGAGGCTTAGCAGCGACCCCGTACTCGTCTAAGTTAAAAACATTCCGAGTGGAGAGAAATCCTCCCACTCGAGGGGTTAGCTACGACCCCGTACTCGCCTAAGTTAAAAACACTCTGAGTGGAAGGCAATCCTCCCACTCGGGGGCTTAGCTGCGACCCCATACTCTCCTAAGTTAGAAACACTCCGAGTGGAGAGAAATCCTCCCACCCGGGGGCTTAACTGCGACCCCGTACTCGCCTAAATTAAAAACACTCCGAGTGGAAAGAAATCCTCCCACTCGGGGGCTTAGCCGCGACCCTGTACTCGCCTAAGTTAAAAAACACTCCGAGTGGAGAGAAATCCTCCCACTCGGGGACTTAGCTGCGACCCCGTACTTACCTAAGTCACGAAGGTCCTCTGAGCTGCCTCACAAGTACAACATGTGCTCCGTCCTGGTCCGCAAGGTTGACGAGGTGTCGACTGAACCCAGTGTCAGAGCTGCGTCACAAGTATAATGTACGCTCCATCCCGATCCACAAGGAAGACGAGGTGTCAATTGAATATAGCATCAGAGTTGCGCCACAAGTACAATGTACGCTCCATTCCGATCCGCAAGGACGATGAGGTATCGATTGAACACATCGTCTGAGTCATTCAATGGAAGGTGAAAAGATCAAGTTCGCTCAAAATCGAAAGACATTCAAAGGCGATAAAGGCAAAGCCATCGTATTCAAGGAAAACCAAGGTTAGATAAATCCTGCAGAAGTTCAAAACCGCAACAGGAAGAAGTACTCAGGCATCAAGCCTGAAAGAGTTTAACGGTTACATAACCACTCGGCATTCCAAGGCAAATAAAGGTGGGGCATAATGTTTGTTCACTCGGCAGGAGAAGGACTTGCTGGATCACAAAAGCTGTCATGGTCGATGTTGTCTGTGATGCTAGTGGCGGCGTCAACGAAGGTGTCCATAAAGGACAGGAAGCTGGGCTTCTTGGTGTTGGGAACCTTGAGAGGCGCCAGCTTGTCTTCTCTGACATCCTTGCAGTGCACTCAGACCAACGACAAAGCAACATCGGCGCCACAATGAGTAGATGACTTATTCCATTCCCGCACTCGACCAGGGATTTGATTCAGTCGAGTCATCAGAGACTCAAGATCCTATGAGAGTTCAATGTGATCCCAGAGTTCAACATTAATCCACGTCATTGCCACCTTCAGACAAGCGAGATAATCCACAACATTGTCCAAGAGAGACTCCAATCGCAACACATTCATCGCAACATCATCTTTGACAGGAGATTTTATGGGGTCAAGACCTGTCTTGACCCGCCCAGTTTCTGCTTCAAAATCTTGACAAAGTTCTGCACAGTCGGAAAAGCAGTGAGTCGACAGTTTAACAAGGTGTGACAGTCGACATCGACAAATCAGTTGAACAAAAGAAAATACCTTCAAGTTTCAAGACCAACTTCGCAGCGAGCTGCCCCAGACAAGCCTCCAATTCGCCCTTCTTGGCCTTGAGACTTCCAACTTCATTAGTCAAGCTTTCGTTGTCCTTCTTCAGCTGCGCAACCTCCTGGTTGGCTTCAGTAATGGCAGTCTTCAACTTGGAGTTCTCCTCTTCCAACTTATTGAATGAGGCCAACTTCTTGTCAGCGAGTGTCGTTTTCTCTCGTGCCTCCTTCTGAGCTGTGGCAAGGTCTTGATCCTTCTTCTCCAGAGCCTCCTTCATTTTCTCTAAAGAAATAACATTCTTCAGACGAGCTTGGATTTGACTGTTTTCACTATGCACATCTGCTTGAGTGGAGTCACTCGGTTCAAAAAGACTAAAGAAAGAAAAGAGAGAGAGAGATAGTCATAAGGTGGACAGTCGACGGAATGTTACCTCCCATGGTAGCTGCTTCTTCCTGGCCCTTCTTGAGATTCTTCTTGGCCAGCTCCAGATCAAAGTTAAGGTTGAACTCCTTCTTCTCTAGGTCAAAAAATTGGGCTCGAAGATCACAAGACTTCTGCAGTTAGCAAATAAGATATGTCGGTCAACAGAAACAAAAGTCAATCACAGCAAAAATTGCTCTAAGACTACCACCGAATCAAACATTCAACAGTAGTCTCGGGGACTACACCCAGTGGGTGCACTTGGCGTGCCCCCACTACTCCAGTTTTACACTCGGCATGGTCTGCCCAGCGTGAGTAAAAAAAGAGATTCTCAGACCCCAGCTGACTATCACCAGTCGACCGTGGTCTTGGGGACTACAGCTAGTGGGTGCACTCTGCGTGCCCCCACTGGTTCAGAAAAACACTCGACTCAACCTGGTCGACTCAAGTGGAAGAACTGCTCAAAACTAAAACAGAACACCTAGTGGGTGATTGGATGTGAAATGCAGAACTATGATAGATGCACATAAAAGGATCCAAAACGATCATCCAAGGACACCTTATGGACAATGAAGCAATAGTTGCAACTACCACTAGTCAAGATACCAGTCGGAAACTAACTAACCTTGACGTTGGCTTGCAGAGCGGTGCTGGCATTGTACGCAACATGACTGGCCTTGTGCACCACCTTTGTCTGCTCCATCACGAGGTTTGCATGGAGAAGGGCCTCCCTGGCAGCACTCGGTGGGTCATTTGGAGTGTGATATGCAGAAAAAAGCGATGATGGCAGTACAGTCGGAGCGGTCACAGGATCTGAAGAATGGAGTTGTCGGGTGCAGTGGAGATCTGGGCAGTCGACCCCAAAGGACGGTCAGTCGACAGTGGATTGGCAAAGGTAACTTTGGCCCGAGCCGGTGACACGTCCATTTTGCATCATGCTTTTATAACGATATTTATCGCATTATGGGCTGTTATTACACATTATGTCACAATACTTATGGCTATTCTCTCTCATTTTACAAGGTTTATCATGAAGAGGGAGAATGTCGGCAGCTGGGATTTTGGCTGGAAAAGGGGCACATATTGGAAACCTATTCTACACAGCTCCAAAAATCCTGAAACTCCACGAAAGTCATTTTTGGAATTAATAAGAATTATTGAGCAAAGAAAGTACCAGAGGGGGCCCACGCCCTGGCCATGAGGGTGGGGGTGCGCTCCCCCTACTGGGCGCGCCACCTGTCTCGTGGGCCCCCTGTTGGCCCTTCGGTGCCCATCTTCTGCTATATGAAGTCTCTTACCCTGGAAAAAATCATAAGCAAGCTTACGGGACAAAACTCCGCCGCAACGAGGTGGAACCTTGGCCGAACCAATCTAGGGCTCCGGCGGAGCTGTTCTGCCGGGGAAACTTCCCTCCGGGAGGGGGAAATCATCACCATCGTCTTCACCAATGATCCTCTCATCTGGAGGGGGTCAATCTCCATCAACATCTTCACCAACACCATCTCCTCTCAAAACCCTAGTTCATCTCTTGTATCCAATCGTGTATCAAAACCACAAATTGGTACCTGTGGGTTGCTAGTAGTGTTGATTACTCCTTGTAGTTGGTGCTCATTGGTTTACTTGGTGGAAGATCATATGTTCCGATCCATAATGCATATTAATACTCTTCTGATTATGAACATGAATATGCTTTGTGAGTAGTTACATTTGTTCCTGAGGACATGGGTGAAGTCTTGCTATTAGTAGTCATGTGAATTTGGTATTCGTTCGATATTTTGATTAGATGTATGTTGTCTCTCCTCTAGTGGTGTTATGTGAACGTCGACTACATGACACTTAACCATTATTTGGGCCTAGAGGAAGGCATTGGGAAGTAATAAGTAGATGATGGGTTGCTAGAGTGACAGAAGCTTAAACCCTAGTTTATGCGTTGCTTCATAAGGGGCTGATTTGGATCCACTAGTTTGATGCTATGGTTAGGTTTACCTTAATACTTCTTTTGTAGTTGCGGATGCTTGCAATAGAGGTTATTCATAAGTGGGATGCTTGTCCAACAAAGGGCAGTACCCAAGCACAGGTCCACCCACATATCAAATTATCAAAGTACCGAACGTGAATCATATGAGCGTGATGAAAACTAGCTTCACGATAATTCACATGTGTCTTCGGGAGCGTTTTCTCATTATAAGAAATTGTCGAGGCTTGTCCTTTGCTACAAAAAGGATTGGGCCACCTTGCTGCACCTTATTTACTTTTATTCCTTGTTACCCGTTACGAATTATCTTATCACAAAACTATCTATTACATACAATTTCATTGCTTGCAGAGAATACCTTACTGAAAACTGCTTGTCATTTTCCTTCTGCTCCTCTGTGGGTTCGACACTCTTACTTATCAAAAGGACTACGATAGATCCCATATACTTGTGGGTCATCAACCAGATCTACGGATCATTGGACCACCATCTCTGGAGCCGATGTCGACTGAGGCACCTGAACCTCAGTCGTCCTCCCGCTTGAGGCCCTGCCCCTCCTTCTCCTCTCTTTCAGAGGCACTTCTTCCTCATCATCCGGAAGCTCAACGACGTCCCACGGAGATGCAACAAGAAGCAACCACGAGAGTTCAGTCGACCGAAAACCCTGTCGCAGAACAAATTCAAGATACCAAGAGCATACCAGTTTTGGATGTAGCCGCATCATTAGCCCCCTCATTACCCGGGGCCTTGTCAACATCCATGGAGGTCGCAGAAGTTGAAGCACTAAAAAGTTTATAATCCATTTGGTCAAAGTAGAACTATGAGACGGTAGAAGAAAACACACAAAGATAGAACACTCACCCAGAGGCAACAGGAACATGCATCTTGATCTTGGGCAAGGTCTTCCGAGACTTCGAAGGGGCGACCTTGGGTTGCTTGGAGACCTTCTCTACCGCCTTCGGGGTCAAAGTCCGAGTGCGTTTATGTGCTTGCATACTCGGAGCCACGGTCTTGCCATGCCCGCCCCCTGTCAGTGTACAAATGTAGGGGCTCTCCTTTTGACCCATTTACTTGTGCATGGGCAGTCAGAGCCACCCGCCACGGCCACGCATAACAGGGCAGGAAAGGGAAGCTGGAGAGAAGCCGAAGGGAGAAGACAAACAAGGCAACAACAAGGACCAAGGCCACAAAGATCGGATGGACGAAGTGGGTTTCCCCGGCAAGGACCCTTGCTGGGGCAACCTCAGCGGCCCCGGCAAGGCCCTTGCCGGGGAGCTCGCCCCCACTAGCCGAGCGAGCCACCTTTGAGCCCACCAACGCTAGAAAAACGCATTGGGACAGGGCTAGGGAGGCACCTCCGTGGTGGCATGCAGATCTTTGTGAAGACATAGAATGCTCAAGATCAAATGAGGATAGGAAGGCAACAATCCTGGCCAAGATCCTCACCGAAGGAACCCACAAGACACCCGGCAAGATCCTTGCCGGGGACGCCAGCGTGCCACGGAAAGACCCTTGCCGGGCCACCCGGCAAGGCCATCACCAAACGCGCGAGCAGGGCCACTACCAGGTCCACACCAGCCAAGTCTCCGCCGCCGTTTGCAGGCAGCTGTCGCCCAACCAGCTGGGCAGGCACCTGCGTGGCAACATGCAGCCCTTCGTGGAGGCTCCACCACTGCGCCACCTCAGCTGACTGCCTGCCTACATGGTACCGCATGCACCTCTATCCAGGGCGCGTGTCGAAGCGAGGAGGAGAGGCGACGGACGGGACAGGCCTTGCTCCCGCCCCCGATAAAGTGAGGGGACACCTAAGCCTCGCATTACGGTTGGCCAGCTCGCCCTGGGCAGCCTTCAGTTCGTCCTGGGCCTGGCGTAACCAGTCATGCGCCTCGGTGACGCGCCCCTCAAAGTCCTCCTCCGCCTTATCCACCACCGCCGCCCTGGACTTGGCCTTGTCTAGGCGGGCGCGTTGGAGCGCCTGAAGCTTTCGGAAGCTGGCACCCATGGCCTAGAGTAGCCTCTCCTCCTGGGAGCCAGCGCCATCGACGCCCGGCTCGTCGACGACCTCAAGCCCGGCAGCGGCAAGCGCCTCCTCGTCAAACACCTCTCCCTTAAAGGGAGCCCTGGTGCTCGACGCGCCAAGGAGATGGACGAGAAGGTCGTTGCTTACCTTCAGGTACCTGCCAGAGCCGGAGGCAGCAGAGGAGGAAGGCAGGTCATGAAACGCCACCTCCTCGGCAGTGGCCTTGCCAGCCTCCACGGCAGCCCCCTTGCCGGGCTCTTCAACGGGCCCCTTGGCATCGTCCTCAGCAGCGCCCTCGGCGCTCTCCTCGGCAGCAATCTTCTCTGCCTCCGCCGCGGCAACCGCGACGATGTCCTTGATGGCGGTGTCGATGTCCTCTAAGCCTACCGAGGAGGGGTCTAGATTCCAAGAAGGAGATAGGGCGGAGCCAAGATCGAAAGCCAGTAAGAAACAACGGAAAGAAAGAAAACAAGCGGAAGTGGAGAGCGAGTGGCTTACCCGTGCCGGGCTGAAAGGCGAAAGCCCCTTCTCCGCCAAGGTGTGGCGTCAAGGCAAAGCCGCCGGCGCCTGCGTTCTCCTCCCCCTCCTCCGTGTGCACGGACTCAGTGCTTGGTGCCCTTGCTGGGGATGCCCCTTGGGGCGGTGTAGTTGACGGAGGCGGCACGATTGGAGAATCCCTCTATGGCTCCCTTTGGTGCTGCTCCTCTCCTACATCCACGGCATGGTTAACACTAGAGCATCACGCATGATGCACGTTGATAGAGGGCGGGTGATGGACTCACGCTGGGGGCTGGGTTGGGGGCTGCTGTCCGGGCTGCTCGACACCACTAGTGGCGTACTGGAGGTGCCTGCCGGGGGCTGGCCACTCACCGAAATCCTGGCCCTCTTTATCCTCTGGGCCAGCGTCTCCGCATCCCTGCAAGATGAAGACAGTAAGCAACGCCACCAGGGGAAGTGTAAGGAATGAGGGAGGAATGCAGAAGCTTACTCTCCATTCTCTTCCTCCTCCTTTGTTGCTTTCCTTTTTATCTCCGGGCTGAGAGGCCCGGGCTCTCTCTCCGGGCTAAGAGGCCCGAAGTCAAACGCGATCCCCGCGCCGATGGTTGCCGGCGAATGGGGAGGCGATGGCGTCCGGGCGCGCTTGAACGACGAAGAAGCAGATGCCTTCTTCTTCGACGCCACGGCTTTCACCGTTTTCTTCATTGCCACTGCCCTCGTCTGGCGCACGGGCGCTTCCTGGGCTTGCTGAAGCTGCACGGCCCGGTCAAGGCGGACTGGCTCGCCGGAGGTGGCCCGCCGCAGGACCTGCCTTTCGATGATCGGGGGATTGACGGTCGTGGTCCTCTCCTCCTCGCCCTCCTCCGACGATGACCCATCGGCAGCGTCTTCAACGAGGGGAGCCCCGGTGTCGGCGCCGCTGGCTTCCCCAGCGGCTAGTGCCCACCGGGCGAGCTCCCCCTCCTCCGCCTCCGCCGCAACCTTGTCCACCATGCCACCGGCGCTGCCGGCCTCCTTGACGAGCTTTGCCTCCTCCTTGGCAAGCCTCGCTTCCTCCAACCTGGTGGCGATATAATCCAGCTCCGCCGGAGAAGTGTCCAGGATAAGCCGCGGCTCGGCGGTGACGTACACATCATGCAAGGTGTTGAAGAACTCCTGCACCGTGAGCCCGTCCGGCTCAACCCAGTTGAGGTCAAGGCCATGCGCGTTGAAGAGTGGCATCGTGGCAATGATCTCGTTCGAGCGAGAGTTGTTGCTCAGCGGAACCACTCCCGCCGGTAGCTTGAAAACGGGTTCCTTGTCGCCCTTGCCGGCCTTCGCGGCGGCCCTGGCAAGCTTGCCGGACTGCTCGACCTCACCCTCATCGTCAACCTCGAGCTGGAAGATCCATTGGCAGAGATGAGCGTGCATCAGCACCGTCAGGTTGTTGTCGAGGCCAGGGCGGAACCTCATGATGTCGGCAGCGTTCATGAAGAGCCAGGACGACCTCCCCTTCTCATGCAGAGGGGCAATCCGGCGGTGGATGAAGTCCGCCCCGATCATTTCGAGGGTGAGCCCGGCCTGGGTGAGCTGAAGAATCCTGGTGGTGGCGACCGTGAGCTTCGCATCGTCGGCGTCGGCGTCGCCCCAATCGCCCCCACGTACCGGCGGCTTCTAGCGAACCTCACAGAATGCCCATGGGTCCTCCTCCTCAATCCAGCATCACTGGCCCCGCCATTCTTCCCACCTCTCCTTCGTGGCGCCGTCCGGGTACGCCCCCTTGGCCCTCGGGATCCAGGCGACACAGCCAGCGATGGCACCCCTTTCTGAATCCGAGGGGAGAAGTAATGGCGGAAGAGCGCCGTGCTGGGGTGCACCCCGACGAAGCCCTCGTAGAGATGTGCGAAGAGATCCATGCACGCCACGACATTCGGGGTGAAATCCAAGAGATGGAAGCCGTAGGTGTGCATGATGTCCTTGAAGAAATCAGAAAAGGGGGGACAGAGCCCGCAAGAGAAATAGTCGACGAAGAAGGGGCACCGATTTGGGGAGGGCCCAGCGCTGGCAGGGACGACGTGCGTGGCTGGATGCCCCGTCTTCTTTCCCCCCGTCTTCACTCCCCACAGGTCCTTAAACATCTCTCAGAGCTCGGGCACGCCGACTGTCGAGGGGAAATAGGCGAACTGCACCCGTCGCGCCACCAGCTCGCTCTCCGGCTACTTCGACACCCCAACATCCTTCACCGCTCCCTTGCTCTTGGTGGACTTAGGCGCCATGGCGGCTGTGGGGAGCACGGCGGCGATGGACAAAGGAAGAGAGGCTCGAGGAGAAGGAAGAAAGGGGGCGGCGGTTCTGAGATTGGAGGAAGGCGCCAGGGAGGGGTAAAGTGAGCAGCGCGCCCGCATTATTCCTTTTTATGGGGAAGGCGCGGGCCGCCTCCTTTCCCATTAACTGCGATACGACGCATGCGTGCAGATGTTGTCCCATGCATGCCTCCCACGTCACGCGCACGCACACGACCCCCATGTCGCGCGTTTAACACGGGTCGTGGGGAAGTGCAACGGACAGAGCAGTTACCGCGGTAAAATCTGCCCCAACTGCCCGCGCACCGTTCTGGGCCTGGCCCAACAACGTGCTGCGCTTATGTGTAACCCAGGTCCGGGGCTCCTGTCGGTGTACAAAAGTAGGGGCTCTCCTTTTGACCCCTTTACTTGTGCATGGGCAGTCAGAGCCACCCGCCACGGCCACGCATAACAGGGCAGGAAAGGGAAGCCGGAGAGAAGCCGAAGGCACAAGACAAACAAGGCAACAACAAGGACCAAGGACACAAAGATCGGATGGATGAACTGGGTTTCCCCGGCAAGGACCCTTGCCAGGGCAACCTTAGCGGCCCCAGCAAGGCCCTTTCCAAGGGAGCTCGCCCCCACCAGCCGAGCGAGCCACCTTTGAGCCCACCAACGCTAGACAAACGCATTGGGATAGGGCTCGGGAGGCACCTCCATGGTGGCATGCAGATCTTTGTGAATACATAGAATGCTTAAGATCAAATGAGGATAGGGAGGCAACAATCCTCTCCAAGATCCTCACCGAAGGAACCCACAAGACCCCCGACAAGATGCTTGCCGGGGACGCCAGCGCGCCACGGCAAGACCCTTGTCTGGCCACCTGGCAAGGCCCTCGCCAAACATGCCAGCAGGGCCACTACCAGGTCCGCACTAGCCAAGTATCCGCCGCCATTCACATGCAGTTGCCGACCCAACCAGCTGGGCAGGTACCTGCGTGGCAACATGTAGCCCTTCGTTGAGGCTCCACCATCGCGCCACCTCAGCGGCCTGCCTGCCTACATGGCACCGCATGCACCGCTGTCCAGGGCGTGTGTCGAAGCGAGGAGGAGCGGCGACGGACGGGACGGGCCTCGCTCCCGCCCCCGATAAAGTGAGGGGACACCTAAGCCTCGCATTAAATGCGCTTTGTCCTGTAATACCAACAATAAGCTCACAGCGCTGTAGCACTTTCCACCTCCTGTGTGCCACTGTGGCAGCCCCTTTTGCCTATAAAAGGAGGCCCATGGCGCACGGGAGAAAGGATTCGGCTCTTTGGAACCTAGCAGCACCCAGAGCTAGTTCAAGAGCTCCAGAACACTAAATACATCCACCAAAGCAGGATCGTAGGGTTTTACGCATATTTGCGGCCCAAACCTGGGTAAATCCCCTTTGTGCTGTCTATTAGTCCCGCTCTTCTCACGATCCCCGCGCCCTACAACCGTAGTAGGGATTCCAGTGATCCCATAGGTGTCGTTTCCCAACGACACCCGCCGGATCTTGGATTTGCTTGGATCGACGCTCTGCGCAAAGTGGTGAGTCGATTACCTCTTCATCGTCCGACTCATCACTCTGTTCCTCATTGTCATCTTCTGGAGATTGCCACTCGCCGCTCTCTTCTGCGCTATCCTCTCCCTCCTGGTCTTGATCTAGGGCTTGTTCACCATTGGGCATTGAGTACATCTCAGTATAAACCTACAAGGCAAGAAATCAATCAAGCATCAGTTGGATTCAGAAAACAATTACAAGAAAGATTGAAGTACACTCGATAGCAAGGATCAGACCTTGTCCGGCTGGTTGTCAGTGTCGAATGGATCGACTATCTTGGCTCCCCTAGGGTTGTCCTTGTTCCCGGTAATGTCGTTCAGCCACAAGGCCACCGTCTCATCTGTAACCTCCTCTGGGTGAACCCGAGCGGTGTCATTGGCACCCGAGTACATCCACATCAGGTGGTCACGTGCTTGGAGCGGTTGGATGTGTCGACTGAGAAACACCTCCAACAAGTCCACGCCAGTTACACCCTGAAGGACCAACTCGACTACTGTCTCGACCAACATGTCCGTCTCTACTTTCTTCGCTGCGATCACGGTAAGTGAAGAAGGTTGTTGGGCACGATCTAGGGTGAAACGGGGAAGACCGCTCGACTGACCGGGGGTCGCAACATCCTGGCAGTAGGACCAGGTTGACTGCCAGCCCCTGACCGACTCAGGAAGTGTCATGGTAGGGAAAGTACTCCTCTTCCTCATCTGGATCCCTAGACCCCCGCACATCTGGATCACGTGCGTCCTCTCATTACTCGAATTTGCCTTCTTCACGGTCTGGGAGCGAATTGTGAAGATGTGTTTGAAGAGACCCCAGTGTGGTCGATAGCCCAGAAAGTTCTCACACATGGACACAAACGAGGCAAGATACGTGATGGTGTTGGGAGAGAAGTGGTGAAGTTGGGCACCGAAAAATTTCAAGAAGCCCTGGAAAAAGGATGTCGAGGAAGGGAAAAACCATGGTCGACGTGGGTAGCAAGGAGGACACACTCACCCGACCGCGGCTGAGGCTTCGTCAACCCCTCTGGCAGCCTCGCGGCCCTGGCAGCGATCAAACCGGAGGAGGCCAGCTCCTCCAGATCCTTCGGCCAGAGCGAAGATCGGATCCAATCACCCTGAATCTAGATCGGTGGCAGCGCGAACCTCGACGACGACCCTCTATTCGTCTTCTTTCCTTTCGTCTCCCCCGTCGCCTTCTTCGCGCGCTCCAGCATCGTCGTCTTGTCTTTCACCATGGTGGTGGGCTATGCACTAGCGGGGCGGCAGCATCGAGGGCGGATGTAACACCCCAAAAATTTAACCAAATTTTTGATATTAAAATTTTGCCAGGAGTTTTAAAAAAAATTGCATTCTGGATTTTTTTTCTGTTGATTGCAGCACTCTTCTTTTATAGTTAAGAAGTTTTTCCCAAGTGGAGCTTTCCAAAATATATTGGACTTCTATGCTCTCTGTATAACAATTTCTAAATCAGTAGATTTATTTATTAGATTATTTCACCCTGAGCTTTAATCATTAAAATGGCTTGTTTTAAATTTTGGAGCTCTGTTTGTACTGCAACCAGTTGATAACTTTAACTAATATTCCAACCAAAATTTGGAGATGTGATGTGATGCCCCTAGATCACTTTTGTGTAATAATAAAATTATTTCATTGCTTATTTTGAGTGTTACACATGTTTTTCTTCTCTGGTCCAGTGGACAATTTTGCACTACAACCCAATTAAAAAATTCCCTAGAGCCTCCACCAAAATTATGGGATGTCAGTAGTAGCATGCCATCCAACTTCATGCAAATACATAGTGATGTTCTTTGGAAAATTTGAGTGCATCAACCTCCTTTTCATTCTGGACCAGACTTGTGTTTTCTACTGCAACCCCATCCTTTCTTACTCTAGTGATCTTGTGCTTTCTCATGCTTGTAGTCAACCCTGCAAAACCTCTAAGTCCAGGAGCATGCTCTCTTTGGACCACTTTTTGGTCCTTGTAATGATGCCATTTACTCCCTGTCCAGAATTATAGTTTTGCAAAACTTGCACTAGCAAGTTTCTCCTTTTTGCAAACCAACTTCACCACCCTCTCTTACATCCATAGAGACACTGATCTGGAGGATTTGACCACTCCAAGAACTACCTAGGTGCCTTTGGCATTTTGTCAAACACCCTGAGTGCACAGCCAGTTTTGGCATGACTTCAAGTTTACTTGGTGAACTTGAGCCCCTGACCAATCCACCATGTCCCTTGATTCCATTGCTAACCCTAGACTAGACCTGTTTATTGCCAGCCTCAACCGCGACCTCTAGGCTGCCCTGGCATTTTGTCGAGCACGTCCCGGGCGTGCTCTGGGTGCGCCCAGAGCGTGCGTTTGGCACCCACGAGCGCCCGAGCCGCCGCGTCACGCCCCGCACTCAACCCGGTCCGTGACCGACCGCAGCCAGCACGTCGTGTCCCCTTGTACCACCACACCACCCCGACCAACCTGGCACCACACAGCGCCACCGCAGGACGGCCGTGGTGGCTAGCTGACGGACGCTTGCAGGCTCGGCCGTGTCGGCGCCGCCCAAGCCACCAACGCTTGCCACCTGCCTCCTGGAGCAGTGTGTGCTCATCCATAGCTTCGTCCCCTAGCGCGCGTCGCCGCCACGTCGCCCTTGCTACAGAACGGCGGTCGCCGGCAAGCTTATCCACGGCCACCGCAAACCGACTCGGATGTGCTATAAAAGAGGCCCCCGAGCTCAAGCCCGCACGCAGGCAGCCTCACACCACTCCGCTCGTGCCCCCTTGGCTGTCAATCGAAGGGAGGGAGTCGTCTTCTTCCTCTCCGGCAACTCCAACTGCCACCACTGCCCCGGCCATTCCGGCGCCACCAGGGCCTCCCCCTCTCCACTCTCTCCACCGGGAGCCTTCCTTTCCTCCCGTGAGCCCGTCCCCCTGCTCCATTTTGATCGGGAGCCACCGCGGCCCCAAAATCACTTTGTCCCCGAAGCCTCCTCCGCCGTGAAGCTCGCCGCCGGCAGCTCGTGCCGTCCCCGCCGACCCAGTGACCACCGGGAGGACAGCCCCAGTCTAGCGGATCCATCCCTACCCTCGGGGGCCCGCGAGGAGGCGCCAAACGCGAGTGACGATCGCCAGAGTCCCCGCCTCTGTTCGGCCAGAGGAAGGAGAGGGAAGGAGACTGGTCAAACCTGACCAGTGGGGCCCCCTGGACCCATTGTCAGTGACCCGGCCCAGTCCACGTGGGTTAAGTGGAAGCGCATTTCAAAAATGCGCCTTCGACGTGTATGTATATTCGAAACGTTTTCTTTTCTATTTTTATTTAAATAACAGATTTTTGACAAAACTTTGATCGGCTGTATCTTTTTAAATACAATTCCAAATGAATTAATTCTTTTTCCTACATCTCTCAAATATTGTCTAGTTTATTTTAAGATTTATTTGAAAAAATTTCAAAACAATATTTTGTGCTGTTTTGTTTTTGTGTGTTAATTCATATATATTCTTTTAAATAGGATATTTGAAGATTTCAAGATGTTTTGGATGCACCCTTCTTACCCATGACCTGAAGGCAAGCATTCTGAACCCTGGTGCAATTTCTATGTGTGTGTTGTTTGACTCGGTGACAACACCACCCCGACACGCACATGCATCATTTTATGTGAGGATGTGATCCTATTCACGGGTGCATATTAATGAGTTTATGCTAATGTAGTTAACATGAATTGTGATGGAAATCACCGTCATACGTCTTTCATGCATACCGGAACGGAAGCCGGGAAGGCCTCTGTCTTGGGTAGACACGGTCTTGTCCCTAATCCTCCGTCGAGACGGTCGTGTTCGGTATGGCATGAGGGGTATGTCACGTGATGTTTCTATCTGCTGTTTGATATATATGCATTGTCATGCTAATCATGCAGGAAATATTACAACCTCCTGAGTCGACCGTAGATCGAGTCTTGTGCCAGTAACCCCCATACTTGCTTCATACTACCACTCGTCTCTACGATAAGTAGGGTACGGTTCATTAAGTTGTGAACCCCTTTCCTAGCACACACAGTACAGAGAGGCCGTGGTGGAAGATACTGGAGGCATCCGGTAGTCATGCCACCGGGTCCGGGAGCATGGGTGTTTCAGTTGTAGCCGAAGGGGGTAGCTTCCCCAGTTTTGCGGCGCGGTATAAATTTTGTGATCCCATGTTACGTCGAGGTTGTAGCCTCCCCACTTAGAGTTTTGCTTGACAGGTGCCGTGGGTGATTCCAGACACATGTGAGTTAAGCTGGTGTGTGCAAGTTAGGTGTGTTTCCAGCAAAAAGACCGTAGACGGAATTAGTCCCGATGGACTAAAGGAATCTGTTACTTGTGGGTAAAGAGTACACCCTCTGTAGAGATTAAACCTATTCGAATAGCCGTGTCCATGGTTAAGGACTACAGTCTGGGATGGGTCAAGTGTCGGTCTTAGTGTCGGTCTTCGGAGGTGAAACTGTTAAACCAGAACTGGAATTACTACCTGTGACTTGTGATAATTATGATTATTATTATTGTTGACTAACCCGTGTTATTATTGTTATTATCGAGTATCCCTGGGATGGTTCTACCTCCGGGGTATTCACTATGGATTGTTACTTTTAAAGCCCTTTATGTGGTGTCGCTCAGATGCCCGACTGTGGCATTTCTTTTAAAGCCCTTTATGTGGTGTCGCTCAGATGCCCGACTGTGGCATTTCTTTTAAAGCCCTTTATGTGGTGTCGCTCAGACGCCCGACTGTGGTATTTCTTTTAAAGCCCTTTATGTGGTGTTGCTCAGACGCCCGACTGTGGCATTTCTTTTAAAGCCCTTTATGTGGTGTCGCTCAGACGCCCGACTGTGGTATTTCTTTTAAAGCCCTTTATGTGGTGTCGCTCAGATGCCCGACTGTGGCATTTCTTTTAAAGCCCTTTATGTGGTGTCGCTAAGACGCCCGACTGTGGCATGTTTGTTGTTTACTTCGTAATTTTTATATTGCTATGTTATTACATATTCATAATTAACATGCTCGTACGCATCAGAGTTTTATTTATCATTTGTGACTGACATCATGATCATATAATATTTTCAGCACATCATTGTCATATTATGCCTGTGTTCATAATGTTTGCGAGTACATTCAAAGTACTCACTGGCTTGTCCCTAGCTATTGTCTTGGCCAGATTTTCTTGCGCGGAGAGGAGCGACCATGCCAACAGTCCCGGAACCTAAGCAACGGTGATAGCAGCATCGCGAAGATAGGAGTTAACCTGGTCAGCTGTTCCTGTGGGAATTGGAGCCCCATAGACACTGATGATCCACAAACCGCTTCCGCCATCAACCATTAGAAACCATTTGTTGTACTCACAGGCCAGAATGGTCTTGTACTGCATATTTTGTATTTTTGCTTGGAATTTCTATATCAAGTTGGTGCCTCATCAGCTAACAGTTATCCTGGGGCTGGTGAGCACAAGGGCCATTTTCTGGAAATTAATACCCGGAGAATCGGTCCCCACAGCGGAGGAAGAAGATGCAGAGGAGAATCGGAGAAGGAAGAGGGAGAATGAAGGCCCACAGTGCAGACGCCTCGGCCCCGACGCCTTTAAAGGACCCACTTCCGAGTGGCTGACGCATGGGCCCGAGAAATCCTGTCAAATCCCGCAACAGTCATACGCTGGGTACGTGGTGAAAAAGGTGGCGCAGAAATCGAGGCACCCCTGTCTATCCCTCTCGCTTACTACGGCGCGCTCCGCCTTGCGCGCTTCCCCAAATTTTCGAATCCCGTGAGATCTGGGATACGGAGTAACCAATCGCGCCTAAGATTTCGCATCAAAGTAACACTCGAGGAGTGCCAGCATAAGTCCACTCGACAACTTCTGAATTGATCAAGGCGACTGGAACGAGGCTGATGTTTCAGCGTGGGCCTCCAATCCAGTGTGGGTACTTGTGAAGCACAAGAGTCAAGGCAGGACCAACTTAAACCTTCTTTCCACTCGGACCTCGATCCATTCCGGGGCTAATGACGATGCCATAGACCTAGGGTATGGTTATAGGCCTGACCTATATGCCCCACCCAACGTCACTACCCTAGAAGCAAAGGCATTCAAAGAACAATAGGGAGTATCAATTGAAGTCGTCGAGTGCAATCCACTTGACCAGTCATCTCACTCGGGTACCCGTCGCTCCTGATATCACTTGACCAAGACGAAGCCATTCGACTATACGAGAAACTACTCAACCTACAGAAGACCATGTGTCACTCAGGACGGCAACGGTCGGACATTCACTCTGTAGTCTTAAAGGTCATTAAATACACTTTATAGTTGGCGTTATCAGTAATGCCCTATCTTAATTTACATTGAACCCCTGTAACGGAGGTGGCTGGGGTCCTGGCACACTCTATATAAGCCACCCCCCTCCTCTAGGACAAGGGTTCACACCCCCTGTAACACACACACACTCATATTCCATTCGACCGCCTCAGGGCACCGAGACGTAGGGCTTTTACCTCCTCTCAGAGGGGCCTGAACTCGTAAAACTTGTGTGCACAATGTCGCCATAGCTAGGGCCTCGCCTCCTCATACGTACCCACTATTCTTACTGTCAGACTTAGTACCACGACACTATTTTCTGCATACTCCACTTAAGTGTCCACCATCTTCATCGTCCCCCGCAGGCCGCGCTACATAGTTGCACACTCTCTGCAATCTCGCTTTATCGTGGTTTTTATATGACTGCAGCCATGTCGAGCGACAGCAAGGATGATAGTTCGGTCAGCAGTCTAGCGCCTAATGATAGGTCAACATCGGAATCATCCCGCTCGTATTCCATGAGTTCGGAGTCGAGCCCAAACCTTGATTATATCTGGATCATGGAAGGGACGCCGCCTCCGAAGTCGTCAGACGACAACCATATGGACGAGGAGCCGTCGGAGGACAAAGAAAAGGATGACGATGCTGATGAAGAGGAATGGTCAAACGAGGAGAAGGGTGACGTCGACAACAACGACGATGATGACGGCGGTGGTGATGAAAAGCCAACGGTCAGCGGCAAGAAGCGTCCAAGCCAAGACGATGTCGTGAGGCCATCCAACAACAACTACAACTACAACTACAACAAGAAGAAGGACTAAATTAAGCAGACTGTATATACTCTATTTCGGTTTGCTCATATTAATTTGTTATCTCTATTTATCCTGTCAATTTTATCGGAGACGATTAGTAATACGTAGTCAATAGAGGTCTTTTACATTATCGCACACAGGTTGGCCTACTGAACTGTGTGCCCCAAGCACACAATTCACAAAAAAGACTGTATGGGCTGTCTATAATGATCACACACAATTCTGATTACCGACCTGTTTGCCGGGTATCACACACATCTTGTTACGTCGAATCGTTTGTGTTTACCTTGATCATCACAAACGGTTCATCAGAGCAAAATATATGCCATAAATCGCACACACCTTGATTTCGCTGTCTGTTTCTGCTATTCTATCTCATCGCAAATAGTTCAAATGGATCAACCGTATGCCCCGCATGACACACGCAACTAGAATCTGAACCGTGTTTGATGTATCATTCATGGCAAATGTTTTTCATATTTTTTACGGTTTTTTACATCATCGTTTGCGATTAATGCATCACACACAGTTTCGTCAAAGGGTCTTTGATCGTAGTTTCGCGTTAGCAACATCCTGTAGTAGTGCCACCTCATACTGATGTCGAGTCATCTTTGTCACGGCTCGTCTCGCCGTCAGCATGTCCAATGCCTACGGGTGTGTCGACATCTCTATTGGTCTCATTTGCGGGACGGTACAGGGCGCTCCATTGCCGGCAGTGTGCTCGTCGTCGCTTGCTAGTGAGGTTGTAACACAAATTGAAGCATGCAAGCTAGCTTCATCATTGAAGAGGGAGCCTCTAGTTTTTTCCACACTTTTGTCAGCTCATGGATCCATTCTGTTGGGGCATCCACCTAGACTGTTGCGCTCATCTCCGTCGCGCGCTAGCTCTGCTTCCGGTCAGGGAAGGCCCCAGGCTGTGTGTTCACTTCAGCTTGAGAAGAAGGAAGTGTTGGCTCCTGCGTGCCAGACCAGTGGAGGGGTACCTAATAAGGATGTATTCGTGTAGCAGCCAAAGAAGGGTGCAGTCAGGAGCGCACAATGCACTGGGTTACAACTTGCATGCGTACACAATTGTCGGAGTTTTCTACTGCTGTGAGTGCACAACCGGACATGCTTGCTTCCCCCACGAGTGCACAACGACCTACCCCTGCTACTGTTACCCAGCAGCCAAAGCTAGCTGATAATGTGTAAGTACAACCAGCCGACCATGCATCGGCTGTGTGTGCACCACGATCAGGTCAGGATGGTCTTGCTCCTTACGCTCAACGATCGGCTGGGTTGATACCATCTGGTAGTTACGCTGTTGGTGGTGTTATGAATGGTCTTGCGGGGCATTCTGGTTCTCCTTCAATGCTACCATCGTTGTCTGTTGGGTTTCCGCGGGTGGCGGTATCTTCGTTGCCTTTTGATGGGGAGGTGGCGGCTTTTGGTGGCATCCCTAGACCTTCTTCGGTTGGCCGATCGAGTGCTAGGATTCAAGCGCAACCGAATGCGGATGACCTCCAGATGGCTCGAGCTATGCGAGCTGCCAAGCTACATGACACTGAGACTTCTTCAGGTTTGAATTTCAATAAAAAATATTCAGTTCTTTCATTTTCCGAAGATGATATTATCCACAAAGCTTCTACACTCGGGGTCTCTTTGGGTAGCAATGGTCATGATGCTGCATGCTTGGTGAATGAGTTGTTGGATTTAGAGACGGATAGAGTTTTCGTGATGTTAAAGAAAAAAGCCACTAAAACTCCCATTGAGGATGATGATCCTCACGGGCTTTCAATTCCTCTATTTCAAAATTTGTGGGAGGACTTGATCCCAGAGGAGACATGTTTTCCGAAAAATCATATGGATTTTTTGGCAAAGCTTGTGGAGATCGAGGTTTGTCCTAATTGTACCAAGAGGGATGACCTCTGTGCGGTGCGTCGTAGTGCGCATCTAAAATTTTAAAAAAAAATCATGATGAATGAGAGGAATTTTCTGGAATAGCAGAGGTCTTGGTGACTTGGCTAAAATGCAATTTCTTTGGACACATCCAGAGAGCAAAATTTAGATTTCATCGCTCTTATGGAGACTGGTCGGCCAACCTTTCCGACACCGTTTCTGAGGTTTCTATGTGGGGGCTTAGATTTTTCTTGGTACTGCCTACCGCCCAAGGGGAGGTCTCACGGGATCATGCTTGGGGTGAACAATTCTACCATTGAGGTACTTAATATGGACGTAGGTGATTTTGCAGTTATGTTTCATGTGCACTCGAGGCGTGATGGCTTCTCATGGGCACTAGTGGCTGTTTACGGAGCTGCGCAACCAGAGCTTAAGCCCGATTTTCTATGGAATTAGTGAGAATATGTGGGTCTGAGTCTCTACCTATGTTGGTGGGTGGAGATTTTAATATCATTAGGTGTCAAGACGAGAAAAACAATAATAACTTTGATGCAAGATGGCCTTTTACGTTTAATGCAATTATTGAAAACTTAGACCTGAGAGAGATTGCTTTGTCAGGTCGATAGTTTACCTAGGCTAATAATCTTGAGGTTCCCACCTATGAAAAGATCGATCGTGTTTTGATGAGCATTGAATGGGAGCAAAAGTTTCCTTTGGTGACCGTTAGAGCTCTCCAGAGAAGTATTTCTGATCATACACCTCTTATTTTGGACTCCAGTGAAGCTGCTCATTTGGGGAACAAAGCGGCATTCTCTTTTGAAACATATTAGTTTGAGAGGGAAGGTTTCCTTGATTTAGTAGCTCGAGAATGGTCTAAGGAAATGAGAGGTGCAACGAATATTGAATGTTGGTAGTTCAAGATACGTCATCTTAGACATTTTTTTGGGGTTGGGTGAAGAATTTGAGTGGGGAATATAAACAAGAAAAAGAACATCTGATGGATATTGTTAATGCTTTAGATATCAAGTTTGAATCTTTACCACTCTGCATGGTAGATCATGCTGCCAAGCGGGAGTCGGATGAGTTTCTGGTTAGGCTTATGCGAGAGGAAGAGTTAAAATGGTCCCGTTGTGCTAATGTAAAATCTGTTCGTGAAGAGGACAATAATACTAAGTTTTTCCATTTGATTGCAAAGGGAAAGCATAGGAAAAAAATCATCAACTAGAACAAGATGAATGAACTATTGTCGGTCAAGATATGCTAAAGGAGTATATTGCCGATTATTATAAACGTTTGTTTGGGCACCCGGACTCCAATTTCTTCATGATGGACGAGGATATGTCTGAGGATATACCCCAACTTTCTCAGGAGGAAAATGCTATTTTGACAACACCTTTCTCAAAGAAGGAAATTTTTTACGCTATTTCACAGTTGGAAAGGAATAAAGCTCTATGACCGGATGGGTTCCCTGCTGAATTCTACCAGAAGTGTTGGGAGACTATCAAAGGTGACATGGTCCCTATGTTTGACGATCTTTTTAACGAAGATCTATCTTTGTTTCGCCTCAATTTTGGCATTATCACTTTACTTCCTAAGAAAGATGAGGCCATTCAGATCGAGCAATTTAGACCTATGTAGCGACCAGACCTCAAACAGTCCGGTATTTGTGCATTAGTGTCATCCCTGGATCGGTAGTGCTGACACGCACATTACTTGAAGGATTTATAACAGAGTAGCAATCACACACTTATTACATCGAATGTCTCAAAATAGAACTTATAACAATAAATATGGCTTAAGGCCATCTAATAACGATAACAATGGAAGGCTTGGAAGATAAGCGAGTCCATCAACTCCAACGACATCACTGAGTATAAGACCATGACCTAAGGCACTTTACTCGTTGTCTGAAAATTCTGCAACATGAACGTTGCAGCCCGAAAACGGGCCAGCATATGGAATATGCTGGCAATGTAACACATAGAGAGTAATGAACAGAAATAATGCTATACTACATGCATATATGGCTGGTGGAAAGCTCTATGGTTACACTTTTGCATAAAGCGAATTTTTCCCTACAGCAAAGGAATAAATTTTATTTAACTATCATGTTTATTGTTAAACATTGAGAAGGTTCACCCAACTCAATCCCAATTAAGCATCATCATTAAAACCCAACAAATTAAATTAAAGTAACATGATGAGATTCACATGATAATCCAGGTACTAGATACTCAAAATGTCCATAACCAGGGATATGGCTAACCATGATTAGTTTATACACTCTGCAGAGGTTTGTGCACTTTTCCCCGCAAGACTCGATCTCCTCCGTTGGAATTCTCGCACTACATGGTGTTTGAGAAACGGATGACCGAGACATAGTCTTTCAGAAGCGTTTGCACCTTATTATGGGTAGACAGTTACACCTACATTCCCCTACATCTGCTAGTCTACCACTGTAAGAGTTCACACGACTTAATCAACTATGCTAGAGCGCATAGTAGTTTGCACACTACTAGGAAAAGGGCTATAGATGAAATGGACACTAATGGCGCACCTGTCATGTGGTGTGCCACTACTATATAGCAGTGGCGCACCATGTGCAGGTGCTCCATTAGTGTGGAAGAGACTAATGGCGCACCAGGCACATGGTGCGCCACTAGTAACAATTTTTTTTTATTTTTCCAAACATACTAATGGCGCATCATGGCACGGTGCGCCATTACTAGTGCTAACTAGTAATGGCGCACCGGCCAAACAGTGCACCACTACTGTTGTTTTTTTTATTCTTTTTTTTTTGCAAAACAACTAATGGCGCACCGTAGCATAGTGCACCATTACTAGTTTAAACTAGTAATGGTGCACTATGCCACGGTGCGCCATTAGTAATCTGGGACCAACAAGATATTTTGGACAGCCCACCTACCCACTCACTTTCCCCACTTCATTCTCCACCTCCTCCTCCAAGCTTGTCTCGGCTGCCTCCTCCTCCTCACCTCACTTTGCACCATAGATTCATCAAAATTAAGTGGTTAAATTACATTTTTTTGATAGGTAAGTAAGGGGGGAAGCTATCTTTATGTTGTTCTCCCTCTCCAACAACGTGCACATGCACTTTTTGTCGCCTAGCTAGATCTATGTATGTTCGTGGTGTTGCATATGTTCGTGGTGTTGCATATATGTTTGTGTTTGCAGGTACCGGTATTTGAAATGTGGTAGTTGCCAATATTTTGCCAGAATGTTGATTCATTTCCGTTTCGGCGAGAATTTTGGCACTATGCATTCTTTTTTGTCCTATTTTTAGGAAAAGTCATGCCAAATTATTTCTTGCTTCTAAAATATTGTTTTGCTCTACCCCGCAGGCGACCATGGTCCGCACGATGACCGAAGGCATCGTGAATAGGTTTTTGAGCTCCGCGAAGGCCGAGATGCTTCAAAAGAATGAGATGGAGATAAGATGTCCGTGTCGAAGATGCAAGCTGAAGAGCCTTATTGCGGACCCGGATTACGGGCAGGTGCGGGACCACCTGCTCTTGCGTGGTTTCATGGATGGCTATCAGTGGCAAGGTGATGAAGATGACTATGAAGTCGTCCATGGGGGCCGGGAAAGAAATGAGGAAGGGCGGCAAGACAACCACCGTGGCTCGGGCGGGCGAGAAGACGAAGAATCTCCAGGACATGATCACGACGGTGATGCTGTACACAGTCATCATGTAGAAGATGCCGGACATGATGATGAGGAAGATGCCGGAGCAGACGAAGGGCATGATCATGAAGATGAAGACGTGGCGGAGCAGACGATGATGGACCATCGATGGGCTGGGTGCAGGACCCTCATATTCAAGAGCTGCTTCTCAAGCAGACGGATAACGCAAGAGCTGCCGCCCAAGAGAAAGCCAAGCTGGATCACCTGGAGATAGACGCGGTTACTCCATTATATGAAGGATGTAGGCCCGAGGATACCCGCCTGAAAGTAATGCTCATGGCTCTGGAGATGAAGGTAAAACACAAAATGACCGACGCATGCTTCTACAAGAACATGTCATTCTGGCAGGAACATCTTCCCAAGGGGAACAAGTGTCCGACCAGTTTCGAGAAGGCAAAGAAAATCGTGTGTCCTCTGGATTTACCGCACGTGAAATACCATGTGTGCATGAAAAATTGCATCATTTATCGGGAGGAGCACGCGGAGTCTACCATATGTCCGGTGTGCAGCGTCACCCGATACAAGAAGAGGAAGAAAGCTCCTCGAAAAGTGGTGTGGTACTTTCCGATCACTCCTCATCTGCAGCGGTATTTCACAGACCCTAAGGTAGCAAAGCTCCTGCGTTGGCACGCGGATAGGGAGGAGAAGAGGCGAGAAGATGACGCAAATGATCCGGAGATAAATAAAAAAGACAAGATGCTGAGTCGCCCAAAGGATGCGAACCAGTGGCAAGCGTTGAACTTCGAACACCCAGAATTTGGGAAGGATCCAAGGAACATCATGCTGGGCGCGAGCACCGATGGAGTCAATCCATTTGGCAGCCAGAGAAGCACACATAGCACCTGGCCTATGTTTGTGTGGATGTACAACCTTCCCCCCTGGTTGTGCATGAAGAGGAAGTACATTCACATGAGTATGCTAATTGAAG
The DNA here is from genome assembly GCF_002162155.2 of Triticum dicoccoides. Classification (NCBI taxonomy): domain Eukaryota; kingdom Viridiplantae; phylum Streptophyta; class Magnoliopsida; order Poales; family Poaceae; genus Triticum; species Triticum dicoccoides. Next base: position 201,128,412 of record NC_041387.1, on the reverse strand, counting down.
GGCCGAAACAACCAGGGAACGACATCAATCTGTATCTAGGGCTGCTGAAAGAGGAGCTAGACACACTGTGGAAAACGCCAGCCAATATGTGGGACGCCGCAGAGAAAGAATATTTCCCTATGAGAGCCGCACTACTCATGACGGTGCACGACTATCTCGGTTACGCGGCGATGACCCGTGGAGGAAACGCAAGGATCTGTTCGATGGTGAAACCAAACCCCGAAGACACCCACGTGCGAGGAGCGGCGAGGAAATAGACCAGCTATTGAAAAATTGGAAAGATTGCCCACTGCCGGGAAAGAAGCAAAAGGCGCCAGAGCCGGCAAAGAAGCGAAAGGCGCCAGAGCCGCTGCTGAAGGTATGGAAAACGAGGTTTGTTTTCTGGGACTTGTCGTACTGGAAGATCCACCGTGTGCCTCACAGCCTTGATGTCATGCATATCATGAAGAACGTGTGCGAGAGTCTGCTTGGTACCCTTCTCAACATGCCAGAGAGGACCAAAGATGGGCCGAAAGCAAGGGCAGACTTGAAATCAATGGGCGTCAGGGAGGAGCTTCACGCTAATGTTGATGAGGTGAAGCAGGACACGGAAAGTCATCGCAAAGGCAAAAAGGCCAAGAAGACAGGAAATGACTACCCTCCCGCATGCTTCACTCTAAGTTAGGAGGAGATCAAGCAGTTTTTCACCTGCCTCATAGGGGTAAATCTTCCTTACACGTTACGCGGGGAAGATAAGCAGATACCTAGACCCAGCGAAGTAGAAGTTCAGCGGATGAAGTCTCACGACTGTCACGTGCTGATGACGCAGATACTTCCAGTTGCAATCCATGGGATCATGGACGTGCACGTTCGTGAAACGCTATTTGGCCTATGCAACTTTTTCGATGTCATCTCTCAAAAGTCGGTTGGCGTGAGGCAACTCAGAAGGCTACAGGAAGAGATCATGGTGATACTATGCGAGCTTGAGATGTACTTCCCGCCCGCATTATTCGACGTTATGGTGCATGTGTTGATCCATATCGTGGAGGATATCATCCAACTCGGGCCGATGTTCTTGCACAACATGATGTCGTTCGAAAGGATGAATGGTGTCATCAAAGGATACGTTCGCAACATATCACGTCCAAAGGGAAGCATAGCCAGGGGCTTTCTGACCGAAGAGTGCGTCTCCTACTGCACGAGTTATCTAGGCATCGATGACCCCGTTGGTCTGCCCGTCAACAGGCACCTCGGTAGGCTCGCTGGATGGGGTCACCGTGAGGGTCGCCGCGAAATGCATGTCGACTTCGAGGGTCGACTCGCCAACTTTGAAAGAGCAAATCTAGTCGCACTACAACACATAGACGTGGTCGATCCTTGGGTGGTAGAGCACAAAACCTTTATTGAGAAGACGTACAATGACCAAGGCCAACAGTGGGCGGATGGAGATATAATCAAAGAGCACAACTCATGTTTCACGCGTTGGTTCAAGCAGAAGCTTTTGTCGTACCCTTTACATGAGGATTCTTCCGCGGAAGAACAACTCATATTCGCCTTGTCACAGGGCGCCGAGCACAACCTGATGACCTATGAGGCGTACGATATCAACGTCTACACCTTCTACACCAAGGACAAGGACATGAAGAGCGATGGTTATCAGAACTCCGGAGTAACGATGGAATCCTACACCGGTAACGACAAGGACAGATACTACGGAAGGATCAAGGAGATCTAGGAGTTGAGCAACGCTGGAGAGAAGTACCTAGATAATAAAATATGGAGGGATGAAACAGCATGTGTGAACATGCTTAACAGAAATAATGAAACCCTAAAAAACAATTATTAATTGATTAGAGGAAGCTGCTTGGCTCCTTCCCTCGGCCAGATGGACAGCTAGAGCTGGACTGGCACTCACTGGCCTTCCAGTGCCAGTTCCAGTGCCAGTGCCAGTGAATTTAAATGAGACCCATGTCATAAATAGTTCTGGCAATAACAATTTTCATTTTATCGTGTTTGTAGAGCTTTTTTTCCATGGTGGTAGTCAAACTCAAGAATATTTGACCAACACGAGTCCTAAAACGACTTGGTACATTTGTAATCTAATCAGAGGGAGCAACAGTCAGGCTATACTGTCGAGAGGAGAGGATAGGATTTAGTACTACTACCATTACCCACGCAAAGCCACAAGCCCACAACTATCTTGCGCTAGCATATCTTTTCCTTTTAGCCTCCCCCCTGATCCCGTCGATAATCTTCCTTTATGCCAGAAACTGAGTTTAGGACATGCCAGTGGCTTGCTGACTCATGACAGGATGGATGTTCTCTTCCCATGACAGGATAAAAATGGCATCTCCCAGAAAAGCATGCCAACACTTCACTTGTTACTTTCCTAAGATGTGCATCTCATTTATTTGTGTTTTTATTTGTAGCTGTATTTCTCAACTAAGCATACTAGTATCGCAATACACTGTTTTGCAGGTAATAGTGTCGCAATATTTGCCTGTCATACCAGCTGAAACTTGACAGTGTTTCCTAAAAACACTGTCACTGCCACTAAAAGCATGACAATATAATTTCTAGTTTGTGTTTTTATTTGTTCACACTGTCGTTGTATTGCTCAACTAGACAATTAGTGTTTATGAAGAAGAAGAATAAACCTGCTGCTGCTGCTGTTATGCTTGTATTCACTGTTATTGCTGCTGTACTTGTGATGATGTTGTACTTGTGATGATGCTACTTGTGATCTTCTGAAATGACCCATTGGCGACTTCACTGTTGTTGTTGCTGCTGTACTTGTGATGATGTTGTACTTGGGATAATGATTTTGCAGGTACCCCGAGAGGCCCTTGAGTTTGCCGGAATGTTGATTAACTTCTGTTCTAGCAAATTCGGGTACTCCATATGTCCTATTTTCAGCAAAGGTCATGCTGAAATTTTCCGTGAATTTTAGCATGACTTTACTAAAAATAGGACATATGGGGTACTTGCGACTAATGCATGGGCCGGGGTATCTTAGTACTTAGTTAAGTAGGATCAACTGCCCCGCCATTCTTGCTGCATAGGTGGCAATACAGCCAACTGATTAGTGTCAAGTGATTAGGCCCAACCTAGGGTGCCTCGACATTGATAAACCCTAAATGATGAAAACTTAACTTAGCATTTAGGGTGCCTCGGCGTCGACAAACCCTAAATGATGAAACCTTGGCTTCTATAGGGTGCCTCGGTGTCGATGAGAACCTAAATGATGTACGCTTAGGCTTTTAGGGTGCCTCGGCGTCAACAAACTATAAATGATAAAAGCTTAGCTTTTAGGATGCCTCGGTGTCGACAAACCCTAAATGATGAGACCATGATCTTGTTCCTTGACAATAACCAACTTTTTGACCAAACTTTTTCCCTATTTAGAGCGAAACATGGCCCACAACGATGAGGACGGCGGTTCGGGAGGCAAGCAATTCTGGGAGCTGTCCCAGTAGATGGAGGAACAACCTCACCGCTATGAGGACGCTGCGGAAGACACCGATCCTGACTACACAACCCCTAGTAGCATCGGGGATGACACCACTCATGGTGCCGCCGAGGATGCCACCACTGATTGTGCCGCCGATGATGCCACCACTGATGATGGCGGCGCACGCACAGATGGCAGCCAATCGAAGAGGTAACGGAAGGACCGGCGCCTGAACGCGCTCCGCACCGTCAAGGAGGAATTTACTCAAGTGGACTCCGACAGGCATCCAACGGAGCCCAAACATATAGTCAAGGGGTACTCGGTTCAGCTCGTGTGCATTCTCCGGAGCATCGTCTCGATCAACACCGAGAACCTTAGGCATAAGGACCGAGGGAATTTGCGCAACCTCCTCTTCACGAAGCTGCATGAACGATACAAGTTCCCCTCTGAATTTGAAAACACACGCCTCTTAGGGAATAAAGTGAACAGTGCCGCCCTCACGAGGATGAGCACGGCCCTGACTACTTGGAGAAGCGCGGTGAAGAGAATGATTGAGAAAGGTGATAGTTATGAGAAGATCAAGGCGAAAAATCCTTCGATCAGGGAAGATGACTACAAGGAGTTCAAGATCAAGTGCGAGAGCAGTGCAACCTCCAAATCAAGTCAGCGGGGGAAAGAAATGCGGGAGTTGAACTTAGGGGAACACAAACTCGGTCCCGACAGTTATAGAGTGGCGGAGCCTATATGGGACAAGGAGGACGCGGAGCGTGGCGAGCAAGGCCTACCACACCGCTTCAAGAAATACAACATTGACAAGCAGACCAGGAACTATGTCAGGGCCCGGTACAAGGAGGACCCGATAACAAAGGAGCTTACCACGGATCTGAAGACCAGGGCGCTTGAGCTTGTTCTGCCGAAGGAGACTGAAAGCAGTAGCGCGGGGTCGTCTCAGAGCACCCCTGCTTGGGACAGCACTCTAAATAGGGCGTTGAACGTAATGAAAAACAAGGATAAGCTCATTAAGCCGTCGTCAGCTGGTTGGCGAAAGGAGAAAAAGACCAGCTCGGAAAGCCAATCGCGCGAGGTTGAAGCACTCAAGGCACAAGTGGCGCGGATTCCGGAGATTGTCCAAGAGCAAGTGCAACAACAACTGGGAATGACACTCACCGCCATGGTGCCTACCTTGATTCATGGGCTGACGACGTGGATTGCGGGTGGCCAACAGGGGCCGCCCCTGATTCCTAGCTTCACGACCATCAACTCGCACAACGCGCCGGCGGCGCCATTGGGGTCTCCGGCGGCGCCATTGGTGTCTCTGGCGGCGACAGTATTGGTGTCTCCGACGCCGGCACAGCCAGCATTGGAGCTTAATGCACCCAGTTGTACGCCGACCGGCACCTCGGCAACAAGCGGCCCCTCCGTCAGTTGCACGCCCGCCGTTGGCGGTGCCTCGACATTAGCCGAGCTCGACGCCATCATCACGGTAACAAATTAAGCCTCTCGTCCGAGGACTTCATCTCCTTGCCTTTGATTGGGCATCCCTGACTCCCTACATGTTTTCGCAGGGCACCGCCGACGTTCCGTGCACTCTCCTGCACTTCGTGAACGACGAGTTGGTCGATGTCGCCAAGGGAAAAATCGTTCAACCGGGCAACCCCGTGTTCCACGGTAAACCGATGCCACCCACCGTCTATAGGGTTCAACTGGTTCGGGTGCTGCCAGGCTGCAACGAGTTGTTACCTCCGATTCGACCCGCCAGGGCCGATGAAGATGATTTGATGACCCTCAGCGCCTGCCTAAGTTGGCCCCTGCTTTGGCCGAAGAGCCAGATTCGTTTGGGGGCGGGGGACACCACCCCAAAGACAACACCGCCAGTCATGCCAGCGCCAAGCCATGGCAAGACCGCCGCAACGCTACCGGACATGCCATACATCCCTATGGCACAGGATCCGAACATGCATATGGCACAAGATCTGGACGACAACGACAACGATGACGGCCATACATTTAGCAACGTCGATAAGTACTTTGCCAAACATGGGTATGATGACGAATTCTGCGGGCCTCTTTCTCAATAACCCAACCCTACAAAAGGCGATCGCGGTCTAGCTGGTACGACGGAGAAACCCAATTGCAATAGGCGTCGTCTGGCATTCAGTTCTTAGGAGACGCCTCCAGCTGCCAACTTCACCGAGCCTCAAATAGCCGAGGTGCGAAATATTATCAGCCCCAACACACTCAAGAAGGCGGTCTGTGAGCAGAACTCGGTCCCATTACAACAGAAGAAGAAGGGACGGAAAAGAAAGAGTAACAAGGGTGCGAGCCAGCCGGCACCGAGTACGATCCGTGCTCGGGACGGGCCACCTTCACCTACGGATATCTCGAGGAGGGTGCATGTGGCGGGTAGGGCGATGCTACCAAGAAATATGCTCAATGCTGCAAACGGTGCTATGCGGAGTCTGCATGACAGTGTTCTTTCTTTGGAGAAGCGGCGTCTCAAAGAGAATGATGTGGCATACCCGGTTTTCGTGGCCAAGGTGCCAGAGGGCAAGGGCTTTGTGGATGGCGCCATCGGGGGTACGATCGTCTTGCGGTTTGATGACACCTTTGCTATGTTTAACCTTCATCCGCTGCACTACAGCTTCGTTCGGTTGTTTTCGCTGAGTATGGAGATGCAGATCATTAGAGACAAGACCCCAGACATTGTGATAGTCGACCCCTTCTACATGCGTTCCAAGAACTTGTGCAGCGCTGGGGACCAGCATGTTGCGAGTTCTTACCTCGAAGGCGTCATTCTGGCAAACCCAGATAAGGATAACTTCCTCGTGCCTTACATTCCCAAGTAAGTCATCCCCTAACTGCCCCGTAACATATGATTTCTTAGATTTTGATCGTTCTTTTTTTTCTAACATTCCCTGTTCTGTGAAGTGACACACATTGCACACTCATCCTCTAAAGCCCGAAATATTCCATGGCCACGTATTTCGACCCGGACCGTGACTCCAAGATAGACTACACAAATATCAATAAAGTTCTTGATGATGTTCTCCCGGCTACGCCAAATCTGGAGGCACCTTCACCAAGACAGTTCGTAGGCGGTATGGCGCGCACGTGTTCGCCCACAATACAAAGTTCTCCTGCGTCAAGCAGCCGCCTGGCGGTCAGAAGGATGCCTACTACACCCTCCATCACATGTGGGCGATCGTACGGGACCATCATCACCTTCTGCTACCAGATAATCTCAAAGAATGGGCTGCGAGTTTGTCGGCAATCCAGGACGCGGACATCAGACAAGAATTCTTTCGCATCCAGTCGGAGTTTGCGGAAATTATCCATCAAGATGTCCTTCGTACCTCGGGGCAGTTCTACCTCAGATATCAACCGTCCAACAGTGAGATAGACACAACGCTACGAATGCAGGCTGACAACGCCCGCGATTTCATGACCATCACGACAGACGGCGGCTTCATCCACGCTCCGGTTCCATGAGTCGAGTCGAAAGTAGTGATACTATGTGTAGTTCTGAAACATTTATTGGCTCATGTTGTAATTAAACTTTAATCAACTTGTATGTCTCTTTGGTTTGGACAGTCATTCAACTTAGATGTAATCATTGATTGGTTGGTAGGACCATGAATCGTGCTATTAATGTCTTGCTTTTCTCTTCCGATCCTTTTGTTCCATACTTATATATTTCTTATGTATTGTCTATTGTTTGGCTTGTGCATAGAGATGTCGTTGTATGTCGTGTACAAGGGTAAGGTTCCCGGAGTCTACGACGACTGGGAGGAGTGTCGGAGACAGGTTCACCGTTTCAGTGGTAACAGTTACAAAGGGTACACCACTAGGGCGGAGGCGGAATCTAGATACGCCGGCTATCTAGCGAGAGAGAGGAGGGAGCGTTGGAGGAACCAGATGAAGACCAGTTTCATCGCGATGATGCTCATCGTGAAGACCGCGGCTCTCTTCTATGTGATGGGAGTTTAGATGATCGATATCGACTTGTAATGTGAAGACAAACTTGCTACTCGCGGTCTCGAGACTTGTAATGTTCTATCTTTGTTCGGTCTTTTGAATTCGGAGACTAATATGATGAATTGTATTCGGAGACTAATCTTCTATTGTATTCGATGAATCTGCTGTTGCTATGTGGTGTTGTCTAAATTCTGTCCAATAATATATTTTGTAACCTGTGAAAATATCAGAAAAGAAAAAAAATCCCTAATATTCATACTAGTGGCGCACCACACAAGACACTAATGGCGCACTGTGATAATCACACTAATGGCGCATAACTCACTGGTGCGATATTAATATGCCAAAGCACATGGGTACATATGGCACCCTAGGAGGCATTCTAATGGTGCACTGTGGGCTATACTAATGGCGCACTACATGGTGCTCCATTAGAACACCAGATACTAATGGCGCACCAGTGGTGCGCCATTAGAATTTAATTCTAATGGCGTGATGCTAGTGGCGCACCAGTAGTGCGCCATTAGTAGGCAAAACTTGTGCGCCACTAGCATGCCTTTTCCTAGTAGTGGCGGCTAAACACGGAAGTTTCTATCATGAATAATCTCATGATCCCTTTGAGCCTGGGTGGTGGTCCATAGGAGAATCACACGGTACCCCGAGATTTCAAAAAATACAGGCAACACTGGGTTCCCCAGGTGCCTCAATCCACCCAGATGTGTATTAAAGTTGCCACCTTATGTAAACCATTAATTCACAATCTCACATCTGTCATGGATACACTCACCCAATCCACGTCTACTAGCGTAGCATAGCGATATAAGCAAACATAGAAGTAACTCCCAAAAGTTTGATAATAAAACAGGTAATAGATTCTACCTCATCTACTTCCCAAAACCCACATATTAAATCAGAACCTAATCATGCAAGTGTTTGAGGATTGACCTAATGGAATAAAACTGGGTAGAAAAGAGGTATGATCAAAGTGTTACTTGCCTTGCTGATGATCCGTGAAACCTACAGACTCGTAGTTGCAAGCGGTGCACTCCGGATACTCTATTGCAAACAAACAAGCATACAATAAGAACTCATCTAATGCACGGGTAAAAGTCAAATAAGATATCTAACCAGAAAGTTCAACTTAAGAACTCCGGTTTGCAAAAAGGAATCAAATCAAACGAAGCAACGAAAGTCAAACGGCGAAAGAAACAAACTTCATTTACTAATCTGGACCTAAGTCAAATTTTACAGTAGCAAAATCTTTTTTGAGTTGGTTAAGGGGGAAGAGGGATTCGATACGAAACTCTAGGCGCTTGAATCGCCTGATTCCGATAGACGAGCGAAAAGTTATACTAGAACGAAAATCGGATCAGAAATCACGATCGGAAATAATCGCGGAAAATCCGAGAAAAAGAAAAACGGACGATCAGGCTAACGAACGAACGTTCGTTGTCTGCAGCTAAACGATGAAAACCGTTTGTTAAAACGAACGTACGGACGAACGTCCGCAAAATAAACTAAACCAAAAAATAAACCAAACCGGATCTAACAAAAAAACGGATCTAGGGTTTCGAAAAAAACTGATCGGTTTTCTCGCGAAAACCGAGGCGGCGGCAGCTACCTTCGGTGGCGGCGGCAGGCGGCGGCGGGGTCGACGGTAGTCGGCGGCGAGGCGGACAGCGACGGCGGCGGGGCGGGGCGGCAGCAGCGGGCAGCGCGCGGCGCGGGCGTCGGCGGCGGCTGGCTAGGGTTAGTGTTCGGGCGGGGTGCGGTCTAGGCTGGGCCGGTGTGGTGGGCGGCTTATAAAGCCTGGGCGGCGGACGAGTCCGGGTCTCCCACGGCGGCCCGAGTCAGTTCGTTTGTTTGTTTTTCTTTATAAATAATCTCACGTAGAAAAACAAAAAAAAGAAATACTAAACGGACTCCAAAAATCCCGAAATAAATTTTCCCCATCCTCTAAAAATAAGCCAGACAAGGTGAACATTTATTTGGGGCCTAAATGCAATTTCAAAAACGTGCATTTTTCCTAAATTCAAATAAAATAGGGATAGACTCTGAAATAAAATCTTATTTGATTTTATTATTAAATCCTCAATATTTCTTTATTTTGGTAAAATCATTCTATTCCCTCTCTTTTATTTATGTATAAGAAATATTTGAAGATAAAATAAGTAAAATCAAATGATCCTATTTTCAAAATTTGAGAAAACTCGAATATGAAAATAACGAAATCTCCAACACTCTCCGTGGGTCCTTGAGTTGCGTGAAATTTCTAGGATCAAGCCAAAATGCAATAAAATATGATATGCAATGATGGTCTATTGTATAACATTCCAAATTGAAAATTTGGGATGTTACAAACCTACCCCCCTTAAGATGAATCTCGCCCTCGAGATTTGGGTTGGCTAGAAAATAAGTGAGGGTGGTCCTTCAGTAGATCTTCTTCTCGCTCCCAGGTGGCTTCCTCCTCGGTATGGTGCCTCCACTGAACTTTGCAAAACTTGATAACCTTGCTACGGGTGACTCAGCTGGCATATTCGAGAATCTTAACTGGTTTCTCCTCAAAGGTAAAATCACTATCCAGCTGAATCGCTTCCAATGGCACTGTATCTCTCAGCGGTATGTCAGCCATCTCAGCGTGGCACTTCTTCAACTGGGAAATGTGGAACACATCATAAACTCCTGACAATCCTTCGCGCAACTCCAACTTGTAAGAAACTTCTCCTATACGCTCCAAAACTTTGTATGGTCCCACAAAATGTGGCGCTAAATTTCCCTTAACTCCAAAACGCTTAACTCCTCGAAGTGGGGACACTCGAATATAAACTCTGTCTCCTACTTCTTAAACTATCTCCTTGCGTTTAGAATCCGCATAGCTCTTCTGCCTAGACTGGGCTACCTTGAGCCTATCGTGAATCAGCTTAACCTTCCTTTCAGACTCTTTAATCAAATCTGGTCCAAAGAACTGACGGTCTCCAACTTCATCCCACAACAACGGTGTCCTGCACCTCCATTCGTACAGAGCTTCGAAAGGTGCCATCTTCAAACTGGTTTGATAACTGTTGTTGTAAGAGAACTCTGTATATGGCAAATTGTCGTCCCAACTAGATCCATAATCTAGCGCACAAGCTCTCAGCATGTCCTCCAGAATATGATTGACTCTCTCGGTCTGTCCATCTATCTGTGGATGAAAGGTTGTACTGAACTCTAGCCTGGTACCCAAAGTTTCATGCAACTGTGAACTTTGAGGTAAACTGGGTTCCTCTATCTGATACAATGGTCCTCGGAACTCCATGCAGACATACGATCCTGGTCATGTATATCTTCGCCAACTTAGCACTGGTGTAAGTGGTCTTCACTGGGATGAAATGAGCTACCTTCGTCAAACGATCGACTACAACCCATATTGACTCATAGCCTGAACGAGTCCTGGGCAATCCCGTAATAAAATCCATGCCTAACTTATCCCCCTTCTATTCGGGTATCGGCAATGGCTGTAGCAATCCTGCTGGCTTCTGATGCTCTGCCTTCACTCTCTGACATACATCGCAAACTGCTACATACTCCGCAATATCTTTCTTCATCCCGGTCCACCAGAAAGTGTCCTTCAAATCCAAATACATCTTGGTATTTCCTGGGTGAATCGAATACGGCAAATCATGGGCCTCTTGCAGAATCAACTTCCTGATTTCAGGATCATTAGGCACATAAACGTGGTCCTAAAACCATAAGGTATCGTGCTCATCCTCACGAAATCCTTAGCCTTTTCTTTGCTCATCTTCTCCTTTATCTCGTCTATCTCCTTGTCAGTATTCTGAGCTTCTCCGATCTTGTCCATCAAAGTAGACTGAATCTCCAATGCTGCTACATAGCCTCTCAGAACTATCTCCAAACATAGCTCGCGAAGATCCTCGGCTAACTCCCTATGTAACTCTCTGGTCATGAGTGTGTTGACGTGGCTCTTGCGGCTCAACGCATCGACTACTACATTAGCCTTTCTGGGATGATAATGCAATCTCATATCATAATCCTTAATGAGCTCTAACCATCTCCTTTGCCTGAGATTCAACTCCTTCTGGGTGAAGATGTACTTCAAACTCTTGTGATCCGTGTATACCTCACAATGGTTTCCGATGAGAAAATGTCTCCATGTCTTCAATGCATGCACTACGGCCGCTAAATCCAAATCATGTGTAGCATAATTTAACTCATGGGGCTTAAGCTGTCGTGAGGCATATGAAACAACTCTTCCCTCCTTCATAAGCACTGATCCAAGTCCTCGACGAGATGCGTCGCAATATACTTCATAATCCTTGCGCTGATCTGGCAGAATCAACACCGGTGATGTAACCAAACGTTTCTTCAACTCCTGAAAACTGGCCTCACATTCCACAGTCCAATTGAACTTGGTGTCCTTCTTCAACAACTCCATCATGGGCTTCGCGATCTTCGAGAAATTCTCAATGAACCTCCGGTAGTAACCTGCGAGTCCAAGAAAACTCCGGATCTCTCCAACTGTCATTGGGGCTTCCCAATTTTTCGTAGTGACAACTTTGGTGTGGTCTACTGCTATTCGTTCTTCGGATATAACATGTCCGAGAAATCCAACTTCCTTCAACCAGAATTCACACTTGCTGAACTTGGCATACAACTGATGTTCTCTGAGGTTCCCAAGTACGAAACGCAAATGCTCCTTATGCTCCTCTTCATTCTTTGAGTAGACGAAAATGTCATCAATGAACACCACGACGAACTTATCCAGAAACTCCATAAACACCTTGTTCATCATGTTCATGAAATAGGCAGGCGCGTTAGTCAGACCAAATGACATAATGACATAACGGTATACTCATATTGCCCATACCTTGTGGTAAAAGCTGTCTTTGGTGTATCCTGCTCTCGAATCTTTAGCTGGTGGTATCCTGATCGCAGATCGATCTTGGAAAATACCTTAGCTCCTTGCAACTGGTCAAACAGATCATTGATCATCGTAGTGGATACTTGTTCTTGATTGTCACTTCATTCATTCCTAGATTATGGAGAACCATCCTCAATGATCCATGCTTCTTCTCCACTAGAAGCACTTGCGATCCACAAGGTGAAGAACTTGGACGAGTATAGCCTTTATCAAGTAGCTCCTTAATCTTCTTCTTAATTTCCTCCAAATCTTTTGCGGGCATCCTGTACGGTCTCGTAGATATTGGCCCTGTGCCTTGCAAAAGCTCAATCAAAAACTCAATGACTCTGTCTGGTGGCATGCCTGGCAATTCTTCTGGAAATACATCAGGGAAATCCTTCACCACTGGTACTTCCTCTTGTACAACTCCTGATAAGGAATTCACTTCAGTCCTCTTCGGCTCGTGCCGGGATACATACTTGATCCTTCTTCCTTCTGGGGTGGTAAGCAAAATTGACTTGCTGGCGCAATCAATGTTTCCTCCATACATGAATAGCCAATCCATACCCAGAATCACATCCAAACCTTGTGACTCCAAAATGATTAAATTCAAGGGGAAAACATGCCTACCTATGGTTAATGGCACCTAAAAACATCCTTGACTGGCCATATACTCCGCTCCTGGTGAGCTTACTAACATAGGTGTTCTAAGAACTTTGGTGGACAGTTTATACTTATCCACAAATCCCCTTGATTTGTATGAATGCGATGCACCGGTATCAAAAAAAGAACGATTGCAGTAAATGACTTAACCAAAAAATTACCTATTACTGCATCTGGCTGGGCTTCAACCTCTTCCATGTTAACGTTGTTCACCTGTCCCCTGCTGAAAGGGTTTGGCTTCTTCCCAGAGTTTCCATTGCCATTTCCATTCTTAGCTTCAGGACAATCATTTGCCTAATGTCCAGTCTTCTGACACTTGTAGCATGTGACGTGGCTCAGGTCCTTCTTGGCTGGGGTTGATGGGTTGGTATGGTTCTGTCCGCTGCTTCCTCCATTCCCATTACCATTCTTGGGGCCACTATGGTTGTGTGAGCTCCCTCCTCCATGGGCATGCTGAAAAGCTCCTCTCGAGTTTGGGGTAAAACGAGGCTTCTGCTGAGCTCCTCCAGAATTGTACTTCCCTTGTCCATACTTCCTCTTGCGGTTGTCAATCTTCTGCTTCTTCCCTTTAATCATGAGCGCTCTATCTACCAACTCCTGGTAATTGTTGAAGGTTGCCACCATCAACTACATGCTCAACTCATCATTCAGTCCTTCCAGAAACTTCTCCTGCTTAGCTGCATCCGTAGCAACGTCATCTGGGGCATAACATGCTAGCTTACTAAAATCATCCACATACTGGCCAACAGTACGTCCTCCTTGGCGCAAGTTACGAAACTCACGCTTCTTCATGGCCATAGCTCCTGCTGAAACATGAGCAGTACAAAAAGCCTGCTGAAACTGGTCCCATGTGAAAGTGTCGATGGGATAAGTGGCTGTAAAATTCTCCCACCATGATGCTGCGGGTCCATCAAGCTGATGTGCGGCAAAACGCACCTTTTACGCATCTGTGCATCCTGCAGTGGTCAACTCCCTTCCCATCTTGCGGAGCCAATCATCTGCAAATATCAGCTCGATGCTGCTGGAGAACACCGGCGGATTCAGCCTCAAGAACGGGCTAAGTGATCAATAGGTGGTGGTGGTGGTGGGTTGTTGTTGTTGTTGTTCTTCCCCTGATTCTGATTCTGGACTAACATCTGCACCAATGCATTCTGCTACTGGATCAATTGAGTGATCTCCCATGGGAAAGCAAATCCATTGTCACGTCTCGGAGGCATCTGAGGGTTTAGAAAAGATGAGAATACAGAATAGAAGGAGGTTTATAGAGAAAAACACCACCCATATGCACATGAGACAAATGCAATCAATATCACTCCAATAAATTCAAACAAGGGCATACAACGGTCTAACTATCGTTACAAAAGTGCTCTCACTATACTATATACATGGGGGAATACTACTACAGTTATGGTGGTCGACTAGAAAAATTGATCGGTCGAAGACTCCATGATATCTGCTCCAGATTCATCAACAAAGTCATCATCACTATCATCTAGGTCCGAGTCGGTGTCGTCGATGATGATGTAGTTCTCCGGGCAAGTGCAATCGTCGTCTTCTCCTCCAGTCGCGGGGAATCCCATAAATACTTTTAGCTTCTTCTTCAGATAATCATTCTTTTGCACGAGTGTCCTCATTTCTTCCTCATATCCATCGCGTGTAGACTTGAGTTCTTCTTCCAATTCTGTGATTTTGGTCATAGCCTTCTTCAGATCTATCATGCCTGCGCACATCTGGTTCTCCTGGTGACGAATGTGCTGGTTTAACTCCTGGATGAAAGCTGCAATTGATCTATCCTTCCTGGTGCTGATCATCTCCCATTGCTCATCTCGGCGCCCACAAATCTGGTAAATAGTATCCTTGAAATCCTTATGGTAAACTTCTCCAACGCGTCCAATGGTGATGTGGGTTGCCATGCTCTTTCCTAGACTCCTGGTTGGTGCATCAAAGGAAAACTCTATGGGCTTAGTGACTGGCATGAATGTCCTTCCTGGAACTTGAACTTGAATCATCCAACGCTCCTCTTCTGGTAAAGTGGTGATGTAGGTCCCAGTGAAGCTAGGTACTCTGATGCTCAGGTATCTAGTGACTTCCTTCAAGTGGTGTCCAAAGGGTGTATATTCATCCGGTTGCGTGAACTTGTTCCTTGCATCCACCATCCTAAAAGAGTAGAAAAGGGAGAGGAGTCAGAAATGAGAAGAGAGTAGTGATCTAGGGCTTTTAGCTTAGTGGTCGTGTCCTACAGTCAGCTGTGCTCTAATATCATCTTGTAGCGACCAGACCTCAAACAGTCTGATCTCTGTGCATTAGTGTCATCCCTGGATCGGTAATGCTAACACACACAGTACTTGAAGGATTTATAACCGAGTAGCAATCACACACTTATTACATTGAATGTCTCAAAAGAGAACTTATTACAATAAATATGGCTTAATGCCATCTAATAATGATAATAGCAGAAGGCTTGGAAGACAAGCGAATCCATCAACTCCAATGGCATCACTGAGTATAAGACCACGAACTAAGGCACCTTACTCGTCATCTGAAAAGTCTGCAACATGAACGTTGCAGCCCAAAAACGGGTCAGCACATGGAATATGCTGGCAATGTAACACATAGAGAGTAATGAATAGAAATAACGCTATACTACATGCATATATGGCTGGTGGAAAGCTCTATGGTTACACTTTTGCATAAAGCCAATTTTTCCCTACGGCAAAGGAATAAATTTTATTTACCTATCATGGTGGTTGTTAAACATTGATAAGGTTCACCCAACTCAATCCCAATTAAGCATCATCATTAAAACCCAAAAAATTAAATAAAATAACATGATGAGATTCACATGATAATCCAGGTACTAGATACTCAAAACGTCCATAACCAGGGACACGGGTAACCATGATTAGTTTATATACTCTGCAGAGGTTTGCGCACTTTTCCCCGCAAGACTCGATCTCCTCCGTTGGAATTCTCGCACTACATGGTGTTTGAGAAACGGATGACCGAGACATAGTCTTTCAGAAGCATTTGCACCTTACGATGGGTAGACAGTTACACCTACTTTCCCCTACATCTGCTAGTCTACCACTGTAAGAGTTCACACGACTTAATCAACTATGCTAGAGCCCATAGTAGCTTGCGGCTGCACACGAAAGTTTCTAGCAAGAATAATCTCATGATCCCTTTGAGCCTGGGTGGCGGTCCATAGGAGAATCACATGGTACCCCAGGATTTCCAAAAAATACAGGCAACACTGGGTTCCCCAGGTGCCTCAATCCACCCAGATGTGTAGTAAAGTTGCCACCTTATGTAAACCATTAATTCATAATCTCACATCTTTCATGGATACACTCACCCAATCCACGTCTAGTAGCATAGCATAGCGATATAAGCAAACGTAGAAGTAACTCCCAAAGGTTTGATAATAAAACAGGTAATAGGTTCCACCTCATCTACTTCCCAAAACCCACATATTAAATCAGATCCTAATCATGCAAGTGTCTAAGGATTGATCTAATGCAATAAAACTGGATAGAAAAGAGGTATGATCAAAGTGTTACTTGCCTTGCTGAGGATCCATGAAACCTAGAGACTCGTAGTAGCAAGAGGCGCACTCCGGGTACTCTATCGCAAACAAACAAGCATACAATAAGCACTCATCTAATGCATGGGTAAAACTCAAATAAGAGATCTAACCAGAAAGTTCAACTTAAGTACTCCGGTTTGCAAAAAGGAATCAAATCAAATGAAGCAACGAAAGTCAAACGGCGAAAGAAACAAGCGTCATTTACTAATATGAACCTAAGTCAAATTTTACAGTAGCAAAATCTTCTTTGAGTTGGTTAAACAGAAAGAGGGTTTCGAGACGAAACTCTAGGGGCTTGAATCTCCTGATTCCGATAAACGAGCGAAAAGTTATACTAGAACGAAAATCGGATCAGAAATCGCGATCGGAAATAATCGAGGAAAATCCGAGAAAAAGAAAAACGGACGAACAGGCTAACGAACGAACGTTCGCTGTTTGCGGCTAAACGACAAAAACCGTTCGTTAAAACAAACGTAAGGACGAACATCCGCAAAATAAACTAAACCGAAAAATAAACCGAACCGGATCTAACAAAAAAAACGGATGTAGGGTTTTCAAAAACAACTGATAGGTTTTCTCGCGAAAACCGAGGCAGCGGCAACGGCTACCTTCGGCGGCGGCGGCGGGCTCCGGCGAGGCGGCGGGGTTGGCGGCATTCGGCGGCGAG